>NC_136059.1:1503651751-1504221123 GCF_964261635.1 Lissotriton helveticus | reverse complement strand
GAGGTGCTATCGTTGCTGGGAGACTGCTGTGAAAGAGTTTTGGAGGGCCAGGTGGGCGGTATATCAAGGTGCCCGAGAGACAGTGATTGGGGGAAAACTCCAGCGCGAAAGCTAAGTTTTCACAGTCTGGAATGTTTTCCGGCATAATACATGCTGCAGCCCCTGGTAGGCCCTGGGTACACCTATGTCCTGGGTACCTAAGGTACACTGTACAGGGACTGATAAGGTGACTCAGTATCCAATTAGATATGTACCTAAGGTACATGGAATCCATTTTACAGAGAGAGCAGTAGGCCTGGGGTCCTGAATAGCAGGGCCCCAGGTCAACTAAGTCAGAAAACCAGCAAAACACCAGGCAAAAAGTTGGGGGCAACCATAGTCAGGGATCTACCTTCCTACACTCATCAGCATAAATCTAAAATTGTTGACTCTCGGAGAAGGATTAGGTGAGATTTTCCCGTTGAAGCAAATGGAGGCAAACTACTTCTGGGAAGTGTGCACCCCTTGAGCGATTTGACTGTAATGGGGACTAACTTCTTTGGGGTGAGGTTCAGTGTTCTGCTAGGGTGACGTTTAAAATCTCTGCAGGCGGTTGGGGTGCTTGCACCTTCCAAATGAGGGTGAGTCCCTGCCTGTCCATGTCGTCCTTCATGAATGCCATTTATGAAGTCTTGAAGACGCCTTACCAGTCTCACTGGGTCAGAGTTTCAGCCCGTGCACCCTCCTCCACCCACCATGTAAGTAAGCACTAGGACCCAGAATTACTAACCTTCTGCGCCAGGTTTATATTACTTTTATACGCAAACCTGGCACAACTTGTAGTGCCATTGACTTTCTAATGCAAATCGAGATGCGCGTTGGAAAATTAGCCAAAGTAACACAAAGTAGCGATATGCACTACTTTGGCCTCAAGGTGGCGTACCACGGGTGGTACAAGAAAGTTCTCAGGCAACCACCCATCGACTTTGGGGCAAATTCCTATCCAGCTTACGCCTCCTTGAGGCTGGCCTAACTTTGGAGAAACTTTTTTAATTCTCCACAGTTATCCAACTTTGCATGTGTGCTGCACACATACAAAGTCGGAAAAGTATTGCCGCAGAGTTTTTGTACCACAAGACTTCCCTTCCTGTACAAAAACCTATGCTTGACAAAACGCACATGCCCCTACACCATGGTTGAAGGGCGCGTGCCTTGGCGCATGCAAACCTGAAGTGCCCCGTGGCATGGAGAGAGGGCCACAGAGCCACATCTTTATAGTTATGGCCCTGTTCTGTTCTCTCCCTTCTATGCAGCGCACCGCGTTGGGTGAACATGTAGTATATCAGCTTCAAGAGGTTTTTAAATTATCGACACCCAAAACATAAAACCCAATCGTTTGGAGGGGAGTTCGGTGCATTTAAGGATCTGAGGCAGAGATTTGCGTCTACTCTGCAGGTTTACAATTCAAATGAAAGCTCGGCAGACTTCATCTGTTCGAGGCTAGCAAAATAAGTGCCAAAAATTAGTAACAGAATCTTTCATTAAAGCGCCTAAAAGGCCTTTAAGCGTGTGCAGCGTGCCCTGTGCTACTTGCCCACATCTACATGTGTAATTTACACGACAGAAGGTTGGAAGTGCGGACTCCGCCTCGCGTATACTATAGAAAGGGCTGCCTGGCATCTCTCCTTGGAAGCTGGGTGCGTTCAGTATTATTTAAAATGATAATGCCTGAGTTTTTCCAGATAGTAACCAACAGGTGTATAAAAAAAAGATCTGCGATTCTTGATTTAGGAGTTTTTTCCAAGCCTACATGGGCCAGGTGTGCACTTGCGATTGTGCGAATGGTCACTCCTCTATTGTTTTTAACATTATGAGGACCGCTTCACCATCCCTTATTAAGACAACACTATACATCGCCTTTTTGTCTGTGTGTGTAAAGTGCACTTGGTGACCCTCTGGTCAGCGAGGCCTGGCGCGCATTGCATTCCCAGCTTTCAGGAAAGAGGTGTGCATTCAGTGTCCGGGTCAAGGGTGGGCTCATCCCGGTTCCTCCGGTCACACAGGCCTGCGGTCAGGTTAATAGACCGCCAAGGGCTGCCGCACAGGGCGGGGAGGGTTCCGTGGGAAGAACGAGGCGACAATGGGAGTCCTGGGTGGGGCTGTTACCTTGTGGAAGGTGACCAAAGAAACAATTGCATCTCGATGCGAGTGCCATCCGTATGATTGAGAGCCACCTACGCAGAAACGCCCAGCCATTAGCAACCCCTGTGGGCAGAGGATCCCACCCAGCACCCAGGGGTGCCCACTTAGCCCCCGTTGATGAGTTTAGCATTTTAAAAGATGTGGCACTTTCAGAAGAACAGCCTCCCCTCTTTCCACAGGGACAAGATGTTATGCCTCTGTTAGGAGAGATAATTGTATTTAGTATTGGAATGAGCCCCCGACCCTCGCAGGAGTTATTATTCAGTCAGTTTTGAAGAGCGCACGTTCACAGCTTGTTAAACCGCGCACCTTCGGCTGTTTTTACACTACCGTTTTACTGCTGTGGTGTTTGTTGATTTATCACTGTCATACTGTCTGCTGGCGCGTTTACCTCAGTCTAAAACGCGAGAAAGGAAAGAACATGAAAAGAACTGATCATCCGGTTGTGTTGTGTTATGGAAGTGACATTTCGTTAGCTCCACCTATGTCTCCTGGCCGGACACTGGCACGTGGACTGCTGTGACGTGCGAAGCTACGCCCACAGGTGGAATAATAAACCTTATGGTAGGCCGTTAGGTTGTCTTGGGATGAAGAAACGTCATATCTACGGTCTTCGGGCTGTCTCGCCGGGGCAGAGGGGCACTGTTGAACAGGAAAGACCGAACGGGGCACATCAGTGTGACCGGGGCTGGGGTCTTCATCTAAACTCACTCTCTCTGGTTGCATCTGCGCAGGGCGCTCGCTGGGGGGCGCCCTGGGCCGTTTTAAACTCACACAGTGTTCCTTTGTACTACGGAGGTCGTAGACTGAGGTATAAGGAAACCTAGTTTGTTATAAACTGTAGTCGCACAAGAGACCGTCCCGGGCATTAGCCTGGGTTTCAGAGCAGTCAGGGGAAGTAGAGACTGTGAAGTTTGACGGTTCGAATTGAGGTTTCTCAGTGGTTACATATTTTCTGGTCAATAACAAGGGCTTCTTTCCTTCTGCTGCAAAAGGTTTATTATCTTAATGGGGCAATGTGTTTGGCCCCATAAAGATAACAAACCTTTTGCAGCAGAAGGAAAGCAGGCCAGTCCATCCAAGTGGGACGGCCAAAAAAGAGAAAAGTGTACGTCACACTAACCTCTTTCCTAATGGCTGGCCACCGTTTAGCATAAACGGTGACGCTAGTGAAAGCTACTCAAAATCATTAGATCTCGCCAGCGAGACTACGCATGCACAGCCTACGCAGGCGAAACTTAAAAATATGAAGTTGGGCACAAAAACGGAATTTTGACCATTTATATTTTAGGTTCATATCACAATCAAAAATGCTGTACATATCAGAAGTATTCAGAATAGAATTATAGTGGCTGATAATAAAATTGCATGTCTTTTTGGGAGGGGTAACTGGAGCAATGTCCAAAAATATGTAGCATTTCTGTAGTTGTCCTTAGGTGACTTACTTTCAATTGTGCCTTTGCAGGATAGTTTGTGTGTGAGGTAGCGTTTTACATTCAGTGAGACAGCAGAAGAGATTTGTAGGAAAGTGTGAGGAGGGGGGGGATCTACTGAGTCGCAGAGATGCATCTTTAAGGTTTTAGTCTGTAAACTCCTCCTCTTAATCAGGACCCTTTAAAAGATACAGTGACCAGATATTGAGCTCATTAAGTCTCATTACTGTATTTGAATTCCAAATCATTTACCATCTCTTGGGGTAAACCATGCCCACTCGCTGAAACCATCCCGGGTAGGGCATGTTCATCAAATGAACTACTCCAATATCAAAATGGAATGAAACTGTCTTATGCCCTGAAACACCAATGGTATACAGCAGTATCCCACACAGAATGTGCTCAGTAATAACCCACAGCCCCAGGACCCAAAGAGAATGCCTAGAAATATACTACTGCCTTTTCCCTTAGTATGAAAACATTTGGGGATCTAACAAATAGATTTAACAAAAGTAGTGAGTGCTGTGAAAAAAATAAAATATATATATTTTTTTTAACGGTATACAACCCCTAACAAGGTAGGCAGTTCACTGAGATGGGCAGATCCCATCATTAAAAAGTATTCCAGAGGTTATTTTTCAGCCTTAGAACTATGCACCTTCACATCTAATCCGGACTAGAAGAGGGTGCAATTCCCATTTTTCAATCTGATGTAGTCTGAAAAACGTTTCTCTTATGTTAGTAAGTGACTTATTCTAGGTGTGAAGACCCAAACTATAAGCAACTAAAGGAAATTTGAATCCTCTGGTACTGCATAAACGGTAAAGCAAATCAGAGCACAGAACCTAAAATGAAACATTACATTTCCAACTGTAGACCATGCAGAAGCAAATGGAGGGACACAGTCTTACTTCTCTGCATCAGGATTGTCCACTTTGGCCTGCTCCCAAATAATTGGATCAACTCCTGCAGATGAAAATAAATTTAAAAGGAAAAACTATTAAAACAGGATTGTTAGAATGTCCCTGGTGAAAAATCAACAGCCTAATTAAGCAACACTTTTTTGGGGGGATTATTAAATAATTTTTTTAACACACAAAATAACAGTACCTATACAGGTTATGTATTTGCATATAATAAGTAAGTAACAAGAAATACAAAAACATACATCATGAAAATATGACCAAAAGTTTAAACTTGTGCACCTGACAAACTACCAGTTTTTATCCATTCAAGTTTGGCTCAGATGGACAAGTCGTCAGTTTGTTTGCTTATGTGTAGCAGTGTGGTTATCTTACACAAGTTCCAGGCCAAATCCGCCACTTATTCAAACAACTTGATAAAATTCTAGCTTTTAAAAAAATTGTATTTAAAAAAATCAGACTCTTTAAATCTAAATGTTCAAGCCTCTGAAAGTATTAATTGTAAAAGCTTTGAGTCTATCCTGAAATTGATAATTTCTCTGAGAGGTATTAGAGTCTTCAGATAACAGACATGCCACTACAATTTGTTTTTCTGTAAGACAACCATCTAAAAAACTTTTGCACCAGAGCAATCGTACGATGTGGATTCTGAAATCAACCTGACTAAGTACTTGCTAGGGAGGCCTCTGACGTCTCAGCGTCTTAGTACCATCCATGATCAAGATGCCCAATCAATTCCAAATATTAAAGGAAACAATTCTGAAGAGAGAAAGATTTAGGGCCTGATTTAGATCTTAGCAGACGGGTTACTCCGTCACCATGGTGACGGATATCCCATATGCCGAAATACAAGTCCTATTATATCCTATGCGATTTATGTTTTGGCGGACACCTTTGTCACAGAGTAATCAGTCCGCCAAGTTCAAAATCAGGCCCCAACTATTATTCTCCATCATTAGATTCTTTATGATTTGCATAAATTTTACTCTCTGCCAATATGGGGACTGTGAAACATTATATTTCTAATATGTTTTTTTTAATTGAAAATGAGATTACATGCCAAAATGGGGATCATTTTCAGACCTTTGTAAAGTACAGAAGCCAGTCCCTCCCCCCCCCCCCGTTGCAGGCTGCGTGTTTTGGTACAGAACAAAGTGAAGAGTTGACATGGCACACATCCCTGTGTGCCACGCCTACAACCCACTGCCCTGGCATATATCAGTCACCCCTCTAGCTGGGTGCACTTTGCCAGTGGTAAGGGTACAGGTGCATGCACCCTGTACCCCTACAGTGTCTAAGTCCATTCTTAGACATTGTAAGTGCAGTGCAGCCACTAACAGTATATGGTGCTGGGAGCTTATTACGAACTCCACAGCACCATAATGGCTACACTGGAAACTGACAATTTTGGTATCAAACTTCTCAGCACATTAAACCCACACTGATGCCAGTGTGGAATTTAAGGAAAAATGCACACAGAGGGCATCTTAGAGATGGCCCATGAAAAACGACCAGCCTCTGGTGAGTTCCCTGGCTGGTATACACCAGCCTGCCACCACGAGACATGTCTCTGGACCTCTAGGGTGGAAGGCTTCACTCCCTGAGCCCAGAAACTAAGCCTTTTCTGGGTGGAGGTGTTCACACCTCCCCCAGGCCAGGAAGAGGCATCTGTGGCAGGGGAGCTTCAAAGGCCTGGCATACTTTATAATGCGACCCCCAGCCTCTCCTGCTATCAGGAGCAGGCCCCCTTCCTGTCTCCCCTCCTTTTCGGCTGGAAGACAGTCTTGGGCACTTTAAATGTTTCTTTTTTCCCCTGTGGTTTTTAGATCATGACATCTAGAACTACTCCACGATGCTATAGTAGGAATTTTAGTTTATAGTAGAAAGTTCTTGCTCTGATCTCTACTTTTCATTAAAACAAACAAAAAGTCCTTCACAGCGGCATAATCTTGCATATGTTCCTGTATTCGCATTATGATTATTACGCATAATGCCCAACATAACGCCATGTCCTCTAAACAAGATTTTGTTTCGCTAAACATTCAATTCCAGGAGCAGGGCAACAAAGAACGCAAGCGCCTGTTTGCGACACTCACGATTTTTTTTTTTTGCAATATGCCGGAAATGGCCACTTTTCCTGAATTAGAATTTTTGCATAATTACGAAAATGTTTTTTTTTTGCATTTTGGCCGAACTAATTTTCATAGCACTTGAAATGCCAGATAACCTCATCACCCAATTCAGTGATCTGTTTTTACCAACCTTTAAATGCTAAAAGGCTGAGACCACCGGAAGTGGGCGATGTTTTGCACGCTCGTGGAATGCTTGTAAGTTCGTTATGTACCCAGCACAAGCTCGGGCGCAGGTCTGCGTTATGGCAGAAGACTCAAACTGCAGCTGCAGAGTTTGTCTGAGATGCAGTCTTTACTGCTTTCCATATGTATAACATTTGCTTACAACCAATGCGCATCGGTGCATGTTATGCACGAAACTCAGTGCCATACCTTAAATTAATCTCTTTTACATTTGAGGCCTGAGCTGCGTCTCTTATGCTAGGAACACCCTGTATCACCACATCCGAATGGCAGCCTTTCTGGGAAAAGCTGGCGAGTCGCAAGTCTTTTTAGGTTGTGTGGGGCCCCTGCTTACTTTGGGTCTCAGATGACTTTAACAGAGCTGCGGCCCGCCTTACTTTTCTTACCCAAACTAGGAGTTCCCTGTTGTAAAATATGTTGCAATCCAAACAAGTTTTTATGATTGCAGCGACATTTTAAGGTGTGGCCAATTGCACATGGCCCTGCCTTCCAAGGAGCCTTGCGGTAAAGAGAGCAGGAGAGTCAATAGTTCTGCTATAATGACATTGCTCATACAAACAGCTTATTTTTCTAGTTTGACAGCCCAGCATGCTCAACAAGGCCTGGGACCAAAGTTACCAAAGCTTAGTACCAGGGCGAAGTCGTACAAAGCAATCTTGAACAATGCAAGCTCTTGCAAGGGGGATGTCATATTTTCCACTGCAAAGATTCAATTTTCTCACCACAAATAGCATTGTGTCCGCTTTGCATCACTTAAGGTCAACGGGGAGTTACTGAGGTGTAATTTGGGTGTATTAGCGCACGCCGCCATAGTTTTTCACACACAAAATCTGAACTGGTAAGATAACAGACAGGGCGCTGGGTCAAAAAATAAACCCTCTTTGAAGCAGGCACAAACAAGGTGAAATGCTTTTATTTCTCCAAACATTCCACACAATGAATGTGTGCTGCAGTGTGCATTACATACACAGTGTGTGGAATGTTTAAGAATTTGTCTAGGCATAGGATTCTGTACTGGAAGAGTATGCTTCCAGTGTGGATTCTGTGCATCAGCCCATGCTGCTTTCCGGAAGCCTGCTGATAGCATCTTGTTAGAAGGCAACAAGCTGAACAGGCACTAAACCTGTGGTACAAGCTGCAAAGCTGGCAATATTTGCAACTTGTACGTCGCTATCTAAACCGCGGAGTGCTAGAAAAGGCAGGCAACAGCCAAGTTTAACAAGCGCACGCACGCCTCGCGCTTGTTAAACATAGAAAAGAAAGGCAGGCAACAGCCATGTTTAACAAGCGCACGCGCCGTGCGCTGCAAGTTTAAAAAAAAACAAGAGGACTTAAAGGAAAGGTAAGCGGGAGAGTGGGGTGCGTGCGCGTGCCTCACGCTAAAAGTTAAAAAAACTTTTTAAAAGGAGGCACCTCTGGCGAGTGATGTGCTTAATGAGCCATGACAAGAGAGGAAAGCCAGATGGCGCCTCTGCGTGTAATTGTGCTCTTAACCGCAAGCTTTAGGCCACAAGCAAAAGAGTGTGGTTAGCTTTTCAGGTTTCGCCTGTCGAAAGCTGCGCAACGCGCAGCTTTTCGGCGCAGGCGAAATCTAATGTTTATAGTATGTATGTGTTGTCCCACCCTCTCTTTCCATTGGCTAGCTCCATAAATGGAGGCTAGCCATTGGAAGAGAGATCTGCTCGTCATTCTGCGAGCAGATTCGTGGGCGTTCCAGCGATTTCTACTCATCCCACCCCCTTGCACTCGTCATGCGGCAGTGGGCGTTTTTTTTTTCCAAGCTTTTTTTCGCCATTTTGGAGGTGTGGTTTGCAGGGGTAGGTTGCGCGATGTCCTGCTGTCCGTTCCCGCCCCACTCCCGCTGTCCGTGAGCCCGTTCCTGCCCCCCCCCCGCTGTCCGTTTGCCCGTTCCCGCCCCCCCCCGCTGTCCGTTTGCCCGTTCCCGCCCCCCCTCCCGCTGTCCGTGTGCTCGTGCTTTGCGTTTTTGCAGAAGTGGGATACTTTTATATATGTAGTGCTTGATCAGGCACTAGAAAGACGAGTGGTGCATGCCCAGCAAACAGATATAGTGAAGACCTGTGTGGCACACAGCTGCAAGGCCGGGTACACAATGCAGCGTTCGAGGGTGCTCGGCTGGAACGGTGAAGACATTGTTGACCCCACCTAACCTCGACGTCCACAGGAACATGACCGGGAACGGAGGCTGCTACCGCTAGCAATGTAGAGGTTACAAAACACCGGAAGCACTCTAACAGATGAGGCTTTGTGCATCACGCCTCCAGTGAAGGGGGGCACTACCTGAAGACTCCCAATTACATCTGTGACACAGCACAGTCAAGTCCCTCTTTCCAGTAGAGAGGACACCTTATACATGCGACAATCCACATAGATCTATGCAGTTCCTGAAGCCACCGATGTGGCCCCACCCGCCACCCCATACACAAGACCGGGGCTGAGAAAGCCCCCCCCCCCCCCATAGACTGGATGTAAACTCTGCAGCCTGCTGATCTGTAGACGGCTTTCCTGTAATTAACACCCCTGGATGGCCGGCAGCTAGCGGCAGTAAAATGACCGGGAGGCTGTAATGCACACCACATGTTCGGGCTACAGGCCACCCCGCCCGAAGCAGCGGCACCCCAAGAGACCAGAGCGCGTTATTGTGGGCACAGTCGGCGGGCCAGTGCAGTCCACAAGCCAGGCACAGCCATTAATCAGCAATAACTACCTGCGATCGGCACTGTAATGGGTGTAGTTCTGTAAGCCGGCCAAGATCACGTCCAGGGTGCACAGGTGAGACGCCCCACCCCCACGTAACTCGCGCTGCAGCGAAGTCTAGCCTGCTTTCTTCATCAGAAAACTCCGACTGCTCATTTCCCAATTGTTTAGCAGCACACTGTGCCTTCGGAGTGTATTTTTTTCTCGACTCCAAACCAGGCGATCGCAGATGTCGAAGGTCATGGCATTAAAAACTCACAGCTTTTCCTGGCGTGTCACATCAAATGCGCTATAATAAGCACTGACGCCCAGGCTTTCTGCGCCTTCCTCTCCATGTGGTTTATTCGTAAACGTTGAAGTCGTTAGCCCTGCTTTGGTGCGATATGAAACTGGGTGAATTAAACACGAATTAGAACGTCAATACTGAAATACTGATTAGGTCTCGCACTTCCGAGAGATTACGCTATTGGCATTGTAAATGACAATGCCATTTATTTATTTATTTTCAAAACCAACACATAAATAAAAATTTTGTCATTTACAATGCCAATAGCTCTAACTTTTCAAAAGGCGAAACCATTGCATTGTAAATGCTTGCTTAAAGATACAAGAAAAGTGTCCACGGGTCTAACAAGAAATCTACCTCAGAAATACATCCACCAAATCTAAAAAACTAAGTGTATATGTGAAAAAGAAACTCCTCAGAAATGAAGACACCCATCAGTCAGTGCTCGATACCGCCCTAGTCATCATCTGGGCCTCTTCTTAGTTCATCCATCGTGAAACATAGATGGTGAGCCACGGGACCTGATGGTTATGTAGCCCAGGTGAGCGTTGTAGGGGAAGGAAAATTCTTTAAAGAGAGTCATTATCTCTCTGGATTTCCCTTCTCTTCTTGAAACTCTGAAGCAGCAACATTGTCCTGGTGTCACCAGGTCTTTAAGTGGAAGCTTTTCCAATATTATATACAACAAGCCACTCTTCCTTCTTATTTATCGTACAAAACTAACAACCATTATCCTGACTTCTTGTAGGTATGATATTACTTGTTTGCAATGACAGAAACTGCAAAATATGAGTCAGGCGCCACACTATGCCAAGCACAGATTTTTAGCTTCCTTGTTTTTAAGCAATGTGCTTAATTACATTGGCCACGCCCCTTTGAGAGACCCCCCCCCCCCCCAGGTTTTTAATCCCACTTAAAGCCCTGCTTGTACATAAGGCGTGGGTACTGAAGATGGTCCTTTAGAGTTGCAACATGAATTGTGCCACTCTAAGGGACCTGGCACCAGGCTCATACAGACTGCCATTGCAGTATGCGTGAAATGGTGCACTCCAAAATGAAAACACGACATGGCACATACTATGTGTGCCATGACCACTAAACATTGCAAGTAATAACTGAAAGTCGCCCCTACAGCAGCCCTTAGGCAGGGAGCATTATATTACATGTGAAGACATATCTCCATGAGCAGATATGCCCCAAAGCGGTCTAGTTGAATTACTGGACAGTACTAGTGAACAGGGAAACCATTTTAGAGTACATGTGCTGGACACTAGTCATTAAGAGTTACCCAGTACATGATGGCTTCACTGAAATCCATGATGTTTGGTATCAAACACCTCATCTTAGTAAACCCGACCTGATCCCAATATTGGATTTACTATGACCTGCAGTCAGAGGGCACCTTCGAGGCACCCTCTGAAAACCTTCCAATATCCAGTGTACTGGATGACTGGTCTTTGCCAGCCTGCCACCAGAGACGAGTTTCTGCACCCATGGATGGGAAAGCCCATGCTCTCTGAGGGCAGAACACACAGCACTTTAAGTCCTAAATGGGAACCCTAGGACTACAATTACAACTACCAGTATGCAGTACGTTTCTTTCTCTATAGGAAAGCATTACTGCCTAAAAACGCATTTGGGCAACGATTTTACTTACATGCTAAAACTGATATCACGAAAAGTACTTACCCAATTATAAAGTTCTTGGTGTTATAATATACATATAAAAATACTTATTTTTCTAAATTGGTCTCAAGTATATGCTTCATTTATTGACTCAGTATGTTCAACAAATGCTTAACACTACCCTCTGATAAGCCTAAACTGCTTGAACACACTACCACAAAATAGAATACTTGGAATTATTAATGTAAGCACTGTAAGCCAATAAGAGTTATCTGGACTTTCGGCATAGTGTATATCGTTTTGGCACACTACATAAAAAGCCAGCTTCCTACACTTGGTATTCAGCAGGCTTGACTTTCAATAGATCCACTGTCGCTTCTGATCAAAACTTAGGGCAACAGCACTTATTCTTTTACATATTGACCACAGATTAAATATAACTTCAGAAAGAGAGACATCCCTTACACGGAGAACCGATTGACCAATAAAATTTGTTATTAGAAAAATATTAAAAAGTTAAGTCTTTCATGAAGGTACTGAAAACAGTTATTCGAATGGGTCCAATTTTTATAGGAGCTAGTTCCTTAAGAATTAGAACATTGAGAAAGTTCTTACCAGCAGGTGGGTTCTGTAAAAGTTGTTTAATTTGTGCTGGAGAGAGCTCTGTCCTAGCCATGGAAGCTGTAACTCCGATCTGCTGCAGTGTATTCTTTACGTTCACTTGCTCAAAGTAACTGTACAGAGTGCTGGATGGAACTCGTCTTGAAGTACCATTGGGTGAACGTTCTACTACATAGATAACAACCTCGGTCCTGAAATTAAAAAATATACATATATATATCATTCATAGGTTCTCATACATTTATCACTCGAACAATCTTACACTGTATTGAGACAGAAACAAATATAATTACTAATTCAATTGCTAATTAAACTCATCCCTCAACTGCGTCCTTCAAAAAAGTTAAAGCACTGCTAATGAATACTTTCTGAACTCGAACTGTACCTATTCCGCCCTTGGTACCATGTTAGGTTACTTCCACCAGACACTGGTTATTCCTGCTTGCATGGACTTCCGCTCCCAGATGGTAGCGACTACTTCACGTTTCATTCCAGATTGTATAGTTATTTGTAACATCTTTATTTGTAATTGCTTTTATATGCTCCTGTATATTCTATTTGGGGCGTTGCAATATATATTTTCGTGTGTTCAACTGTATCTTGCATACACTTGCAGCTGTTCTGCCATACAGGTCGCTCTCGATTTGGTCCCTGATCATTTGTAAAGCGCTCTGATGCCCTCTTAGGTCATGTTTGCACTATATGAAACTCTATAAATGAATACATCTATCACCTGTTGCCTAAATCTTGCTCTATCCCATCCTCCTGCCCCCAAGGTCTTACAGTATATCAGTACAAGGAAGACAACGAAGAACATTCTTCACAGCCAGTAGTCATATTTTGACCTGTGTGATGTCTATTCACCTGAAGAATGGCCTATTAGATAGGGACGTAAGCAAAACATGGACTTTGAGTTCAATGGCATCGCATCACACTAAAGATAAAATAAGGTGAAGAGCGTAACAAAATATCTGGTGAAAATAAATCAGATGATGCACCTCCAAAGCATTTGGAATAAAACCATGATCTAAAGTTGTGACATTTGCAAGATATCTGCAGCAACCCACCTTCATTAACAATAATGAACATTGGTAGTTTGCCGAAAAAGTGAAGAAAAATATGCAGAGTATGGGCAGGTAAATCTCAGGCAATTGCCACTGTGGAAAGACAGTGCACATAGCAGAAAAAATAAAGTATCAGAACCTTGTAGAGGAGGTTTAGGGTCCCACGTAGCAAAGGAAGAACCGTGAATCAAATGAGGATAACTAAAATCAGAAGCATGAAGGGGCTCTTGCAGCATCTTTTCTTGAATACCTAAATTATTGGTCTCAAAGCACCTGAAAGAAGCACACCTTACCAAGCTTCCTGTCTGAGCAGATATTTACGGACAATTGCACAGGAACTGGAGAAGGTTTGGGTCCTGATAGGTCAGTCAGAAACAACTTTATTCAGTCTAGCTAGACCATAAAAGTATAAAAGCAATAAATGTATCCAGAATACCAGTCACAGTAAGAAAGTACAGCAAGAAGTTTGCTATTACAAAGACATTAAAAAAGCCATTAAATAGAGATGATCATAAAAGTATAAAAGAACCATGCATTTTTTTTTTGTCCTCATCTCACCAAAGACAATAACAGATTTGACAAGCCGATTTTTCATTTGCTGCTGGGCGCCCTTCGGCTCACTGCGTCCGTCTAGGCCAGCCGGGCCTTCCTCATGTATTTGAGGACTGGTGTAATCAATGGACTTAAGGGCAGGACCTATATTAATCCATTAATCGTTGATCAGCCGCAGACCCCAACTTAGCAATGGAAGCCGATACTTAGTGGGCTTCCCTCTCTACCGTCTTATTCTAAGCGTGCCATGTTAAGGGCGGCTTTAAGCCAGTCTTCCCTCCCCGGAGGAATTGTAGCCTTCCATCTAATGCAGATCTCCATCCTCGCCATAAGCACTAGATATAACAGCAAGCCCATTTGGTCCTGTGGGAGCTCCTCACTGGTGGAATCGTTCTTACCAAAAATCACCAAGTAAAGATCTATTTCTATGTTGATTTCAAAAATAGATGTTAAAGTATCTCCCACATCTTCCCAAAAAGTACTTAACTCCGGTGCATTCAAAGAAAATGTGGATATCATTGGCGAGTTTGCATCTAGGACAACTTGGTGGCGGGTCAGGGGCGAATTTGGCGATCTTGGCCGGAGTATAATAAAGCCTGTTAATCACAAAAAAATGATTTTTCTTCAGACCGGCAGGCTTTATATATTTATACAATGTCTTGAGTGATGGTTCTAAGAATTCTTCAATACCATTGGCAAGTGGTGTTTGATTCCAAACTGATATTTGGGAGGGGACCTTGGTTTCCTCTGCTTCTTGGAATCTTGCATACCAAAGAGATATGTCTTTCTTTTTAGGCAGGGGGTCTTGTAATAACTGCTCAAGCTCCCACCTCCCGGTGACTTTGCCCACTTCTGCCTTGTACCATGATCTTAATTGGAGAAACTTGAACCTGGAAAAAAGAGGGACTATCTTAGCTTGTAAAAATTCCCATGGGAGGATCCAGTCTGAATCCACCAGATCCGACCACCTCACCAAACCGGAACTTTTAATCGGGGTAGCAAAGCTATCGCACAGACAAAGTGGGGTCCCTGGGGAATCCCAAATAGGGGCAAAGTCAGAAAAATAACCTATAACCCAGATGCGCCGGATTTTATACCAGGTAGTCAGGGCGGTTTTCAAAACCTTTAGGCGGACCCGTTTAAAAAACATTGGGGCCCCAAATTTATATAGAAACTCTCCTTGTCCACTACCTCCCTCAGCCAGCACCATTTCCCCGAGCACTCTACCCCGTGCAGTTTCTCTGGACTAGTCAGCAGCATCCAAATGCCCTTAAATTGAAAAGCCATCAAATACCAATTAATGTCAGGGAGGGGCCAACCCGCCTTTAAGGAGCTTTCTTCTAAGATTTTTCCATGACATCCTAGCACTTTTCTGGCCCCATATAAAACTACCAATTTTCCCCTGAATCCTATTTACATTTTTTGGGGGAAAAGTTAAAAGGAATTGCATTGAAAATGTATGTCAATTTTGGTAGCATAGACATTTTCACAAGATTTACCCTCCCATAGATGGTCAAAGGGAGGTTTTTCCGTTTGGCAAAAAGATAATCAATCTCCTTTTCAATTTTCCCCAAATTTATCAGGGGGATTTTGTTTAAGTCCTTGACGATTTTAATACCTAGGTATCTAAATTCATTACTAGTGGGGCCGCCTCGGTATAAGGTATTCCAGCAAATCACTTCGGTCTTAGCCGAATTAGCAAGGTACCCTGAAATCATACCAAATTCCTTTAGCCTGTGTTCAAGTTGTGGGATGGCAAGCTCTGGATCACTAGTGTGAACTATCACATCATCAGCATACAATGCCAATTTGCACTCATAGCTTGATGATTTAAACGGAATGATGATATTATCCAGTCTGATCGTTTGAGCTAAAGGCTCGATATAAATATTAAACAAGAGGGGGGACATTGGGAACCCCTGCCTTGTCCCTCTTTGGATAGGAAAACTTGGGGTCAAGGAACCATTCAAAAGAATTTTCCCAAATGCGCCCAGGTAACAATGCTTAACAGTATGCACAAATACCAGCCCCACACCATGGCCTCCAGGATTTCCCAAAGATACCTCCAACACACCAGATGGAAGGCCTTAGCAGCGTCAATAGCCACTACTGCCAGGGGATCCACCCTTATCTCCGCTAGATCAATATTACCGATCAACAGTAGGGTTTGTTCCTGGATTGCTCTCCCCACCATAAAACCCTTCTGATTGGAATTAATTAAATTGGGTGCCAGTTTCGCCAATCTCCCTGCTAGAACACCCATAAAGATCTTATAATCGGCGTTCAGCAGGGAGATCGGACGGTAAGAGTCGGCCTTGTCCTGGCTTTAATATTAGGACTATCGTGGCCTCCCTCCAGGATCTAGGCATCACCCCATTAGAGCAATAAACTGAATTAACTAGCATATGAAGTACCGGTAAAAGATCATCTTGTAAAAGTTTATATATTTCATTTGGGAGGGCATCAAGACCAGCAGCTTTTTTGATTTCTTGATCTCTTTATTTGGTTCCTGATCTCCTCTACTGTTATAGGAGCATCAAGCGCATTCATGGAAGTTTCAGTGAGAACGGGAAGGAACTTATCCCTTAACCAAGAGGATATCTGGTCATGGGGAGGATTTAGATCTTTCCTATATAAATCTGAGAAGAGCGATAGAAGGCATTTTTGCACCTCCTCCGGGTTACTCGATTTATTCCCACTGCTATCAATGATAAGTTCATTGATATTATTCTTTGCCCGATCCAACCTCGCCTTCTAAGCCAAAAGGTCCCCTGCCTTTTCCCCATACTCAAAGATTTCCATATTTCTGGCTTGCAATTGGGCCTTACATTTCAGATCTAAAAAGGACCCAAGGTCCTGCCTAACCTCCTCCAGTTTTGTGTCTGTCTGCTTTAGTTTCCCTATATCATCTGGGTTTATGCTGCTCCTTTCCAACTCTAAAGCGGATATCTTGCTCTCGAGAGCGTGTAGTTCCATAGTCTTTGTTCGGTTTTTGGAACTTATTAGGGCGTGTAGTGTACCTCTCAAACTAGCCTTATAGGCGTCCCATACATGATCTATTGAGGTAGATCCTAGATTGATGGAACAAAAATTCTAGAGATGATTTACTAATAGATTGAACAATTCCTGAGTCTGATAGCATTACTCTGTTCAACGTCCATCTTGATTGGGAACAATTAAAACCCAATGAATATACAAATAAGAGGGGTGCGTGATCAGATAGATGGCTCGGCAGGATCGATATACTGATAAAATTGTCGAGAGCTTCTCTATTGAGCAACACATAATCTATCCTTGCGGAATGAGGATACTTTTTACTGTAAAAAGTAAAACCTTGGACATCGCCCATCTTAGATCTCCAAAGATCTAGTAGGTTAATATTAGATATAAAATTTTTCATGATCCTACGTGATTTAGGGGTTACTACTGCATGTCTCAAGTTGGATCTATCTTTAACTGGGTCAAGCCTGACATTGAAATCACCTCCTATTACCAAGGTGGGGGTTTACCATAATTAAGCTTTCTCGTAGTTTGACTAGAAAGGCAGGGTCGTCCGTATTTGGGCCATAGAAAGATGAACAAGTCATTTCCATCCCCTCGAAATTCAGAAGGGCTATAATCCATCTGCCTGATTGATCTGTTTGAACTGACTTGATCCTACAGGGAACCGCCTTCTTTACCACTATTGCTACCCCATGACTGCTTATTGATTGTTGTGAAGAACAGAAACACTGTACCCAAGGAATTTTGGAAAAAACGTACTGTGACTCCGTTGGATTAAGGTGGGTCTCCTGCAACAGACATACCTGCGCTGGCGAGAGCTCTAAATACTTTAAAATCAACCTTTGCCTGCGCAGGCACCTCGAACCATTCAAATTCCAAGAGATACAATGGATCTTAGGACTGTATTTCATGTTACCTATCATAGGCTTGGGCGTCTTTTGCTAGGTATTGGTAAGGCACCTTATTAAACAAGTGTGATGAGTCATTTTTTAAATTTATTTTTTCCCCTCTCTGCTCCCCACCCTGTGCTCCTCGCCACTTCCCCCTCCCCTCCGTGTCCCCTGAAATCCCCATACCCCCCTTCACCCTGAGGAACCCTCCCTTCCAATAGGCTTCGCCTAATCGGGCACTGCTCCCTCGGACTACATTCCATTATTTAAAACCTAATATGTATCGTGGGCCAAAAAAACCAAGCTCCCAGAAAAGACCTCCATGTTCCTCCCTTACATCCCTCCCTGTTTTTCATGATGGATTTAAGCAATGAGAGTGTCAACTTCTTCTGTGGATCGAATCATGTGCATGTGGTTGTTCCACATCGCCCGCAGAGTGGCAGGGAACCTCAATTGTGCTTTTGCCCCAAGACTATTAAGCTCCTCTAATCTAAATAAAAGCGGAGGGAAAGTGCACTGTGCATAGTCGGAGAATAAATAACAAAAATCGGTGGTGCTTGTTACACACCCATGTTAGGCAAGATTCAAGGCTAGTGTTTACACAAATCCGATAATACGCCTGGACAGTAGGCATATCACCACCCACCGAATTCTCTCTTTCACTCGACTAGATAAAAAAGTGTCCTTTAGGGAAATGTGAGAAGCAAGTGGCCCACTACTAGGAGAAGTAAGCAAGTCTTCGCGTCCCAGACCTAGGCAAGTGTCACGATTATAGACTATCCAGGGAATTGTCAGGCATAAGTATAGTTTCAGACAGTTAGCAAGCAAAGCCCTGTAGAATTAAGTCTGACTCTTAGACCAAATTCAAAGCCACAAGAGGAGTGACTGCAACTTTATAAAATCATTTATGTACCCAATCCCAACCTCAGAGTGGCATATGAAAGAGCTGGTGCTTCTGGGGACAGATATTAACCTTTTTTTATAAATCCATTCTCAATTTCTTACAGATTCCTCTGATCATTAATACTCCATAACCCAGCCCCATAGGAGGCAACGGCACAACGTTTAGCTTTATAGAAGGCCACAAGGGCCTTAATTGGCTTATGGGCCAATCTGTGGGCACAGTTAAGGAGAGCGTCAACAAAGGTATTTTCTGCATCAACAGGTGAGGCAGACTTTGAAAAAAAATGTTGGGCCCTTAATTTACAAATTCATACTATGTCTCATCGTCCGTTTAGCTCTCTTCATCCTTTTTTTTATTTTTTATTTTTCTAAGGTCATCAAAAAAGAGAAGAGACTCCTATACTAGACTTTAGTGCCATAGAAGGCACCACGTTGGTGTAGTAGATCCGAGTGTTTTCAGAGTGATTAATAACAAAGCTCCAGTACCATGTACTTCCTGATCAGTACAAAGAAAACTTGTACCAGGTCACTGAAGAGAGTCTGGCTCAACTGACAGAAAAAGGGGTTCCGCCGCAGGCCTATCTGCCTCTTTGAGCTATTTGCCCAGTAGAGTTTGATCTACCCCAGGATGTGCCAGGACTTTAAAGCGGAGTTCCGAGGCGGGACCATCTCTCAGCTGTACCTTTTGGATCAAGAGAAGGGTGAACAGATTAACCGGTACCGTAGGAGACTAGGTGTTTCCCGAAGCTCCTGCTGCTGAAGGATTATGGCAACAGTCTTATTTGTACTGGGTTTGAAGACTAACTTCCCATGCCTTGTACATAATTCCCAACTCTACATGAGAGTCTCCCCTCCTTCAGCCATTCAATGCTACAAACACTGCCTAGACATCACACAGACATGCACGTTTCAGCGCCTACATGAATGCAAAAAAACACAGAATTCCTGTTATTTGACCATAAAAACAAACAGTACAACCTGGTTTAATGACATTAGACTTGATGGCTTGGAGTCCCAACTTTTACCGACTGCGAAGTCAACAACAAAAACAACAACAACAAAAAAATAAAGAGACAGCCTGGTACAAATCTCACTTCTCAAAAGAAAATAAGAGTTTCTTCGAGAAGTCGACTTTAGAACTGCTGCTGAAGCCCTTGTACACTCACATTTGGATGGTGGTCAGACTCCACAGTGGTAAGGGATACTAAATGCGGCAGAACTTGTCATCCAGGGCCTGAAGAAATATGATCACATTACCCCCATCCTGAAGGACAGATATGGTCTCCCCTTGCAGATCCAAACCATATTCAAATCAATTGTTAAAAAAAAGAGTAAAATGTAGAAAACAAAAGCAGCAGGCCTTGTCCATGTATGCACCCAGGACCTGGGACCATCGCAGTACCCATCAACACGGCTCCAATTAAAAATAGTCCAAAAAAGGGGTTGGAGCACACCGCTGACACGTCACAGCTGAATTACCTTTTTGCATCATGGTCGATGTGATTCAG
This sequence comes from Lissotriton helveticus, assembly GCF_964261635.1. Lineage (NCBI taxonomy): Eukaryota > Metazoa > Chordata > Amphibia > Caudata > Salamandridae > Lissotriton > Lissotriton helveticus. The sequence goes on along the minus strand of NC_136059.1, from coordinate 1,504,201,103 downwards.
TGTTATTCGCTCTATACACAGTTCTCGCAGTTCATTGGCCAGTGCCAGTATTCTCTTCAAGCGTATCCCTAGACACGTGTTTCTAGATTCCTCTTTCATCAGTAGGGAAAATATTCATAGGTCGCTAGACGTGCTGCCGCAGTTTCCTCAGGAATAATACCACTCTCAGCATGCAGGTGCCCCTGAGCTCGTCAGCTCGCAGCTCACGAGAGCCATTTTAAACAGTCCAAAAAAGGGGTTGGAGCACACCGCTGACACGTCACAGCTGAATTACCTCTTTGCATCATGGTCGTTGTGGTTCAGTGTTATTCGCTCTATACACAGTTCTCGCAGTTCATTGGCCAGTGCCAGTATTCTCTTCAAGCGTATCCCTAGACACGTGTTTCTAGATTCCTCTATAGCGGTGTGCTCCAACCCCTTTTTTGACTGTTTAAAATGGCTCTCGTGAGCCGCGAGCTGACGAGCTCAGGGGCACCTGCATGCTGAGAGTGGTATTATTCCTGAGGAAATTGCGGCAGCACGTCTAGCAACCTATGAATATTTTCCCTACTGATGAAAGAGGAATCTAGAAACACGTGTCTAGGGATATGCTTGAAGAGAATACTGGCACTGGCCAATGAACTGCGAGAACTGTGTATAGAGCGAATAACACTGAACCACATCGACCATGATGCAAAGAGGTAATTCAGCTGTGACGTGTCAGCGGTGTGCTTCAACCCCTTTTTTGACTGTCCAATTAAAAATATTTTAAAAGAAAGAGTTGAAGACGCACCTCTTTAAAAACAATGCATCACTATGCGATAACCATCCACAAACTAGCCACCTCTCCTATCACTTATTGGCTAGCGCTTCTCTTTGGCCCATTGGAGCGCTCCACTGCCTTTTGCCTAGGTTCAACCTATAAATATATCATATACATACATACAACATAACCCTTATAAAAGTGCGACAGCCTCAGCCCATAAATCATGTCGCAGCAGGGAAATATGAACTTTGACTTCCCCAATTATTATTTCAAGGAAGGGGTCGTGCCTCATTTATAGGTGTACAAACATTCGGTGTTGCATCTTCATCCCAGTTATCTTGTGAATTCATCTCCCTCTCAACCTTGACTGGTGACCCCGGCCAGGCCATGCTGATTTGCCTTTACTGGCGTGTCAGTTCCTTTTATTATCTGCCAGTGTGTCACTTCAGCTCTCTTTGTAATATCAGAGGTGCCCACCACAAAGCCAAGTCTCGCATAAAGTAACTGCACATGACCCGGAGTGACAACAGATAAGCAGGTATCATGCTACGTGCTTACAGTATTCCCCTGCCATTCACAGGTATAACTTACCTGTAAGCTCAAATTGCATTCCAATACTTGAAGACATCAGCTTATTTAATGCAGAGCCATAACTAAGAGTTCCATTCCTCAAGAAAGCAGTCGAACAGTCTTGTAGCCCTATGTCAGTACTCTAGAAGCAGCTCAGAGCCTTCAGTTACTTTCAAGCAAGCTGGCAGATCCTCTTCCAAGTTCTGTCACAGAAGGGTTGGCAAGGACGTCTGTGCTTCTCAGAACACCACGTTATGTGAACAGGAGTTCCTATCTCACTTGAAGACCATACAAGCTCTGCCCATTGTACCCATTTACCTTGACATCAGGAATCCCAGGTTCCCTGTCAGACAGTGCCTCGACTTAGTCCAGAAGCCACTGACAATCACAACAGAATTATTGGTTTGTTTCAGCCTAGTCACTGCTTCGCTCTGGTGCCTCTAGTTCTTTAGTAATTTTTGACTTATGTTTCTGAAACAAGCCTTCCAAAATTCTGTATGAGTGTGGGCAGTATGACCTCCCAGATAAATTCCTTTGGTACCCGAGTAAATTAAGCGCTAGGACTTAAAGATCATTAATGCTTCTTTTCATGCGGTCCTGTGGGAGCCAGACAGAAGTATAGCCTACGCTTGTCAAGCGAAGATAACGTTTTTTTTAAACAAACAGCACTTTATATCATGTAAATGATGTTGTGAGCTTTTCAGGGGAACTACCCAATATTCAAGTTATAAAGGTACTTGCTGGTGCTGCATGTAAACTTGGTGGAGCTTGCAAGTACCAGCCGTGGTGTAGAGGTGTGTATAATAATGGATCAGAAAAAGTGTGGCCTGAAAAATGTGTTTGTGATATCAGTACATGCAGGCACTGTCGTTCCTTCCTGAAGAGAACACAGAGTTGTGCATAAATGAACACAGGATTCAAATTTAGGGAAAGCAGATTCTGGTGGGTATCAGGTAGTCCGACGATACTTGGATTTTTGGGCTGGCTTGGGATGCTACCTTCCTGCTTATCTGTCAGATTTAGGGCCCGAGAGAAGCCGAGGGCATTAATGTGATCCTGAATGCAGTTAGGCAATTGCTTAGGTGGGAGGGGATACTTTGTATGAGGTGTCTTCAAGTCAGCACTGCCGGGACTAGAATACACATAGCCTACTTGAAAGAATGTACAGAGCATGGTAACATTCAAGTAAATCTCCTTGTACATTATTGGCTTACATTAGCTTACATTTTCTTCACTATGAGCAGAGATCAATTACATTTAGTACAGTGTGCAGTGCAAAGCATTCGAGCTCTTGCCTAGTGGCATAGCAGTCGAAGACGTCTTCTGCAACATTCTGCATTTTTTGCTAAAGAATGACTTAAGAACCAACTTTGTTACTAGGCGGGAAGTGTACAAAGAATATAGCTAATACGAAATCCACACTGATGCAGACATAAGAGTAGAAACTAAAGGCAAATTAACTCACAGCCATTTATACCTGACTCAAGCATAAAAGGTCAAACTAATTGTTGTAACCTCAAATTCCACTTACTGGTCATCAGGCATTGCTTTGACTCCATCGACATTCACACAGAGAGTCTGGTTTCCTCCCAGAACCCTGTGTAGAGATTCTACCAGCTGCTGCTGTTGGCAACGGATATCAGCCTCCTTTTTATTGAAAAGCAAAACCAGAAGGCCATCTTCATCTTTATTGTTAGGAATACAACTGTAACCGACAGCCTGTAGAAAGACAAAGATTAAGATTTGAAAAGTATACGCTAAAGTAGTCATCAAAACACAACTACTATAACCGACATTCTATACATAAACAGATTCCCATTAGGCCGTGATGTTCAATGGCTGACAATTAAATAATAAGGAAAAATTAAGAAAAGTTGGAACGTGTTTTTTAAGCGCAAAACAAATACCGGGCATCCTCCCTTTGAATTTACATTGCGGCTTAGCACCTGCGAGTTCTGAAAAGACTGAGAAAATGACTTACAAAAACAGAACAATGATGAAGATTCACAGAACAGATGGATAAAATCATTAAGCTTGTTTCCAATGCAAGATGAGCCGATGATTAAGCATACAAAAATGTAAGTACACAGGTGCTCCTTAAGAATTGCAGCCTATGAGCTGCCAAATTGTCTCCGACAGTAGGAATCAAATGCATTGGGACAAAAAAAAAATTCAATATTTAAAGCTTTGAATTCGGTCCCCATCGTTTAAGCATCGTTTAAGTAGGGAAATTACATGATTAAAGAGACAATTTGCAAACTAGGAAGGTCTGTGCACAAGTGAAAGTACACAGTCTTCTGAGAATGTAATCGCCCAGTTGATAACACTTCAGCAAACTAACCATCAACTTGTAACACAGAGTGATCTTAACTTTAATTGTTAGATCCATGGTCTTACACATTCCACAGAGTAAATCCTAAATGTGTTCTTAGAATCCGGCATTGCGACTATTGAAAACATGATTCTCTCTCCCTTGTGTAATATTTCTCCTACCTCACTCTAAACCTAGCTCAGGCACAACTCTTCTAACTTGTGCCTGCGCTAAACACAACACTGACTAGTTGATGTCCTTTGATTCATCAACTAGTGCTCTGGTTCAAAATTCTGGCTTGCACCTCAAGCATTTTCTTGAAGGTCTACAATTTTTTTAGTAAGATGGGCATTAGACCAGTTTACAATTAAAAGTTAATCACAGAAAGTATGTTCTCTTGCTCAAAAGAAACAAGAACTGAAGAGAGGGGTGCCCTTAAAAAGGGGAAAATAAGGAAATTAAGCGCATCTCCACAATGGCACAAAGTAAGAATAACCCTTTTGTTGAGAACCTTTTTTAAGGTAATGCCAAAGACTTTGATATTCGAACACCCAAATACCCTCACGTCAAACAATTCTTTGTGCACCCTAGGAAGTAAAATGGAGACGATAATCAGCCCTAATCGGTACCAAGCCCTGGTTGACGACCTACAATCAGTGGATAATCCCTCCATGGGCAAGGATATGGCTACAGCTACACAGAGTGAGGTGCAAATAATTCCGAACCCCGGGGATACAGTTCAGTGTCAAAGCCAGGCAGTAATGGTGGATTTGAAGATGAGAACTTCTAGCCAGGCAGCACCACAGTCGTTTCAGATCTGATTCAGGTACTGACGTCTGAAGTCAGAAGTAGGTGTGAGATTTCTGAAGCTAATCGGGGTGAGATTAAGCTAGCATGTGAGAAAACCGAGAACAAATTGGATGCTCTTGCTGCCAGAACCTTTAGCCCTCGACACAGCAGTGAAGACTCTAGAGATCCAAACCGAGGAAAACAAGAAAGAGATCATCCTGTTAAAGGAAAGTGGTACGGGTGTTAAGGAAAAGCTTGTTTCACTTGAAAACCCCAGAGAAGGAATAACCTATGTTTGTTGAAAATTCCAGATGGGGCGGAGGGGGGGGGGGGGAATCAAAAAGAATATGTAGTAAGGCGGATTAGAACGGCGACTCAAGTTGATTGTACAGAGCAAGATCTAATGGCAGATATTCAGAGGGTCCATAGAGACCCGTTTAGGCCAACCCCCAATAAAATCAAACCGAGGAAAATCTTAGTCCATTTTCACATATTTAGTATAAAAGAAGACATTCTGGCTAGAGCCCTAAAAATGAAATCATTAATGGCAGATGGAATCAGTTTTGAAATAAGATCAGACATATCTATCACTGCTAACAGGCAATGGGAGCTGGGGAAGCTATTGGAGCCTTTCAAGAAGTCTGGTGCAACTGCACAGTTAAAATGTATCGCAACCTTACGAGTAACGCATAGCAATACAATGCATATTTTTAGGCGGGTGGAGGACGCAGACATTTTTTCTACAATCCATCTCATAGGGGAGGGTAAGTTAGAGAAATTGTGAAGTAGTATCTCTACCCCCCCCCCCCCCCCCGGCAGACTGCCTGTCATAGAAATAGCCCCCAGCTAAGTGAAACAACATAATTGGGTGGATAAAGGGTTGCAAAGAGTAGTAAGTTGTGATAAGGTATATTGTAGTCTCCAGACTCCAGGAGGAGCCCCATAGGCCTGCCTAGGTTGAGGCCATGGAAATAGGGAAAGGAGGGTTCTCCAGGGTGGGTGTCATGGGAGATATTGGGTGGGGTAAAGGTTTGTGTCACTGGTTGGGGAGCAGTGGGAAAAAAGAAAAAATATATATATGTCCTGTTCGCCTTAGTACAGTTCCTGGCGCCTTGCAGGCCTTGAGGGCAGTGAAAACTCAGCCTAATCGATGAGTGAAAAGAATGCCCAATTGAAGGTTCCCTCTTGGAACGTAAATGGGTTGAGAGTTAAATATAGGAGGGAGAAGATTTTACAATACCTAAAAGACATCCCGGCACAGATCTTAATATGGCAGGAGACACAATTAACAGATATAGAAATGAGAGCTCTTTTCAAGTCTTGACGTTGGATCCAGAACCTTGTTTGTACTACTCAACAATCAACTATTAAAGGAGTGGCAATTTTGATTAAAAGATGTCCACATATTGTTGTAGAAGAGAGTAAAGTAGTTAGAGCAGGTAGATGGGTCATAGTGAAAATTGGGCATTTTGATCATGAGCTCACATTGGTCGGATACTATGGCCCTAACAGACGATCCTAGTCTCCTTATGGAATAGTAGTAGAGAAATCCTGAACAACAAAATGCGATCTTTACTAAAGTCCTCTATGAGACAGTTGGGTGGATATCTAGAGGGACAAAACGGGCACAAAGAGGCTTCACTTTTTATAACAAAAAAGTACGGTCACCAATCAAGGTTAGATTTCTTTTTGATAGATCAAAGTCGGATAAGATGGGTGAAGGAAGTGAAACACCTAGATGAGCATTTATCAGATCACTCTGCTATAACTTTAGCTTTGTATCTACCAGTTAAATCTCCCCAGAGAAGGTGGACAATGGATCATGTTATATTATTGGAGGAATCCGGGACTGAAAAAACTGAGTTATGAGACTTAGGAATTTATCACTAACAATCTTGATAGTGCCCCATTGGGGGGTTGTGTGGGATGCTTACAAACCTTTTATAAGGGGGTATAAAACATATTTGCAGATATCTAGAAAGAAGGTCTATAGAGAGGAAGTAGGGGTAATAGAAGGGAATATCCAGCAGCTGGAACAGCAGTTACTAGTGGTAAAGTCGGAACAGGAAGAAGGAAGTATACAAGTATCTCTCCAGACTCACAGATTGGAATTAGCTGGGGTGATCGAAGAGAGGTTAAGGAAAAGGTGGGAATTCGTAAACTTGCACACTTTAAATATGGGGAGGGGTGCAGAATAATTCTCGCCTGGAAGACTAAAAATTACCTGGTAAAAGGATTCATAAAAGAGCTTATAAATGAGGAATTAGGTAACAATTTTACAACCAGTGAAGAGATTGAAAAGGCCCTTCATGTTCATTTCAAAAAGGTATATCAAGAGAATTTACAAGTAATGGAAAAGGATATTGAGGCTTGGCTGGATCAGGATGTTCCAGCTAAAATTGAGGATAGAGAGGCTGATAACCTAAATAGCCCCACTGTAAAGAATGAAATTAGGAAATCTGGAAAAGTCGCTGGGCCAGATAGTATACCGGCTGAATTTTATAAACGTTTGAGTGAGGTTCTCATTCCAATTATGGGGAAACTATTATCTCATATCTTTGAGGAATGTAGGGACATGCCAGCATCCTGGAACAAAGCTACAGTTACACTGATCTTAAAGCCTACAAAGCCATCTAACTCGTAAGATTCATACAGGCCCTTCTCTCTGCTTAATTGCGATTACAAAATCTTCACCACAATCTTAGCAGAGAGTTTGAATGGGGTGGTGGGGGGGGGGGGGCTCCTGCATGAGAATCAAAAGGGCTTTGTTCAAGGACGAGGGATCCAGGAACTTACCTACAATCTAATTGGAGCAATAGATTTAGCCACCTTTTATAAACCTCCCTGGCCATTATTACTTTAGATGCCACCAAAGCGTTTGACAGGGTAAATTGGTCATATTTGCAGAAAATACCAAGGCTGTGCAATTTAGGGGACAACTTTTGAAGGACTGCGAGTCGGATGTATCATAAGCCCACAGCCAGGGTACTGGTGAATGGTTATTTATCCAAGTCTTTTGAAATCCAGAGGGGAACCAGGCAGGGATGCCCTTTATCTCCCTTACTTTTAACTTGTATATAGAGCCCCTCCCCTGGCTGTAAAAATCAGACAGGAGGGCAGAATTCTCCCCTTCAAATATCGCACTTGGGAAAAGAAAATGGCTTTATATGCTGATGATTTCATGGTTTATACCTCAGATGTGTCTTTGGCCGTCCCAATATTATATGAATTGGCTTTTCAATTTGGTCATATTTCAGGTTATGAAGTAAATGCAACAAAACAGAGTCTAAAGCCTGGAATATGATCACGCAACAAGGGAACATTAAAACAGAGATAAGATACCAGGGTGTTATGGTTGCACAGGACATTGAGAACATTTCAGAAATTAACTTTAAAAAAGTCATCAAGGAGATTAGTAAATCATTGGTAAATTGAGCTCATTTACCACCAACTATAATCGGAAGGGTTAATCTGATAAAAATGATGATTTTCCCCAAACTAAATTTTTTTATTTCAAAATATTCCCTTGGTGTTCAGTGAAACCTGGCTTAAGAAATTGCAGTCTAATAAGTAGTTTTATCTGGGCATTCAAAGGCACACGTATTTCGTGGAAAAAACTTTGCGGAAGAAACTTAAGGGAGGATTTCGCCGGCCAGACTTAACTTACTATGCATGGGTCTGTTTACTGAACGAACCAGATAGTTTAGATATCGGAGGACTGTTTAATGTGATGCTTTTTTATGTTAAAGTGTGTGTGGTGGCGGGGGAGAAAGGCTTCATCCATAATTTTGGAGATTTAAAATACTTAAAAAACGTCAGTTTAAAGATCTTGTGTGGATTAGCTAACGTGGTATAAAGTTTGAAAGGAGCTAAAAATTCACTATTATAGCGCCCTAGCTCCAATTTGTGATGCTCCTGCCTCACCGGAATGGACTAAGGACTCTCTAGCGGTCGCTCTGAGGAAAGCAGGATTATTATGTTGGAAGCAGCTAGTTGATGACAGTGCTCTACTATCGTTTGAAAGTTTGACAGACATAACGGATAACAAATTATCCAGGTTCAAATATTTGCAAATAAGAAGCTGGCATCAAGCAATTGGGCCAGGTGTTGGCGCCTCGAATGAGGGGGACTCTGCGCTAACAAAGAAAGTGGCAAAATAAAAATAAAAAAAGAACTTATATTGGCTTTTGATTGATTTTTTAGAGGGAGATTTTAAATTACTGACGGAATTGTGGGAGATTAGCTTGCTGGGGATCCATCTAGAAGATTTATGGCAAGTATCTTGCAACATTTTGTATTCTATGGTGCAGGCTGCAAATCTAAGGAGAATCCACATTTTTTTGTCTCCATAGTGTTTTTTTGGACTCTTTCAAGACTTTCCAAATTTGGGAAGTGTGCCACTCCGAAATGCCCCAATTGCTTTTAAGAAAAGGTAGACGACACCCATATGTTCGTGTTCTGTCCAACATTGCAACACTTCTGGGCTGATGAAAGTAGTGGTATTTTTACAATGCTTGAGAGGCAACTACAGGTGAGCCCAGAGTTAGTCTTTTTTGGGGTTCCCATCTGGCATGAATCTATAACCACTGATCGCAAAAAGCTGATGTTTTATCTAATCCTATTGGCCTGAAGAGAAATATGTAAAAACTGGATAAAAAATGCCCCCCAACAGTTAAAGACTGGGTTAACACTGAAATATGTAATTAATTTGGACAAGGCATCAACAAAAACGAATAGAGATTTTTGGTTACCATGTTTAAGTTGGTTGGAATCTGTGGTCCTATGATTATGCCTCTACACTGAGATACTTCACTGCTCTGGTTACTTGCTGGTCAGTTCCAAGGGAGAGCGGAGTTTAAGGAGAGGTTCTGTGTAAAGTGGAATACCTTTGGAGCAGAGTTCTCTGGTCAGTGCCAATTAAGTAAGGGGGCCACAGAGCTTCAATTATCTCTGTTTGTTATCTAAGGCGAATGAGGACTATAGAAAAAAAAAATCCTCACACAACTTAAAAATAATAATTCAGTAACCTTAATAAACACAAATCGATTTTTTGATGGGCCTTAAATTTATTATATTCAGATACGACTGACTTGGCTTCTAACAAGCCAAATCTGACTTTCAAATTGCTCAGTGAAAAACTTATAAAAATGTTTTAACCGAAGGTTTCTACCACCGGAACCCAAAGTAAAGGTCTGATCTCTTTCACAACCTGAAAAAGCAGAAAGCTGTGTGACCGGTTTTGCTATCTTTAATAAGTGCAGCTGTCAACCCTTCCATAAGATGCTACTTTGATGCTGCAACAGTAAGGGATGAGCCGCAGTCACCCTTATTTGGATCACAACAGCACAGTTTGAGCTGCAGTCACAGTTCTGAGTGTGGCAGCACTAATTAGCTATGATTCCGCAGTCCCCGCCTGGAATTTCAATCAGGAGATTATGATACCCGGCAACAGCAGGGTCACACAAATTGCTTTTGCCCTTTCTACTGTCAGAACCCACCAGCAGCAGGGTATTGCTGCTTTTGCCTGTTCCTGGATTGTGACACTTTCTGCAGACTCTTTCCCTCCCTCAGCTGGCAGCTTTGATTCTAGGTACCTCATGTAAAATTAACAGATTCTTCCAGCAAAGCAAGACTTCAGGTGATGTCCGTTCATGCCTGGAAATCCGGCTGTGAAGCAGACACTATCCCTTGTTGCACAGTGGTCCTCTGAGTGATCCGCAGAGCACACCCTTCCTAGGTCAGATTTCTTAGAACTGGAACTATGTTAGTGAGCTCCACTTTTATACAGTCAAAGCAGACCAGACAGGAGAGGTGGATCCAAGGTCTATAATTTCAGAAACAGTCTAGGGTAATTTTGCATTTCACGGTCTACACAAAAGCTGTCTTGAGAGCCGCTTGTAGAGTAATGTTCCTCACAGAAGGGTTGTCTCCAGCCTGCATCATCCAAAACAGAGGCACATAAAAGGTACACTTTCTGTAATTGTGGCTGCAGTCTCACCCTTCACCCTCATCATCTACCTAATAGCGTGCTACAAGAAGGCCATGCATTAGCTCCTCTTAGCAAAAAGGCCTAACTGAAGCTGTAAGGTGCATCATTTCATCTCTAGGCTAGTATGCCTCCCCACCAGGGACATAGAAAACAACTGTGGATTTACACAACATGATATGCTGCCTTCACGCTCTATGCGACGGACAGAAGTCCACTGTTTGGGAAATGAGGGAACACACAGTATGTTCCTCAAGGTCAAGAACCTCACGCGTTAGGTAACAGGCCTCGGTCTCAGCACAAAGGATACATTTATATGAGGCTAGGGCCCAACTTAAAAACCAGGATAACAAATACACGCAGTTGGGCACTTAGGGAAACAGAATAGGACTGTACACTGTGCTGAGGACATTACTGTCCCAACATCTGCTTTTCAATGTGTGCCTCTGAAGAAAGTGCCCCTTTTGGACATGGTCACCCCCCTTTTTGCCTGGTAATTGATGTGATTTCGACTGGAAGTGCACTGGATCCCTGCAAACCAGGTCCCCAGTGAAAGATCTCTTTCCCAAAACTGTACAATTGCCTTCCCCAATTAGCAATACCTTTAGCACTCTCTGGGAGTCCCTAGTAATTGGCACCCTTGGTACCTAGAGCATGAGGTACTAAATATGGGTCTCTAAGGGTTGCAGCATGAATTGTGTCGCCATAACACTGCAAGCTGTGTGTTTTGGTGCAGACAAAAGTGAAACACAACAAGGCACTCATTTGCAAGTCAATCCTATAAGCAGACCGTACAGCTCTAAGGCAGGGTGCATTATATTATATACGAGGATATATTTGCCTGAGCAGATATGCTCCTATGCGGCTCAGTGTAAGTGAACGGGGAAGCTATTTTAAAACATGTGATGGACACTGGTGAAAACGAGTTCCTCAGCTACATGATGGCATCACTGAAAATAGAGATGTTTGCTATAAAACATCTCCTATTAATAAACCCACACTAATTCCTATGTTGGATCTATAAATACATGCACCCAGAGGGCACCTTAGAGGTGCCCCCTGAAAACCTACCAGCCCCTGGTGTGTTGGCTGACTGGATTGTGACAGCCTGCCACTACAGACAAGTTTCTGACCCCCAAGGGTGACAACCGTTGCTCTCAGGAGATCAGAAACAAAGCCTGCTTGGGAAGAGTGTGATCACACCTCTCCCAGGGATTGCCCTGCTAATTAGCACCCTCGGGCAGACTAGCTTCATAAGAATCCACCACCTTTAAAATGAGAGTCTGGCTCCCCTCACAGGAGAGGAGGCCGACCACCTTTGTCCAGAGCCTTTTGGCATCTGGACAGGTGGAAAAATTATGTAGACAGGTAAGTGTGCCCACCCCCAGACTAGTGCCACCCCTAAGGTGGCCTAACCTTAAGTGGATACAACTTTTCAGAGATAGTCATCTTTGTGATGGCAAGCTTAGGAGCTCTGGGACAAGGTAATGCCCACTTCCCACACAAAGGTGTCATATAAGGGGGTAGTGACTCCAAGGGTAAGAGCCCAGTGGTTACTACGCTACACCCCCGGCCCCCCCCACCCCCCCACCCAACTCTCCTACATTTCGTACTTAGGGGATCCCCTGGCACAAGGAAATCTGATCCTGCCTTCCTGAAAAAAGACAACAGACATGAGGAGTCGCAAAGAGCAAGCACAGAAGATCCAGCTACTGACTTGGCACCAACCCTGTTAGTTGACAACTTCATCAACTGCGCAAAAAAGATGACTTGTCCTGCATCTGCGATGTCTCTAAAAACCTTGGAGACCTGCCAGTACTTCACCCATGAACTAAGAACTCTCGAAAGCAGCGGAGCTGCTTCCATGCACACACCCAAAGACACCCAAGAGGACACCAAGACCGCAAAAACCTGACACCTAAGGTCACCACTGCACCAGTCACTCTAAGCAGAGTTGTAGTGGGACAAAGTTGCCAGCATGGTCCCCCAGGCCTCAAGAAACTTAATGCACTGTGTTTTTGCCTCTCGTGGACTCCCATATGTCGCCTACAGCCTCTGTTCGCAGGCCACCTCTACTGTGACTGTTCCAGGTAAAGAAAACTAGACGCCGAAAGAAACCTCTTCATATGTCACCCCTGGTCGGCAGATAAGAGGACCAGAGGTGTCCCCTGTCGGTTCAGCCCAACTGGCCTTCCATTCCAAACCTGCAGCCTCTGTACGCAAAGACCAGTGCCCCATGGACTGACATTGAGCACCTGGAGCGGTTTTGCACCCCTGCACTCGGACGCCCTAGTGTCGTTGGTGGTGTCTTGCTGCTGCTGGCTTGGACCTTGCTCACCACTCACCTTAAGTCCCGGCGATTGCTCCCGCAAGTTGATGAACTCTACCTGAACGCAGCACTTGTTTTTCCTCCAATGGTAAAACACTGCAGCTTAGGAAAAATGTACTGCATCGATTTTTTGAACGCAAGTATTTCTATTGAAAAATGTACTTACCTGGTCGTATTGATTCTGGTGCCTGGATCTATATAAATATAAATATAAATATATGTGTTTTTTATAAATTGGTTTGGGTCTCCTTATTGAGTCTTGGGCATCATTTATTGACTATTCTATGTATTTGCAGATGTGTAACACTCATTTTTGATAGGCCTAAGGCTGCTGAACCACGCAAACCCTTAAAAGAGAACTTTGGGATTGCTAGAGCAGGCCTCTGTCCCTCAAAGGAACACCTGGGCACTTTGCATGATGTATCATATAAAAGGCCAACTTCCTAAAGCCTCTATCAGGCACATCATTTTTCTGTCTGCTGCAAAACTAGAGCCATACATGGTAGAGATCAGTGAAAGAGGGGGTTATTATTGCACTCTTTTGCTTTTTTTTCTATAAGGACCTCGTACTAGCTGCAACTGGTTGATAATGGGACCGTCATTCTGTTTTTCATTGCGCACAAACATAACCATGCCCTTTCTTTTTGAGCAAATGAAGAACAGGAGCAACCTGTATTCCAAAGGACCTGAAACCAGGGACTCAAATGTAAATGAGAGACTAGTAGCAGAATGAATTGCTTTGAACACATAATTTGCAGTTTCTTTTTTTTGTATATACACACTGTATTGCTTTTAACTTTCCACTGTGTGACCACATGAGCACTTTACGGACCATTAAATATTTTGTATCAGCTTTAGTTTGTCTTCATTTATGATGCATTGTAAAGTCACTGACATTTATTGATGTGTTCAAAGCAATTGATTCTGCTTGGAATCTCTGTTCTTTGTTTACTTTCTTTTTTGGAGGCGGCCTGCTGGGGTCAATATTCTTTTCAAGATATTTTGCACGATCCATAAAGCCATTTACAGAACTTCCCCTAACAAACATCCTCCACAAGCTGTGTTGAACGCTTTCATTTAAAGTTGTGTGTGGAGTGGCCATCTTGGTCTCTAGAGAGGTAATAATAGTGGATGTTCCTAGTCAGTTAGCCTGTCGTTGAACAACTTACCCAGCATTCACCAACTGATCACAAATTTTCTGCAATTCACAAAAAAAAAAAATCTATCTATTCACTAGAAAACTTTATCCTGATCTACTTTATCAACTTGATTACTGCAGCTTATGTTGTCATGACAAAACCTCTCACCAGTACCAAGAAGCTGTGCTGGTGTATACGTGTCTAACAAAAGCAATCCTTAACTATCCTCTGAAGGTGAATTTCAATCATGCACCAATCATGCAATACTTCTCTTAGCTACATTTCCATGGTCATCTTGCATAGAGTTGGATACAAGTGCCTCCCTGTTTGTAATGTTGACCATTGTGGGAATGGAGAAGTGTTTCAAAGCAAGGAAAACTGCTTTTTGCACTAAAAAACTTATAAGAAAAATCTCCTGACTCACATACAGCAAAACCATGAGCTTGATTAAAAGCTGGAATGGACTTTCTAACTGTACTTCGATAATTCAATGGCGAAATGAGATCTGAGGGGATGCTATCTGCAAAGGATAACCGCTCATGGAAATGGAAGCTTCAACTCTGCCAGGAGGGGTCTAGTAGGCTGGGTGAAAACAGATGCCTGTGCTGGCAGCTTTCCAGCACATGGTGAGTAGGTTCGAGGAAAATGTAATTCCACCTGCGTAAATTCCAGGAATCTAACATTAGTGGTTTTAGTTTTATATCAGAAATAGTACTTTAAAAACAGAGAGAGAGAAAGTCAAACATTACAGAATCACTGTAAATTAGATTTTCTTTCATAATTGACATTTGCCAATTCATCGTGAAATTTACAAAATACAAAAGAAAAAAATTCATCCAGTGCCATTACATTATAATCATCCTAAAAACAAGCATTTACAATGCAATGGTTTCGCCTTTTGAAAAGTTACGAGCTATTGCATTGTAAAAGACAAAATTTGTATTTATGTGTTGGTTTTGAAAACAGATAAATAAATGGCATTGTCATTTACAATGCCAATAATTTAATCTCTACACTATTGTGCAACCACCCAACACATGCACTAAACCGCAAAATATGTATACACAGCCCAGGGGGAACACTGTAGGGTGTGGAAGGAGAGCTAATCGCCCCTGGCGCCATACTGCACACTGAGCAGGGACAGAGAAAAATATGAAGCTATGCACACCTAGGACAACAGTGCAGTTACCAACTCCTGGCCTAAGAGTAAGTAGCATATACTTATATATATATATTTTTTTATAGCGCTAGTCATACCAGTGCAGGGAGTCGGAGCACTTTACATCAGATGTTATACAGACAATGAACCAAAAGTGTGTACATCAGTCTATAGAAAATGCTACATAACACAATGGGGATTATAAGGTGTAGTAATCATGTCATTCATGTTTATTGGCAGTATATTTCAGGATTTAAGACGTACCACAGTGGTCGGCTAATGAAAATACATTATAACCAAAACTAACCATTTTAATCAACATTAGGATAATGTAAGAGGGGGGGGGGGCTAACGTTCTACCCGGCACTGATGAGAAAACGTCCAGGTCGCAGTCAAGCATCACAGTGGCCCCGGGGATAACCACATAATGTCTTCAGACAGCAGCTTGCTGGTAAAGGGCAGAAACCAACGTGAGAACAGATGCAGTAACATCTGGCTGATTCTGGGGCCTGAGAAAAGGTCTCACAGAACCACGTCAA
Source organism: Lissotriton helveticus (assembly GCF_964261635.1). NCBI lineage: Eukaryota > Metazoa > Chordata > Amphibia > Caudata > Salamandridae > Lissotriton > Lissotriton helveticus. The sequence continues at coordinate 1,504,185,536 of NC_136059.1, read as the reverse complement.
TCTAAGGAGTTCTAACTTTGCACCCAATGACAAGGGACAAGATGCATACACTGTCCGCAGATTGTAATGCTCTATTATCATTGTTGAGTGTGAGGAGAGGCCATATCTTGCAAATGTGAAGCCACAATAAATAAGTCCTTGGCTAATGTGTCATCCTGAAGGATGAGCAATGTTTAGTAAAGATTGCATTTGTATACTGAACAAAGTGTATTTGCACATTGAAGAAAAAAAAGCAATACCTTCAAATATTAAATAAGTTCATGGCTACAGTGTTCGCACAGAGAAGAGGCACAGCACACAAAAACATTCCCTAGCATGAACGAACTGCTTTCCAAGGCTACACTACAGTACTAGTCCAGGGAAATGCAACACAGAGGAATGCATGCAGTCACAGGAACTGCTTTAACAAAAATGTAAAATAGCACGTTGAAATGAATACGTGCTTTGTTCACATATACAGACTCTCAAAGCTAGCCTGTGTAGCAAAGCATGAATTTCAGCTTTGACTATACATTAGGCCTTGGGGTAACTCCCGTAGGTGAGCTAATTAGTCACCACCAGGTCAGAGCCCCAACCCTGTGAGTGTGGGCCTCACTAGCCCTGCGCCGCGTTGCCTGCTCCGCTGCACGTGCAGTGACCGCATTGACTGCCCCAGCCCCACTGACTTCTCGTGTCTCTCTGCCCCCGCCGGTCGCTCCCATAAGCAGACCTGGGGTCTGAGGAACCCTTGGGGTCCGTGAGGACTACTCAGGGGCCGCAACTGTTTAACAAATAGGCATAATATTAAAGTTAATAAATTAAAATGAATGAAGTATATACAAAGAAGCAAAATTGAAAATATAAATACTTTTTTCTATATTTGAATGTGAATTAAACAAAAAAATTTAATAGTTGTCCATTTGTTTATGTATAATTGTTTTTGTATGTTTGTGTACTGTTTCAAGGTTCAAATCGTGAAAACTGCTTAGGGTACCAGGCTTCCCATAATGACTCTGAGGGGTCCCCGGATTCCAGAAATGGTACACTGGAGGTCCACATAAGTCAAAAAAGTTCAAGAACCGCTGCTCTATACCTTGTCAAAATGACTGCTATGTCAGGGCCTCGTGTGGAGCAGAAGGACCCTCTGCACTTCAGAGATTACAGAGGCATTACACAACTCACTTGCATAATTAACATGTGAGGCAGCAAGAAAGGTGGCGTTCCCAAATACACAAAGCTGGGCATGCATGAGGGCATTAAGGGGGTTACGAGGAGCGGGGGTGTTCTGGGGGCACTCCCTTTTTACATGCAGGCCCCCACATACTTGTGGCAGCCCTGCACGCTGCCTATGGAATGGCCCACTCCCTGTACAGCAACATGCAATGCATTCGTGCTCGGCGTGACGCACAGTTCTGTGCACCACGCGCTCTGCTTGCACAGTAAACGCAACCGATCCCTTTCTATTTTGCGACTGTAAATTGCAGAAATAACTCTGTTGTTTACCTCCTGGAGTCGTCGAGAAGAGAGTCCCGCCTGGCGTGGAGCTGTAACAGTCTGGCAGCTGAGACAGGTCTTTCAGGTAAAACACTTTGGTTTGGTATAGGTCGGCACGCGCTTGACTCGCAAGTGGAAGCAGACATGTCGACTTTTTCTTTCCGGAATGAAGAACAAAATAGAACCGAAATAAAAAGAAGTATGCCTTTTAGATAACTAATTAAGTTTTCTTCACGGAAAGGGGGTAAATTGTTTCTAGGTTCTTGTTAAGGACTAACAGTTTTAATAAATGCTTCTAAATGCAGTGATCCACCCCGATGTAGTATGGCATGTTAAAGAATTACATTTTTGGAATTTCGAAGAGATATCATATTTTAACACATTTTTAAGTGCATGGGCTCGTTAAGCCAAACCAGACCCTTGGCTCGCTCGACTCTCCCCGTTAATTTGTTGGCTCGTCCACCTTTAATTGGACAGCCAAGTAAACGGTACCATGAGGAGTCTGGTTTCCACTTTCACACGAGTCAGTAAGGGTTACTGCGTGCACAAGTGTATTAAAAAATGTTCGCATGCACTCAAAACGCATAACCAGTAATTTCCTGTACTGTTCGAATTGAGGCGGGAGGACCGATACCTACCTGTCTGACCGACAATAAACGTCCCCTACTACGGTGTCATCAGGACAAGCTAAAGCTCCAAGCAGAATTTCGCATTCCGCCGGAAGCTGAGCCTGTCTAGGAGGATATACAAGCCCATGGCCGCAAACATCCTCCCGATTGGCTCATGTGCTAGCAGGGGCGTGGCGAAGTCTATGACCGAGAGGAAATATAACGAAACATATTTTTGCATACCTGATTAGGTTAGATAATGTGACACCTTGTGGCGATGCAGGACAGTCGTTTTAAAGGTTAGTACTAGAGAGATTCTTGTTATTTTGCACGGCTGCGCGGAGCCAGCGGCATTATGTTAAATATGTCCCTCTTCTCTTTCTACCACAGGTGGCTCCGGAGAGGACTCGCCCTCCTCTCTTCTGGATCTCGTGCCTGTCCCGCCCTTTGAACCCCGGTCACCCTCCAGTAGATTATCTGACACAGAGGTACCCTGTGGTTGGGAGTATGGACGCCGGTACTTTACCCCTGGTGCTAGGAATAGATTTGGGAACTACCTCTGTCAAGGCCGTACTGCTCGACTCCGGTGACGTTATAAGCATATAAGCAGCAGCTGCAAGGACACACATGCGCAGACCACCAGCAACCTTTGTCCTGCAGATTAGGAGTATGCAGTACAGAGCGTACTACCTGCTACCTAAAATTAACCCATCCATGAGCGCTGAAAGAAGTTGGGGGGGGGGGGGATGGGGTGCATTGTAGGGGCTGGTGTTGCTACTGCACCCCCAAACGAACCATGCTTAGGGTGACCAGATTCTCAAAACAAGTCAGGTCCCGGGCCGCGCTGTGATTGGCTGACGTCACGGGGGTGTCCCGGGCCGGCAGCCAATCACAGCGCGGCCCGGGAATGACGTCACGGGGGTGTCCCGGGCCGGCAGCCAATCGCAGCGCGGCCCGGGACAAAGGGGCGGGGCTTAAAAAAAGCACCAGAAACGCCCCCGAATCGCGTTTTCGAGAGAAAGCGCGATTGACAGCCTCTGCCTCCCAATGGCTAGCCTCCATTTATGGAGCTAGCCAATTGGAAACAGAGGCTGTCCTAACCTCACTATTAAAAACAACAGATTTCGATCTGGGAGGGGCTTCGCCCCTCGCCAGGTTACGAAACCTAAAAAACTGATAATAAATGAGCCCGTAAGTAACCTATAGCCTTCTATTCGATGTAGATCACAAACTCCAGAGACAATTTTAAGTATTTGGCCACCACAGCCCTTAAAGGTCCTTCGTATTAACTCTTATTGCCTCCACATAAAATCAAACCTAAAAAAATTAAATCGCTCAGTTTGCTTTTCACCCTAAAATTAACATAATAGAAAATCACAGTAAAAATTCAGCCAAACACTATCATAATAAAACCATCTAAAAAGCCAAATCAGTAACTAATGAACCCATGGATATCGTTTATGCCTTACCCTCCCATGTACAGTGCAAATATTTGGCCAGTGCAAACACAAGAATTCAACATTGTCAGACTTTAAGATCCTTAGTCCTCATTTCATCGCGCATATTGCTGGACAGGTTTGCTGGACAGATTTTTAAACTTGTTTGTATATTCCTGGGCATACTATTTTTAAATTGCGCTGCTTGTAATCGCGCTGTTGTTTCCCTACCTAATTATTAGGCGCTTGTTATCGCAGTAACTAGGAGCATAGATAGGCTCACCTGCACTATAATTGTGTCCTCACTCGCATCTTGCGAGACGTAGGTAGTAGGGTCGTGGTGCTCCGTCCGCCATCTTGGGTGGATGTGGACGCTTGGGCCACTCTCAGGCGCCATATTGGTCGGGGGTCGAGGCTCTAGCAGCCGGAAGCCCGCGCATTGGAGAGCTACTTAAGCTGCTCTCTCTACACGCCATTCAGACCTCATTTCATCGCGCATATTGCTGGACAGATTTTTAAACTTGTTTGTATATTCCTGGGCATACTATTTTTAAATTGCGCTGCTTGTAATCGCGCTGTTGTTTCCCTACCTAATTATTAGGCGCTTGTTATCGCAGTAACTAGGAGCATAGATAGGCTCACCTGCACTATAATTGTGTCCTCACTCGCATCTTGCGAGACGTAGGTGGTAGGGTCGTGGTGCTCCGTCCGCCATCTTGGGTGGGTGTGGACGCTTGGGCCACTCTCAGGCGCCATATTGGTCGGGGGTCGAGGCTCTAGCAGCCGGAAGCCCGCGGCGTTATACTACATATAGCTATGGGCGAACAGGCGCGCAGCGGGTGCGCGCAGCGGACGCGTCGTAGACGCGCCGGAGGTGCGCCAGAGGTAAGCCCGTTTGCGCCCGTTCGCGTCCCGGGCGCTTCCGGCGTGCAGGCTACCTCTGGTTTGGCGGACCCATGCGAAGACTCGTATGAGTCATCGTGCTGTACGGGAGATGGTATGCAACGCTTATCTATTTCATCTTTTGATAGGAACATCTCTTGTGGTCTGTTGAATGTCCGCTCTCTCGTAAAGCATTATGCTGAGATTGCTCTTCTAATAGAATCCTTACATCTGGATATTCTATTTTTGACCGAAACTTGGACCTCGGCAGACTGTGGGATGGAACTCGGTTGGGCCTGCCCACCTGGATACCTTATACGACATGTCCCCCGAGCTTCTGGTAGGGGAGGGGGCATAGGTTATATTTTTAGGGATTCAATCCCCCTCTCAGAACTGGTGGTAAAAGAGGTGTTGGGATTTGAGCTCATGGGCTTCTCTATTGCAGCTCAGGGCGGTACTTTGCTTACAGGTCTCTTGTGTTATAGACCTCCGTCGTCGACTACAACAGCCCTTCAGTCATTGATCGACCTAATCTATGATCTTTCAAACTCCCATGCTAAATTCTTAGTATTGGGAGATTTTATTCTCTGGCCTTCTGGCCCTCATGATTTGGCCTACAGAGAACTTTGCCAAGCGTGTAGCAATATTGAACTTGCACAGCTGGTTTTATCATCTACTCATGACAAGGGGCACACTTTAGACCTGGTATTTGCCGATAAGGAACTGGTTGTGGTGAATGAGGTCGAGGCCCAGTGCTGGACTGATCATTTACTGATTAATATGTTAATTGTCTTGCCCGCGCCGCTAAAATCAAGTAACTCGGGCGGCACTAAGCTTAGTCGACAATGGTCTTGCCTCTTGAGGGAACCGACCCGACCCACTCTACTGTCCAGGACTTTTCGGATGGAAGATAGTGTGGACAAGAGCTATGCCGTCCTCTGCCAGCAAATCTTGACTTCGTTGGATGAGCTGGCCCCTTTGAGAAGGGTGAAGGATAGACCTAGAGGAGCCAATGCCTGGTTCACTGACGAACTTGGACAGCATAAGCTCCGCTGTAAACAAGCGGAGCGCACCTGGAGGAGAGGGTATAAGGAGTCGGATAGGATAACATAAAATGACTCTGCAGGTGTATAAGACCCAGTTAAGAAACGCTAAAGCAAAAGTCTTAGAGGACACCTTGGCGAAGGCCTCTAATAAATCGCAGACCTTATTTAAGCTGGTTAACAACTTATCTAATCCGTCGTGTACGGTACCAGCTATTCCGGCTTCCCAGGATCTCTGTGATTCTTTGGCCCTCGCGTTCGAGGAGAAAATTAGGACTATCCTAAATGGAATTTCAGTACCAGGACAGTCTGCGTTGTCTCTATCTTGTCCTTTGGAATCCCCTTGCCATCTGACACCTGCAAGGGACAAGGACATGATAGTCTCCTCTCAGTTGTCTTGCTTTCCTACTCCCATGCTAGAGGATTTTTGCGTTTTGGCCAATAGCGTATCATCAGGTTCACCTCTTGATCCAATGCCTCATAAGATCTGGAAGGCATTTCAAGCGGAGTTGTTTCCTCCGCTTCATTCCATCTGCTGCCAATCATTGACTACAGCGTCAGTTCCAGACAGCTGGAAGTTGGCAATGGTAACTTCATTGCTAAAAAAGGCCTCTCTAGACCCCCTATGCTCGGCCAATTATAGACCTATATCGCTTTTGCCATTTGCGATAAAAATTCTTGAGAAGTGGGTCACGAGAGTACTGTCCAACTTTCTGGAAACGAATTCCTGCCTGGATGCTGCCCAATTTGGCTTCAGCCCGGCCCATGGCACCGAGACTGCATTGGTCACCGTGTTGGACGATCTACGAACGCGTGTCGACAGGGGCAAGTCAGCATTTTTAGTGCTGCTTGACATGTCGGCCGCGTTCGACACGGTAGACCATGAGGTCTTACTGGCCTGTCTCCAAAACTTGGGAATTAACGGTCTGGCTCTAAGCTGGTTGACATCTTACCTCAGCAACAGACAGCAAGCTGTGGCGTTACCACCATTTCGATCAGCCACACGACAGGTGAACCAAGGCGTCCCTCAAGGGTCAGCGGTCTGCCCGATCCTCTTTAATTTATATCTCCGACCCTTGGTAGATCTAATTAAGTCATTCGGCATATCAGTCATCAATTATGCCGATGACACTCAATTGATTTTTTCATTTGAGGGTACTGAGATAGTGTCGAGGGACACCTTTCAACGCTGTATGTCAGCTACAGCTGATTGGTTGCGAGCCAACTCACTCCAATTTAATGGGTCCAAAACAGAAGTACTTCACTGTTCCTTAGACCGTCTCCCCCGTGGGCTACCAAACAACTTTTGGCCTGCTTCTATTCCGGGCTCGGTGGAAGCTGCAGACTCGGCTCGCAATTTAGGAGTTCTGTTCGAACCCAGTTTGCAGCTAGATGCTTCTGTTAATAAGACTGCAGCGACTTGTATGGGCCTGCTCCGTGCCTTGCGCAAAATCCTACCAATGCTTCCTCGGGAAGCCAAAGCAGAAGTAGTGCGGAGTTCTATCCTCAGTAGGTTAGACTACTGTAACGCACTACTTCTGGGAGCCCCCAAGACCCTGATTCTAAGGTTGCAGAGGGTCCAAAATATGGCTGCCAAATTGGCTCTATCTCTGCCACGATCTGCCTCTTCTTCCGCAGCATTAGCCGATCTACACTGGCTGCCAGTCGAGCAGAGGATTGCCTTTAAGGCTCTATCCCTGGTTTTCAGGGCCCTGCACGGACTAGGACCAATACCAATTCAGAATCTCTTCTCTTGGTATCAAGCTGCCAGACTTTTGAGATCTTCCTCGGCGTTTCTGGTGAGAATTCCCAGGATTAACAGAGTGAGGATGGGCGGCCGTGCTTTTAGTTTCACGGCCGCCACACTATGGAATACTTTGCCTCTGGTTTTAAGGAGCTGCCAAGATCTGCCCGTTTTTAAAAGGAATCTCAAGACCTACCGGTTTCCAAGAGCAATGTAAGACACCCTGTCTGATGTTAGATATGGTCTCAGCGCCAGGATACCCTTTTGGGTGACAGCCGCGCTTTACAAGCATTAAATACATACATACTTCATATTATCGCACATCTAGTTTTCTGCAAATAGAGAACAACCAGGCTCGCCTAATACTAGTGTAGGCCGCACAGAATACTTATAAAACAAAGATTTAACCCAATACAACCAGGGTAGTTCGCTTTACAGGTCCAGGTTTCTTATTTTAATAAATGCTACTTTATACAGATTTAAGTCCTTGCTGGATCAACATCTTATCCAGTATAATAAAAGTGTAAGACTTGCAACATGAACTATAAAATGTATATGAAATGGTGGCAGGGGAGCACTTTGTGGAAAGCTGAAAATCTCTATTATTTTCTCCTGTAGCTAGCTTTGTTAAATGACATGAAGTCCTGTTTATAAAGAACTGTTTTGGCATGTTAAATCTCTAGGCCAGGCAATGTAGGGCAACAAAAAAAAGAGTAAGTGTCTTTTAGTGATCTGCGCTGACGAGGACTTCCAATTGGTCAACCATATAACCGAATAAAGCTTGTCTTGATTTGGTCAGCCATATCCTCAAAAAGTCAAACTGCTTAACTCCTTCCGAGAAAGTTTTCCCAAATTAATCTTTCCTCTAAAGGATCTATGGGAGTTAAAGGTCATTCATTTTGTTTCTGTATTAATTTCTAGTCCATAGTGGCTGCAGTAACTGGAAAATGTATCAAGAAAAGTTTCCAAACCCACGGGGTTCTGGAAATTAATATTAATTTGTCTTCAGAAGATCTTCTGAACAGCATCAACCAAACTAATTGGTTCTGTAGTTGGCAGGGTGTCCTTATCCCTTTTCTCAAATAAGGGGATCATTTCTGCTCCACGTATCTGGGACATCTGCTCCAGTCGCAACTGCAGTTGTCAGCATATTGATATATGACCCTCCCTCCAGATAACTGGGTCAGAGGGAGACAGATCTGCAGGAATAGTATCTAAACTAGCTCCTTTTTCTGACTTCATGGAATCTATAACTGCCAAAGATTCGTCCTATTCAAAATATACACAGTGTGTTCAATTTTCCTCACTTGTGGGAGGGCACTGGAAACTCATTAAGAAATTTGCAAGTCTGTATCTTGAGCCTTGTAGAAATCTTTGAAGATTTTTTGACCATATCTCGGGGTGTATATAAAATACCTATTCCCTAGGACGCCCTTGATTACCATGGGAAAGACCTGGCAAAAGCCCCCGCCCCCATCATCTGTGCTATTCAATGTAATGACCCAAATATGCCACATGTTGTCCTCCCACTCCCTTGCCGATATTTTGCACATGCTTGTATTCTTTCCTTGAGGTCCCTATTACATTTTTAATACCACCTTTGGCAGCCTCCATCTATTTTGACTAAGCCTTTCTTCAGGAATTGTTAAACCAGAGACTTCCTTTGTCTTTACACTTCTCAGTTAGAGTAGTCTTTGAAAAATTTTCTTTAAGTGAATCGACCTTGGTGCGGTGTTTGGTTAGTATTGGGATCTCATTAATATGGGTTCTAAAATAAGGTTCTAGTACTGCAGCTACTATTGAGCAACAACCAATCAGAACAGCCTCACCCCATAGAACCCTCCTGAGAGAGCCTCCGAGCCTCAGATTTTTGTATCCGTTGTGTAACAGCAACTATCCCAGTAAAAAAAGGCCGAGCTTTCCCAGGGGAGGAGGGTGGGCGCATGGGAATCTATGAAAGTTACCAATACTGGGGAACCAAAGTTACAGCTAAGTAACTTGTTTTCTTGCCCCAATAGGGCCAAGCGAATAACTTTGAATTCCAATAGATTGATGTGGAACTTGCGTTGGTCTGGATCCCAATGACCGCTCACCTTCAACTCTTGTAGCACCGCTCCCCAGCCTTCCAGTGAGGCGTCCGTGGTTAGAACCATGGGAGATGGAGGAAGTGAGAAGGTTAGACCTCTTGAAATATTGTCTTTTAACAACCACCAGCTGCTTGCTTTTTTCATTGCTGAGGTCACCGTGATTCTGTCGTCAAACGAGCCTTCCGCTTGGCACCATTGCCTGTCCAGTTGCTCTTGTAGTGGACGCATTCGAAGCCTGCTGTGCGGAATCAATGGTATGCAGGATGATATCGATCCAAGCAGGGACTCAGAGACGGACCGACAGTGATTTCCTCTGTTGCAAGAGACGAGCTGACAGAACAAGTTTGTTCTGACGTTACTCCGATGGAAAAGCCTTGCAGCGATTTGTGTCCAGGATAGAGCCTAGAAACTTTGCTGACCTGGATGGAAGAAGGATCGATTTCTTTGTTGAGTTGAAGGCCCAGTTGGTTGAAAAGTTGAATGCAGCTTGTGACCGCCCTGGAAGCTGCCTGGAAAGATGGAGCTTTTATCAGCCAATCGTCTAGGTAGGGAAAGAACTCGAGATTGTTTTCTGAGAAACGCCGCCAACGGAGCCAGTACTTTTGTAAATATCCTTGGTGCGGACCTGAGACCAAAAGGAAGCACCTTGAACTGAAAGTGTCTCTTGCCTACTGTGAAGCGTAGGTATTGCCTGTGAGCTGAGTGGATCGGCACATGGAAGTATGTATCCTCTAAATCCAGAGTCGCCATGTAGTCTCTTGGATTCAGTAGAAGTAGAATATCCTGAAGGGTAACCATCCTGAAGGATAGCTTTATGAGATAGGTGTGGAGCTCCCTTAGATCTAATATTGGACGCCACTTTTCCTTTGTCTTGCGAACCAGGAAGAACCTGGAATAAAACCCTTTCTTCCTTTGGGTGTGAGGTACAGGTTCTATTGCCCTCTTGATGAAAAGTTCGTGGGCTTTGAGACGTAAAAGTCCTAGATGTTTCGATTTGTTGGCACCCGGAGCTCTGGTTGGAGGAAGCTGTTGAAACTCCAAAGTGTGGCCACACTGAATGATATTCAGAACCCACTGGTCTGATGTAATAACCTTCCAGCTGCGTAGACAATGAGAAATCCTGCCCCCCACTGATGTTATCGGAGGGGTAGGAACAGTAGAAAGAGCCATGAAGCCGCTATTGTCGCTTGGAATTGTCTCGCCCTTGACGCCCTCTTGATGGTTGGCGAGAGAAAGACGCCGACTGGCCTTGGCGCTGTGTGTATTGTGTGGCTTGTAAGATTGCGAGGATTGCGAGTATGAAGAGTAGCGCTGTTGATTACCACCTCTGTACGAGGAAAAACCTCTCCATCTCGCACCTCTGAAAGGAACTTTGCGGTAATTCAATGTCCCCAAGGACCTTGCCGTGTTCGTGTCCTTCTTGATGCCTTGAAGGGCATCATCTACATGCTTTCCAAAAAGCATCTCTCCGTCGTAAGGTAAGTCCAAGATCTTATTTTGAACTTCCTGGCGAAACCAGGTTGCCCGCAACCAGCCTTGACGCCTTAAAACCCGCTAGTGCACGGAAAGCTGTAGTTGCTATGTCCATAGCACAATCTATCACCTCTGAAGAGGAACGCTCCCCTTCCACCAATATCTTCCTGGCCTCATCTTTCGATCCATCCAGAAGTTGGTCCACAAACGGGGATAAATCGCACCACATGTGGCGATCATATCTGCCCAAGATAGCAAGAGCCTTAGCAGCTCGAACCAAGAGGCTGACCATAGTAGAGAATCTGTTTCCCACATTGTCCAGACGTCTCCCTTCCTTGTCTGGCGGTGTTGAAAGTGGTGTCGATGGATTTTTGGACTTGCTTTGCGCCGCCTGGGAAATAACTGAGTCGGGCTTCGGCTGACCAGTCAGGCAAGCAGGACTACCTTCTGGAGCTTTATATTTCTTCTCCAGCCGGAGAAGAACAGGAATGACAGTTGCCGGATTCTGCATCACTTTAGTACCTTCCGACCATACATGTTCGATTATTGGAATTGAACAAACGGACTTTCTGTAAGGTTCCTTGAAGTCGTAAAGGAAACAGTCTGATTGTACTGACGTAATAGGTAGGCCAAATCTCTTGGACGCCCTTTCCATAAGATTATGGAAACCTCCAATGTCAGCTGGAGGGAAGGTAGCAGTATCAGGCACTGGTGAATCCGGATCCTGAATGACATCATCGTCCCAACCTCTATCCGGGTCATGAGGAGGATCAACCTGAGGATCTCCATCCGATGAGACATCATCATCCTGAACAGTCACAACCTCTTGATAGCCCTCTCTGGGTTCTGGTTCCGAAACTCGAGAAACCTAAGGCGTCACTGCAACTGCAGGAGTAGTAGGGATGGATGGAGAAGGACGACGCTGTTGCTGTTCCGTAGTTTGACAGAAACCCCCTTTTGTAATCTTGTAGCATCAATTGCAAGTCCGTTATAAGAGAGGACGGCATTGCCACCATATCCTGACGTGATTTTTGTGGAGGCCTTTCTCGCTGAACAAAATGGCGCTCTTCAGCATAGCACTCCTCAGAATCCGAATCTTGAAACTTTACTTGTAATTCGGATGGGCTATAGGCATCTCCATAAGGACCATCCTCATCGTCATCAGACTCCTCTTCCAGAAGCAAAGTGGGAGGTAAAGGTGTTACACGCCAAGGAGATGTCATCTCTGGGGTAATTTGCTGCCTTTTTATAGATATGCGGACCCTTTGAATCGTTGACGGACTCGTCGGCGACGGAAACGTCGGCGAAATCGTCATCGACCAAGGGTTGATCGAGGACGGTGTCGTCGACGAGCTCGTCGTCATCATCATCATCATGACTGCCGTCCTCTACGTTGTCCTCGTCGTCGACACTACCTTCGTCGTCATGATCGCCGACGTCGAAAATGTAGACACCATCGTAGACGAGCAGGAAACCGGTACCTTAAACGTCGACGAAGATATCAACGCCGCCGCCGTCCACGAAGCTGCTGACGAAGGTCCCATCGACGAAGCTGTACCTGAACCCAAGTCTTTTTTGGAAATTGTCGTCGACGTACCAGCTGTTTTTGTCGTCGACGGACGTGGTTTCTTGTCCGATCTTCCTTCCTGAGGGACAGTAGAAGGTTTCTTGCCTCCCTTCTCCTTTTCAGATGGGGGAGAAGTAACAGAAACACCTTTCTTTACCTTCTTAGCTGTCTGTGTCTCCTCAGTCAGTCCCAGCCTCTCCTTCACACCTCGGTGAGGGGATTTTATGGGAATAGCATTTTCAGACCTATCAGAGGTCTTTTGTAAGGCTTTCACAGGGGGCTCAATAAAAGTTGAAGGGAATGACCGACCCCTCTTCTTGGATCTTCTGGAGGACGCAGCTGAGGAAGAATCCTCACTGTCAGATGACATAACCTCCTTACGTGACTTCATTTTCTGCAGCCAAGTCAACAAGCGGCCTTCCCTGTCTCTCAAGGTCTTTGTAGAGAATGTTCTGCAGATTTTACAATCTGTGGCCTTGTGGTCCGGGTACAAGCAGTAGATACAGTCCTCATGCTTGTCCTCCACAAACAGCCTCTTCTTAGAACAGGTAGCACAAGCTCTAAATACGCCTTCTTCTCCTTGTCAGACATATCAAAGTTGAAGAAATGGAAAAAGAATCCAATCTGAAGAGAAAACTGAGCAGAGCTCAGTGGAGACTCCCTAGCACAACGATCGGTAGAAAATCTGAGGCTCTGAGGCTCTCTCAGGAGGGTTCTATGGGGTGAGGCTGTTCTGATTGGTTGTTGCAGAATTTGGGTCTCTTTTACAAAAAGAAGTGGATAAGCTACAAAATGAGATGAGGCCTAAGCCTAGTTTTCTCTTTTGTACTTACAGCTATGGTATTTTTTATTTACCGAGGCTCCATTCCGACGACGGGGGAATGATACAAAGCATGGGAATCTATGAAAGTTCCAATACTGGGGCAAATTATAAACCATATACTTAGCCCCTCTGGCGGGAGCCCCTATGGAGACGCTACTGCTTCGACACTAATTTAAATACTATGTTCTATGAATGGGTGTTACTGCCCATATTTCTTGGAAAAGGCATATTAGATAATGAGCAATAAAATTTCAGGGAATCCCTAAGCTTATATCTCAATCCTGCCACATTCCACAATAGCAATCTAATTGCGTTAGAGTCCAGTGCTGATACATTCTTGTTTGGAATGAACTCAGGATTCTGATAAATCCTCTGTCCCAAGTTTAAAATACTAAACCCACTAAAATTACCTCGAATACATCAGGGTTCAGGGACCTCCACATGGACAACAGGCTTATCAGTAGGGATACTCAAATGACTGAATTTACGCCACCTGTGTAATTATGCAACCATCTGAGGGAAAGTTAGAGCGCAGGAGCATAACGAGAGATGCTGTGGTTTGCAGAAACTGTGCTTTTCGCACTTTATTTTACGTAATTATATGTAATCTTTTGTAACGTTCACAGTAAATCTAATGGTAAGAGTATAGTCACAGGGAGTGGAAATTTAACTGTATAGAAAAAAAATCTACTCACCTCCAAGATAGGATGCTACACACAGCATTCTGAGACACAATCTACTAGTAAATAACATTATGGCAATACTGTTATATCAGAGATCTCAGAATACCAGGCTACAATTTAGGCAGAGATCATATTATGCCGGTCTAATGAAGTCACTTTCTGATTATATCAGGCTCAGAATATAAAAGGACTCAATTTATGGCAGATGTATAAAGAGGCTCTGTTTAGGTAAGAACTCGGTTTAGGCAAAAGTTTGATACTAAAAACAGCTTCCACACTAGTAAAATAAGTGATCACATCACTATTTATTTTCTGAGTTACAATGTTTCTTCAGCCAACAATTGAAACTTGATGTCTCCCACTTCTCCTCCCTATACCTGCCTCCATTAACTAGTCTGACTATTGTGTACTCTTTGGCAATCCCTTTCAACTCAAAGTGCTCCCTTTTTGCCACATCTGTGAGCAATTACCAAGTTTAGTGCTTATAAGAGAAATCGGCTATTTTATGTTGCTGGCCAGATTCAGTCTCCAGAAGTGGGAATGGAGGCGAAGGTGAACTGTAGCAGAGGTGGCAGAATGGCAGATTAAAGAGAGTGGCCTGTTGAGTTGACAATAGAGTTGCAAATTTGGAACTTGAAGTTGACGAGGGCTTCAAAATGTATTGGAGTGGCACATTTACTGCATTTCTGGACACTGGTGAGCAACACAATATTTAGCCATCTTCTCAATACTTCTACAAGACTGTGGAAGACCACTCACTGCAGAAAGCAATATCACCTCACCCACGGACTGAATAACTTGGACAAGATATCACATCCCAGTGATCCCAACCTTCGGTTTAATTTCTTCTGTTTTACAAGATAAACCCTAAAATCGGAATCATCTATTGATTTAGGGAGTGCTATTAAATAAATCTTTATATTGGTGAGATGATCAGAGTGGTGCACTCCTCTGGGATGAGCATACATAGTTTTGAAGTTTATTTTGCACTTCAAGGTAACAGACAAGAAGCACCATTCAGCGTTGTTGGGATATGGTGGAGTGTTTTGTTTGGGAAATCCTGAACCAAGTTTTGGTGTTGTATAGGAACAAAAACGGAAAACGTGGAATGGAAAATGATAATTAAACTGACAGGAGAGGTGTGAATTATTTTTTTAGCAATGTAGATATAATTAAGAAAGTTATCATACCTTAAACCTACAAAATGGATTTTCCTGCGTGAAGTCCACTGGTGGGATATTGTTGTTGAAGTATCCCTTGCCTGTCCCCCAGAAGGCCTGAAGCTGGTTCCATTTTGCTAGGATGGCATCTCTCTCATCTCCCAATAACGTGGGTGCCGACAGAGCACTCGCTGTGTTTATGAGCTGATTGGATTGGGCAGGATTACCACCCAGTTGATTGAATAAAGTGCCTAAACCTGAATGAAACACAAAAACAGGGTTAAAATAAGAACAAAAACCTGCTTCTTTGAAAAGGTTTAACAACATTGCCTGAAGCCGCAAAGTTCCCATGTGCCAAATGGAATGAACAATGAAGCAGCTGGTGTGTTCTTCCCCATAGGGCGTACTCTGCATTACAATTCAGTAAATGATCCATGTGAATTATACTCATTGCTATATTCTTAAACTCAGTCTCTCCGACAATCCAATTTGAAATTGTACACATTTTTAAGATTCATTGAAATCTGAATGACAAGTTACACATGTCATATAAAAACCATAAGCCCCAAGCTCCTCGCTTCTAACAAACTGATTATCAAGTTCTCAACTCTGCTCAACTAGGCTACATTTTCCTGCTAGCGCTCACACAACCCCCGCCTCAATTACAAGTTTATAAAATGCCTTTGCTCCAGTACATCTTGCAACCTATATTCTGGGTCAGTGCCTGCAACTTTAATCTACTCAAAAATGCAAAACATATGACCATGCATCTAAGCCATTTTACTCATCTTCAAGCCAACTTTCACTGCACAGCTGTGTACACCATGGCACAAAAAACTGGAGATCTACCTGACTCATGAAGTCACTTGGATCTTCAATCAATTGATACTTCCAGAAGCCAGATTCCTGATTGCACAACTCCATTTTCCCATTAAGCTAGTTTAGGCAATTACCAATCTTTCACTAAAAATCCTTAATAGAAAGTTTTTTTTTTAACCCATTCCGTGCTCGCGTGGCTGACGCGAGCACTACCTTCCGGGTGCTGCGCACAACCGTTGGCCGACGCAGCCCCGCCCACTCAGTAGAACCCCTGCCGCGGTAAACGGGTTAAAATACTGCTGACCTATTTTGCTTGCCAAAATGAGCATGTATTGAAGTCAAGCTTTACCCAAATGATTTCCACAACACTCCTGCATATCACAGACATCTTCATCAAAGCTCACTACTATCCTCTTTCAATAGCACCTATTTTGTTTGACCACTGCACCACCTTTGACAACACACCCATATCAACCTTATAACATTGATCTACCCAACGGGTGTTAGCACCCTGCACCTTGTGTGGCTCACTCCTACCTGGCAGACCAATATGTTTCTGCTGCTGCTACATATCAAATGGCCTGCCCATTGAGTGTTTTTAGATGCTCCATCTAGGGCATCTTCTCTTTTTCCTGTATGCTATAGCCCTATGCATAACATTCCTCCTTTTGATTTAAAATATAACCTACAAGCAGATGATTCCAAAATCATTTTCTGCTTCATTTTCAGCCAATTTGCAAATCCAAATACTTAATTGCCTCTCTTCTATTATTCAATGGATGGTACTCCACTACCTGATGCTGAAAACTAACATTGAGAAAGTACCTACTTTACATTAGTCAGACATTCAAACAAACTCTCCAGACTTCAGCCCTTGGAACGAATGGGTAGGTCCCACTTTAAAAGTTGTGTTTCTTTGCATTATCACTTCATCAGCTACCACAGCCACTCAGTAGCATCTAATAAACATCCAAAAGATCTGAATTCAACAAAGTCTCATACCAATACCGTAGCTCTTGAACTGGTCTACTGCAAAAGCCCTGTGGGCTGGTCACCACAAATAAGTGAACCAACTCACCAACACTGTCCAATTACCCTAAAACACATGTGCTACATATATTGTCGGGTAATTTATTTTTCTGGCACTGCTTCACTGCAATTCCCTTCACCTAGACATAAGAGCAACTATTTATGTGGAAACATTTGCTAGAATCCACCAAGATAACTGTAGGAAGCTGGCTATGTATATGGTAAACCACTAGGTAGTTCTACCATGCACAGAGTTCAGAGATTCCCCAGAAGTGTACAGGGCTCAATGTATAACCCAAAGTTCATTATTAGTGGTATCATGGGCGAGCCGCTTTAGGCCCAACACAGAGGAGTGTAAGACATTTATTGCACAACATTGACCAATTAGGTGAAACTCGACTCAAACAGGAGATCCACACCAATTTTATAAAAATGAACTTTGTTTGAGTTTTATTTTAAGACCAAGATCTTCGCAAAAAGTTAAGTACGTCTTTCAGAAAAAATATGTTTCCCGCTCAAAAGTCGACAGTGCAATTTTCTAAGAGTTCAATGTTATCCCTCGGAAGAAAACAATAATGCAGTTATACAGGTAAGTATCCAACTTCTAGTTCCTGTCAGGGACCAAAAGTTAGCGAGGAGCAAGGCTCAGGTGAGTACCAAAACTGCACCACCTACAGCGCAGGGCGGCTGGGTGCGGAGGTCAAAATCGGAGTTCAACCCAATGCGTTTCAATGGAGACTGGGGGTGCTCAAAGCTACAACATTTGCAGAAAGGTAAATCGGACGAAGGGGCCAAGTTTTGAGGGTTAGAGCAAAAACAAGGACGGCCACAAAGCAGTCCCAAACATACACCACCAGTGGCAGGGGGCCGCCGGGTGCAGGGTGCAAATTCAGCGTCGGACGCCCAATACTTTTCAATGCAGAACTAGCTTCAGACAAACAGGCAGCAGGTGTCGCATCGGAGGTTGCAGGAGGAAGACCAACCACAGCAGCGGTAAGCAGATATGTAGGGCTTGAGGTCAGGATCGCTTGCGAACCTGTTCTAGATCGGCACCAGGAAGCAGGTTTCCTGTTCAGGGAAGACCTGGCTTGGCAGTTCGGGCTGGACTATTGCCATGAGGCACAGGGTCAAGACTGATTTGAATATAGCTGGGTCTAAACTGAGGTGGCGAAGTGAGCTAAAGACTGATGATGGATTCAACCCAGATCTGTGACTGGGGTGAGTGTCTGAAAAGAGTCAGCACTTCGTCCATCATCCCCTTTTGTTTGCCTAGATCGGTGGGCCACCTGGACATGGACAGAAGCTCTCACCCCGGGGTCCAGAAACATGTCTGCTGGTGCCAGGCTGCCCACAGCCAGTCTGGGAACACACCAGGGTTGGTAGTTTTTCAGGTGGCACCTTTGAGATGCCCTCGGTGTACATAGTCTGATAAATCCCACACTGGCATCAGTGTGGGTTTATTGAGAGTAGTTGGGTATCAAATACTCCTGTGTTCAGTGAAGCCATCATGGTGCTGTGGAACTCAAGTTGTCGAGTTTCCAGCCATTGTACTCTTTATGGCTTCCATGGCACTTACAACATTAAGAAATAGACCCTAATATTGTAAGGGCATATCTGCTCATGCAGCTATGCCCACGCCTCGGACATAGTGCACCTATGATAATAGCGCTGTTAAATTAATGACAGTGTCCCCAACCAGCACTCCTCTGGGACTGTGTCCCCAAGTTTTTTTCTCCTTTCTTTTCTTTAATAAATTCAATAAATTGTGTGAACTTTTCAATTCAGATATCTTGTGGTTTAATTCATCGTCATTGTTATATCACATTGGTTCCGTCAAACATGGCTTTTGTGTTGATTGTGAAATCTGATATTAAACAGAATAGAGGGATGGAGACAAGAATAAAGTCCATAAACAAGTCATTGCCATGGCCTTTGAAGGTTGGTGTGAGAGTGCTCATTGCGGGGTCCAGCATATCCATTGCAGATTGTAGATCAAAATCATATTTTAGGGCATTAACAGGATCTCCCTGCCCGTGATGTTCAAAATGCCCTCCCGGATAGTGTGGACAGTCAGAAACCCCTAAACCCAAATGTCAAGTACGTCCCAGGCTCGGCCCCCCCCCCCCGGAGCTGCCGCAAAACCAAGAGAGGTGGCCCAGCCCAGCTTCCTCCGGGCTCTGATGGGAGCAGACGGGCCCACCCTTTTACTACGCGAGCCCCTGGGATTTTGGTGACTCACGGGCCGCGAAGGGTGCCGGGATGTGAAATTCCACGGTAGTCCGCTCTCCGGGAGTCCCTAGTGCTTTTTGTGCGCATCCAGGCACAAAACAACTGTCACGTTAGCAGTTCACGGGCCGCGAAGGTGCCGGGATGTGAAGTCCCCCGGTAGTGCGCTCTCCCGTGCTGCGGGAGTACCTGGGGCTTTTTGTGTGCCTCCAGGCGCAAAACAGGCATGTTAGCGGCTCACGGGCCGCGAAGGGTGCTGGGATGTGAAGTGCCCCGATAGTCCGCTTGAGGAGAGGGGAGGATGTCTGAAATCCATGGGAAGTCCCAGAAAGTTATAGATTGCTCAAAAGGTTGACAAAACTGTTGATACAGCAGGAGGACATTTGTGAAATTTCCTTAAGGATTTCACTACAAGATAACTCTCAATCAATAAATAGTGAATATACATACAGAAAAAACGGAGCTTATATAAACTAATGTTCTGTACAAAAGGCATAGTCACAAAAATAATATTTTGTTTACCCAACTATACCTTTCACAGACATGCAGTTTTTACAAAAGCACACAATACCAGAGCCAGTGATCCATTTATAAATATTAATGATTGACTGATCAGAAACAATGTACCACATGATAAAGAAAAATCTCATGAATATTGTATTGTATTTGCATTTATATAGCACTTACTACCCCTGTAGAGACGTCAAATCACTTTTTCGGCGAGTAGTACGCTACTCCGGAACCCATAAAGGATTAGTGTTGAATTGGTATATTGAAATATGAAGTAAATTGAGTGGTGGATATGTTAGACAGTTATTTGGATTGAGAAGGATAGCCGAGGATAGAAGAGTGTTAAAGGTGTGCATTTATATAGCACTTGTTACCCCAGATGGGGTGTTAAACCGCTTTTTTGGCGAGTAGCATGCTACTCCGGAACCCAAGTGTTAGTGTCGAATTAATATAGTGAAATATGAAATTAATTTGAGTGGTGGACATTAGTTATTTGGATTGAGAAGGATAGCGGAGGGGCAGAAGAGGGAAAAAAGGTTCGCATTTAAATAGTGCTTGGTACCCCTGATGGGGTTTTGAAGCCTTTTTTTGGCAAGTAGCGAGCTACTCTGGAACGCATAAAGGATTAGAGGTGAGTTAGTATAGTGAAATATGCAAGTAAACAGAGTGGTGGATATGTTAGTCAGTTATTTGGATTGAGAAGGATAGTGGAGGGATAGAAGACGGAAAGATTTTTTGTTTTGTTTTTAGGTCTCGCGCCTACGTTGCATTGTGCAGCAAGAGACATTTAGTAGGTGAAAAACAGGGTTTGAGTAGCTGACCGAGGAATGGCACTGACACGCACAAGAAAGCCATTCAATCATGAGCACACTCCAAGCCCATTTCATGTATTTTAACAATAGCTCTATGACAACAAACAGTTCAAGTTGTGAATGTGCAAGACCTAATAAATCACCTAGACCAACATTGGAAAAAACCCAAAACACAGCGGCAATGGGCACATTTATGTAAAAGCATCATCCAAAGAAGTTTTTTGTGTGAATTTTAGTGCATGGGAGAGAGATTTACAATGCAATAGGTCTCGCATTTGCTACAGTTTATGCTATTGGCATTGTAAATGACAATGCCTTTTATTTATTTGTTTAAAAAACCAACACGTTAATAAAAGGCATTGTAATCTTTAATGCCAATAGCTCAAACTGTAGTAAATGCGAGACCTATTGCATTGCAAATGCTTGTTTTATTTTGGAGGTCCTAGCAGTAGGAAGAGGCTTGGGATGAGTAAAAGGGATGTGGAGGAAAAGGCTCAGAGGGAAGGGTTTCGAAAGGCTTGTTTTGGGGAGCGGTATAGTAAAATGAAACAAGGTGGGGTAGAGTAGGGAGGAGTCTAGAAAGGGTTATTTGGGGGATCATAGTAATAGAAAGAGATTTGAGAGGAGTCAGAATTGAGGTAGAAGATTTATTGAGAGAGGTATAGGGTGAGAAATAGGGTAGTGCATTGGATATGCCTAATTAGAAGAAAAGTAATAAATATATAGCTCCATAAGTACATGGAAAGTATATAGATGCATAGAGGAAATAAGTATATGTAGATTAAAGGTATAGGGAGACAAATAGGGTAGTGCATTGGAAAGAGAAGTAGAAAGAGGTTTGAGATAAGGCAGAGAGTTGAGGTAGAGGTTATATAGAGGGAGGTATAGGGTGAGAAATAGGGAAGTGCATTGGATATGCAGAATTAGCAGAAAAGTAGTAAATATATAGATCCAAGTACATGGAAGGTGCATAAATGCATAAAGAAAGTACATATATGTAGATTAAAGATGCATTACATAAATTCCAGCTTTCAAGTGCTGTTGTACTTAAAATGTATTTCATCAATTTGTGTTAAAACATTGTTTCTACACGTTTACACAAAGCAATCCACATATATAGGTACATAGCTATAGTACAAACAAATGCTTATGTACAGAGGGAATATAAACATTGAGGGCAAATGAAAGCTAGGCTTTTTTTTAATGTACCTAAATCTCTGGGTTTAGGAAGAAGGGGTATTTGCACCTATCTAAATCCAGGATTACCATAACCCTAGTGTTTTTTCAAAGTGTGTTTACTGAAGACTGACTTAAAATAGGAAATCAAAAGTGTAGAGAAATTCAATAAATAAATCTCCATCCATTCATCCTCACACTTATTTCAATTAAAACAGTACCCCCACAAGCATGAGTGGCACCTTCAACCAGGGAAATGAGAGGCCTACGAATTTGCCTGCAGAAAGCGCAAGGAAAAAGCTTCAAGGTAGGCTAGTTTTTGGGATGTGGATAGCTGCTATATTTAGGCCTAGAGTCAACTGGCACCTAGGGAAACCTAATCTCAGACAATTCTGAAAGCTAGACACCCAGTGAGTCCAGAGCAGTGAGGCTTGTGTGGGTGCTGTGGTAAATAAATAATTAATTACCGGTTCTATTTTTCAGGATACTATATAAACAGATAGCTCAATAAATAAGAGTCAAGATTCGAGGTATCTGGAGTTTACAGGCTTTAATCAGACATAAAGGACAGGAACAGGACAGCCTGCATGGGAATGGGATGGCAGCTGCCGGGGGCAGGATCTGGGAAATTGGCTAGCTTTTAATAACAGTGCACAATATTTATAGTTAAACAAATACATTACATTCAATACAGGGGGCGTAGCAGTAGGCGTGGTTTGTAGCAGTCGCGAAAGATAAGGGCAAAATGATGTAACACGAAGGCGTGTACAGAGCGTATACATAGACATGTGATGTAAACGTAACAGAATATGTCATAAAAAGGGGCGGAAACATGGAGGGGGCTACCTGAGCAGCTGGGACCTCTAACCTAGTGGTGCGCGCAAACTGGCAATGATGTGTTACCAGGGAGAACTGGGGGCTATGACTTCTGCCCTAGAAGAGGAGACTAAAGTCTGGAGGGTCAGAGCGACATGTACCCAGGCATATCTAGTATCTGGTGTTTAGAGTACATGTTGATAGAATCCAAAAGTTATCAGGGCAAAGGCTAACAGACACTAAGACTGGTGCATGCATTATTCTAAATGTATTGCATGTGCGAGGAATATTCTATGAATATGAATACAGTATTTCTCTTACATGGAGACATAAAGGCTAGACCATGACGGAAACTATTGATGTGATTCAGTAGCTTAGGAATGCAGAGAAGGAGGGCTGGACTGATAACTAGAAACATAACATACTCTTGGCAGACTGGGAGGCAGAGCCAGGCCGGGCCGGGCACTGCGTGGCAAGAAAGTAAGTGAAGGGTCAGGGATACAGGTGGGGGCTGTATCGCTCCTCGGAGAGTTCAGGAAACAGGAGCTGAATCTGAGTCCGGGCCCTTTTGAGGCCTAGAAACGGGGACAATTCAATGAATTAACGTGCACACTGTAAAATGTGGCAACGTAGGTTTACATAGGCCTAATATTCGTTGTTTTCACGAGGACTGGAAACTGGCATACTAGAGATGGACACAACTGTAATTGCGTCTTTAATCGATCAGAAAGGGGATACATGCATATCGATCATGCACATATGACATAACATGGGGAACACGTAGGCACATATGACATGGTAAAATTTACTTTTCCACATTCCCTCCTTGTGCCCTACGTTTCCATCAGGAAACATCTATATTCATGATACCATCTATCATTTCATATAGCATCATTTGTTCGTCTCGAATTGTCTTGGAACGGGATTTAGGACTAGGAATACAAGAGGTAGCACACATGCCGCAAATCGCAGGGCCACATTGTATACAGAGGCAGCAACTGAATATGATCATTACTGCAATACCTAGGAATGACAATACTTTCCATCCCCAAGCAGATATAATACTCCAGAGCCAACTAGACCATGTCCAGTTGCCTGGATTCTGGTGTAACTGATGGGCAATTTTATGAAGTCTGGTTATAGCTGAATAAACAGACGGCGCGTTATTAGGAATGAAAATGCAGCAACTAGATCCGATGACTCTACATGCTCCTCCTCTATCGGCCAGTATGACGTCAAGAACGAGACGATTTTGGAGCACGACAAATCTCATAGCAGATTGCTCTTCGGTTAAGTTACCTAGAGCAGAAGTAGTCTCATTCACTACTGCTTCGAGGGTTCTGGTTAACCTACGTATTAACTTACTATTCTGGACAGGGCCTATAAAGAAGAAGAAACCTTTATTGAAATCTTGATATTGTTCTAGAGCAGTTTCAGTTTGATCGACAATTGGGGACTCGATCTCCCTTCTATGTCTGACGTGTACTAGATGTGTGTTTCTATGATAATCAGATGGGGCTAGAAAAACTGGTGGCAATAGGAAGGCAATGTAACATGTTCCATCCCAATCGAGGGGCAGACGAATATATGCGGTCTGACCACAAACAAAATAAGAATGACGTGAGGCTTTGAAAATAGATTTCCCACTGTCACTATACTCGACAGTAGTAGTACAATCACTATGTCCTACATATGCGGAACCATTCTTTCTGACACATAATTCGCCTTTGACTGGTAGTACTGAAATAGCAGGCAAATCTGGAGTAGTATCAGACTGAACATTCAGGACCATAAAATTCGAAGAATAATTACCTAAATCATATACTTCATTTTCTAGATCTAACCCTGTTCTATGGGGGAGACCTTGCTTGTCTGGAAAACATGTTCTATTCAGGAGGGACATATCATTGGAGGATGACGTTAACGTGGACCATGCTCCACACGAACCATTATGTGAAAACGGATAAGGAAAGAGTGGCAGAACTCCCTTCGGTGTCTGGAAAGGGGGGAGTCGACCACACACCCAACAATTAGTAGCATTGCTGGTCTGGTGTGAATAGTGTAACATTCGGATGAATGTATTATTACGCATAGCAAGACGATAGGATAGCTCGTGAGGAGGCAGATCACTAAATGTGTGCTCTACTGTAGCATTAGAAAACTTATTTATATGCGAAATTGGAAAACATAAATGCAATGCATAACTTGTGCAGGTAACCATCAAACTTAGAAACAATAAGAAACTTAGAAAAACGATACATCTGATAGAGTTTTGACTAACTCTCTCACTATGGGGGTCTATCTCATACATGTCAGGGACCTGTCTAACCGTTTCACCCGAGAGGGACTTAGACAATTAAACTGGCTGACTTATTTTACTAGACCAGAGTTTTAACTTATACTCCTGCTGCGGAGTTTTCTCTAACAGAGGAACTTTTAATTCAGATTTAAGTTCTGGTTTCAGGCAGTCTTTAGAAATGGAACAGTCCTTTGCAAAAGATTTTTCACGAAGTCCATGGAATTTTTTGACGTGGGACAGGTGAACCCATCCCTTCCTGCCCTCCAATTTCACGGCAGTCCTTGTTGTAAGTAATACCATCCGAGGCTCCTTCCAACGGGGCTCCAGCGGACTTGAACGATCAAAGTTCCTGACCAATACGAGGTCGCCTGGAATGACCTCATGCGGTTTCACCTCGGTGTTGTCTGGAAATGCAGTGGCAACCTGTGAACGACAAGAGTGTAGGGCAGACATCAAGGAAGCTAGGTAATCTGTCAGCATATTACTGAAAACATCTGTAATACTGCGGGGTCTAGGTGTACCCCACATGTTTGGGGGGCGGCCGAATACGACCTCGTACGGGGACAGACCTGATCTGGAATGTGCGACCATCCTCATGAAGAATAAAGCAACTGGCAGGGCAACTAGCCAGTCTACACCTTTCTCTTTACAAACTTTCGCAATACGGACTTTCAGAGTTTGATTATGTCTCTCTACGAGACCGGCTGCTTCAGGATGGCGCACACAATGGAACTTCCACTGGTACCCTAACAGAAGGGAAACATGTTTCATCAACTCAGATGAGAATGGCTGGCCGTTATCAGAATACACGACCCTAGGGAGTCCATAACGGGGGAAGAATTCACGAACCAACTGCTTGGCAGTGGTCGCTGCTGTATAATCTGGAACTGGATATGCTTCTGTCCACCTGGACAAAGCGCATACAACTACAAGGACATACTTGAAACCTCGACATCGCTCCATCTGAATATAATCCATCTGGAGGACTTCAAAAGGGTGGTCAGGGGGCTGGAATCCACCTTGTTCCACCGGGACACTTTTACCTGGATTGAACTGGCAACATATCATACAGGTACGGACTTTCTGCTTGGCTGCAGCTCGTAAGTGCTTGTTGAACCAGAGGTTCTGTATATTGTCTAACATAGCTTTCTCTCCTAGATGTGCTGGACTATGTGCGGTATTAATAATGACTTGAACCATAGAGTCGGGGAGAAACCATGTGGCTTTTCCCTTCGTCACCCATCCCTGATCTGTCTGGACCCCTCCTTGTTCGGACCATTTCTTGATTTCTTCGGGAGTAGCATGTAACTGTATGTCTATGACATCTTGTGTAGGGTCCTTAACTGTCATACAAGTAGTCTGTTCTGGAGTGGATGTCTGTGCCGTGTTAACTGGAATGTCTGGGGTCTGAGCTGTAAGCTTGGCTGTTCGATCTGCTAGATCGTTACCTTGGGAAATGATGTCAGTAATTTTCGTATATGCCTTGCACTTCATGATAGCAATAGCTGTCGGTAAATGTATTGCATCTAACAGAGCTTGAATGAGGAGACCATGCTGAATCTTGGTTCCATGAGAAGTCATGAAACCTCTCTCCTGCCAGAGCACCCCGAAGTCGTGTACAACTCCGAATGCGTAACGTGAATCTGTATATATGTTTACTTTCAGGTTCTTGGCACGTATGCAGGCTTGGGTCAGAGCAACTAGCTCTGCTGCTTGAGCAGACAGGGTGTCAATACGATGTGTTTCAATAACTTCAGTGTCAGTAGTCACTGCATACGCGGCTACTAGTTCTCCTGTACTAGTTCTCATACATGAACCATCCACATAAAGTGTAAGGTCGGGATTAGGTAATGCAATGTCTGTCAGGTCTTGTCTTGGCTTAGTCATAGTGTTAATGACTTCCACACAGTCATGTGTGGCCGGATTTGAAGTAACTGACGGCAACAGTGTAGCAGGATTTAGAATGTTGCAGCGTCTGATTTCTATGTGTGGCTGGAACAGTGTCAGTTCATAACCTGTTAAACGTGCAATTGTCAAGTGCTGAGTCTGTGTTCGGTTTAAAAGAACTTCCACGGAATGTGGAACTTGTACTGTCAGGGAGTGTCCTAATACTATGGAATCACTTTGTCTGATAGCTAGAGCTGTGGCTGCAACTGACTTGAGGCACGCAGGCAAAGCC
Organism: Lissotriton helveticus; assembly: GCF_964261635.1. Lineage (NCBI taxonomy): Eukaryota > Metazoa > Chordata > Amphibia > Caudata > Salamandridae > Lissotriton > Lissotriton helveticus. The sequence goes on along the minus strand of NC_136059.1, from coordinate 1,504,158,691 downwards.
TGGGCTACTGGATCTAGTGTGCTCGAAAAATAAGCACAGGGCTTGTACTGTCCGGCTTGATCTTGTGTGAGAACAGATAATGCAGTACCATCACGTTCTGTGACAAAAAGTGTAAAAGGCTTACTGTAGTTCGGTGTAGCTAGAACAGGTGCTTGGCATAAGGCTTTCTTTAATTCATTAAAAACAAGTGTATGTTCAGATGTCCAAGGGAGGACAGTCGATACGGCTGCCTCCTGTGTCGTTAACTGTATCAGTGGCTTAGCTAGAAATGCATACTGAGGAATCCATTGTCTGCAGTAAGAAGTGAGGCCAATAAAAGCACGTACCTCCTTCTGTGTCTTGGGCTGTGGAAGACTCGCTATCAACTGGATACGGTCTGGTGTCAACTGCCTACCCCACTTGGACAGTAAGTGGCCTAAGTAGATCACTTGCTGGACACAGAACTGAAGCTTCGAAGGGGACACCTTGTGCCCCATCTCGGCTAGGAAATACAGAACTGTAAGTGACGCACGCTCGCAGTCACGTTCAGAACGGGCTGTGATCAGTAGATCATCGACATACTGGAGCAGGGCAGTGTCAGTTGGCATGTGGATATTGTCTAGTTGTCTTTTAAGTGCTTGACTGTAAATACTAGGACTTTCTGTGAAACCTTGAGGAGCTCGTGTGAATTTATAGCTCCTTCCATTTAAACAGAATCCGAAAAGGTACTGGCTGTCTGGATGAATGGGAACACTGAAAAATGCATTCTTGAGGTCGATGACAGTGAAAAATGTAGCTTCAGAATCAATAGCTGTCAATAGGGATGAAATATCTGGGACTACTGGGTACTGGGGTATGATACATTTATTAAGTTCTCGAAGGTCAATCACTAATCGATATACTGGAGGTGCATTTGGATCAGTACGTTTCATGACTGGAATGATAGGAGAATTACATACATTGGAGTCAGTTTCTACAACCACTCCTTGAGCAATGAGCTCATCAATAATTTTGGATAAGGCTGCTACAGCCTCAGGTGGCAATCTGTACTGTCTGATTCGTGGCAAGACTATGCCTTGCTTGAGAGTCACACGATGGGGTGTGATTTGCATAAAACCTACATCAGTTGGACCTTGCGCCCAAAAATGCTGCGGTACATTTGACAATCTTGGATCAAAATCACGTAATACATAGTGACCTTTAAAGTCTCTTAAAAACAATCGGATTCCTTCTGGGGAACAGCAAATAACTGCACCTAATTCTTTCAATGTTTTAATGCCTAACAAATTTTCTGGACATGACTTCGTAAGTAATAAATCAGTAGTTCGGGACAATGGACCAACTTCTAGAGAAACTGGTTTTGAAATCTCGTTCACAATAGGCTTTCCTGAAAATCCAAGGGAAACATTTCTAGAGCCTGAGAGCGGAGCCCCTGGAACCTCGTCATGACTGATAGTAGTCCTACTTGCCCCTGTATCAATCAAAAACTTTCTGTCTTTCCCTAATACTTGACTGTGTACATAGGGACCCTCTTGATCTACAGGTATCTCGATGAGAGGCAAGCCTACCTCCCTCTCTAGGCTGTTTCATGAATACTGTTGATACTCTGGATACTCTGTCTGGGCATACTGGTACATCTGCTGTGTAACATGCTGTGTTGCAGCGATAGGCTGCGGTGCTGGAACTGTCTGTTGTGCATTCTGTGGTGACTGAGAAGTCTGTGAAACTTGTTCTTGTCTAGGCGGACGTGGTCTTTCTTTAGTCTTACCAGTTGCTATATTGTGTTTCAGAACTGCACACTCGTTTATAAAATGACCTGGCTGTTTACAATAATTGCATGTCCCTTTAACGGGAGCTGCAGGATGACTGGCTTGATTCGGACCCCTCTTCTGACTGTCTTGTGGAACAGATTGTGCAACTAATACTTTCATTTTCGGGTCTTTCATAAGTCTCTTTTCGTGTTCTTGCTCTTCCCTGATTCTATTCTGGTGATACTGGAGCATCTGAAGCATTTGTGACGGGGTACTAGCTTGCCAGGTACTTTCGACTTTCAAAACTCGATTTTTAACTTGTGGACTTGAATTCTCGACTAGTTTAGTAACAAAAAGATGAGGGTATGACTCGCTACCTGTCTTCAAACCACTGTTAATAAAACATTTTTCAAATCTAGAATAAAAATCGCTAGTGTCTTCATCCTGTTTCTGTTTACATGCTGAGATTGCATCCCAATCTTCCTTTTTCGTGGCTAGTAACCTTGGCAAGACCTGTATCAATAACTCGGGCAATTCTTTACATTTGTCCCCAAGACCGGTACCTGGTACTCGTGAATTGTCTTCAGCTTCTAGAGCTGTCCAATCTATCTTTTTCTCTCCCACCTCCCATTCTTTTTCCTTGAGTTTTTCATATACCCCTGCGGGCAACAGGACCTTTAACATTTTAATAATATCTGGATACGTGTATTCTCCCATACGGAGCATGTCTTTTAATTCTCGATGGAACCCTGCTGGGTCTTTGTCGTGACAGGGAATTAACTTTTTCATCTCTAAGAGTTCCATCTTTGTGATAGGGGTGTAAACAAATACTCGTTGCATTTCACCACCCGCTGTCCTAACTGGGTGTACTTCTCGTAACGGATGCTGTCTATCTATGGAGAATGATTTACTTTCTGGGGGTGAGACGTGAACAAAATGCGGATTCAGTAACGTTCTATATTTGTGGCGCTGTTCTAGAATGACACTAATTAAATCGGTACCTAAACCTCTCCATTTATACTGGAGTAACTCGTTCAGAACATCATGTAACGGACCTGGATCAGAATGTTGTCCCTCATACAGTGTAATGAGGTGCTGGATCATATACATACCCACCAGTCGCTGCTCGGCTGGGGGCAGTTTCAGAAACATTTGTGCCACTATTTCGTCTGGAAAAGTGGTAGAATCCGTAATCCATCGGACTGCTGATCGGGCTAGTTCTTGTTCATGCATAGTACTAAGTTCACTATAACCGATTCGTGATTTCAGAATGTGATCGGTAACTTGAAATACTTGCTCAAGAGAACCTTGTTCTGGTGCTGGAGGAGGAAAAACTTTCTTGTGTTCTAGGCGTGAATGTCGGTCGGGAAGTCTAGATTTACCTACATACGCTATTCTGGTAGGATTCTCGTCGTCTACCTCTTCAGTATCAGAGTCGTCTTCTTTCTCGCTTACTTGTGCTGCTTTGCGTTTCTCGTGCAACCTTATTATTTCCTTACGAATTTTCTTGTACATACTCTCTATACAACTTAATGTCCTGTGTCTTCCCTCGGCTATATTATCACTCCACTTTGTCAGGACTCTCATTTCGGTCGGATCTTTAGTCGGATAATCTTGTTCCCTTATTAAACAATTAATTAGAAACTTTAATAGCATGAGCTGGGTCTCAGCTTTCCTTAGAGACATGATTTCGCCAATACTTTCTGGATCCTCTCCTGTACGGATGAAACGATATATTCTGTCTAGATCTTCTTTCATATTCGGTAGGGTGTCCAAATACTCGGTCACCCGTCTTACACGCAATGAATATATAACCATATTATCATCGCCTGGGACTGGATCATAACGGCATTCGGTGAGAGCTCGTCTGATATCTGCAACGGACTGATATTTGGGCGTACGCTGTAACGCACGTTCATGTAACTCGACTAACGTTACACGTTTGTGTGGCGGCGGGGTACCAGGAGGACCTCCCCCCGCGGCTCCTAAACTAGAATTGTCGACTGGTACTATTCGTGCTGGGAGAGTGACTGATGTAGCGGGTACTTGTACTGTAGGCTGGACCGGGGGTACCGTAACAGGTGCTGTAACAGGTGCCCCGGTGGCTGGAGGAACAGGAATTACATTATTTACAGGAGCTGGCGGAACTGGATTTGCATATTCTGGGACTGTGTCGTCCAAATAGGACGAGAGAAAAATATCAGCTGCGGTCGGTTTGTGACGTAGCTTAATCGGAACTAATGGTGGCGGAAAATTACATGGTGCTTCCGGGGTTGCTTTCGACAAGCCCTCGGCAAGAAGAGGATACATACCCTTAATAAGGGCATTTCTCTGTCTGTCTGACTGTTCGGCTTTAACTCGTTCACCTACTTCGATCAATTCCCTTTCTTGGGCTCTTTCTGAGGATTCTCTACTTAATCATAACTTTCTGATTTCTTTTTCGGTTCTTTTATGAGATTCTTTGCGCCATAACTCGATGGCATCTTTCTGGGACTGTCTGGATTTCTTTTTCCATAATGCTTCTTCTACTCGCATGATGCACTCGGCATCCCATGTACCTGATACAGGCCATCTATATTTCTCTTCTAGATCTTTAGTATACTCGACCCATAAGTCTAGATATAATATGGCACTTATGCCATGTTTATGATACATAAAATGACCTGGACTGTCCCTAGGCGGGACAGGAACTGCTTCTTCGAGCAGACCTTTTCTGGTTTTTAACTGACGTAACTTCGAGAACAGAGGCATGACTTAGACTGGAATCTGGACACAAATACAATACACGATAAACACGATAATAACTTGAAAACAAATCACTCATACCACAACATTGAAAACACATGAAATAACATTTAAAATAACAGTTCGGACAGAATATTACCTGGAATACTGAAAACAGAAACACATGAATTTCTCGAGAACAGAACAGAACTTACTGGAATGACTAGATGCACTGCTAAAACAGTACGAAACTTACCGGTCTCATAAAGAGACACGTCAGGACCCGCATCCACCTAGGTGGACACTTCGTGTTGGATCTGTGTACCCAAACCCACGGACCAGAGACAAATTAATTGACCCTGTCTAGATACTACCCCAGCAATGGTACTCACCGGGCAGCAAGAACGGAAGGCCTCGGACTGGACTGGACTGCTACGACGACGGACGGACGAACTTCGGACTTCAGTTACAGGTGGGCCTCCGGATACCTCGGACCTTGGACTCTCGGCTTGGGCTCTGGTCGGGACTCGCCGCGTTCCTCCACCGCCTCGTCTGGACGCTGGACCGCAACCTCCGTCTCCTCCGTGGGCCTGAGGGATACTTGAAGCAGAAATATCTGCACGTGGCCGGTATGGTTCCGTCACGGCTGCAGAGGATCAGGGGGCCTGCGTGGCTTCTCCGGCGCGTGGGGAAAGGGCAAGTCCCTGTTCGGGCGCCATTATGTGGTAAATAAATAATTAATTACCGGTTCTATTTTTCAGGATACTATATAAACAGATAGCTCAATAAATAAGAGTCAAGATTCGAGGTATCTGGAGTTTACAGGCTTTAATCAGACATAAAGGACAGGAACAGGACAGCCTGCATGGGAATGGGATGGCAGCTGCCGGGGGCAGGATCTGGGAAATTGGCTAGCTTTTAATAACAGTGCACAATATTTATAGTTAAACAAATACATTACATTCAATACAGGGGGCGTAGCAGTAGGCGTGGTTTGTAGCAGTCGCGAAAGATAAGGGCAAAATGATGTAACAAGAAGGCGTGTACAGAGCGTATACATAGACATGTGATGTAAACGTAACAGAATATGTCATAAAAAGGGGCGGAAACATGGAGGGGGCTACCTGAGCAGCTGGGACCTCTAACCTAGTGGTGCGCGCAAACTGGCAATGACGTGTTACCAGGGAGAACTGGGGGCTATGACTTCTGCCCTAGAAGAGGAGACTAAAGTCTGGAGGGTCAGAGCGACATGTACCCAGGCATATCTAGTATCTGGTGTTTAGAGTACATGTTGATAGAATCCAAAAGTTATCAGGGCAAAGGCTAACAGACACTAAGACTGGTGCATGCATTATTCTAAATGTATTGCATGTGCGAGGAATATTCTATGAATATGAATACAGTATTTCACTTACATGGAGACATAAAGGCTAGACCATGACGGAAACTATTGATGTGATTCAGTAGCTTAGGAATGCAGAGAAGGAGGGCTGGACTGATAACTAGAAACATAACATACTCTTGGCAGACTGGGAGGCAGAGCCAGGCCGGGCCGGGCACTGCGTGGCAAGAAACTAAGTGAAGGGTCAGGGATACAGGTGGGGGCTGTATCGCTCCTCGGAGAGTTCAGGAAACAGGAGCTGAATCTGAGTCCGGGCCCTTTTGAGGCCTAGAAACGGGGACAATTCAATGAATTAACGTGCACACTGTAAAATGTGGCAACGTAGGTTTACATAGGCCTAATATTCGTTGTTTTCACGAGGACTGGAAACTGGCATACTAGAGATGGACACAACTGTAATTGCGTCTTTAATCGATCAGAAAGGGGATACATGCATATCGATCATGCACATATGACATAACATGGGGAACACGTAGGCACATATGACATGGTAAAATTTACTTTTCCACAGTGCCACCACTTCGACTTCACCAATATGCCTTACAAATGTTACATTTTGGTTAAAAACCGAACTACCAAACATTTCTGTAACAAAGTTTTGGAATTTATGGGAAACAGCAAAAATTACACTACCACATGCTTCCACATTTCTAAGGATAAAAACTGTTTCTCGCGCATATGGGTGTGCCTTTCGTTACGGGTAGGAGCGGGCAAACATTGTGGCATAAGAGGCCAATATAATGTCAATGTGGTCTTCACAAGGTTGGTAAACCCACCCGCATGTGGGGTATTATTTTTATAAAGAGGAATTTGAGAACATTGTACGGTGGAAAATTTGCAGTGAACTAGAAGTTCTGGAGTCTTCAGTCACAGATGTAAGGTAACTGATTTTTTTTTTTACACATTTTGATATTTACAGGGGATTCTGCTTGACACACCATGTTGGAATTAATGCAAAACATGTTATCCTAGATTCACTTGGGTCTCTAGTTTTCAGAAATTTCAAGGGGAATTATGTCACCACAGATGTCAGCCGACCGCTGGCAAAAATACTGCTGATCTCCACCAGGGAAGCTCCCTCCCATCAAAAACATGCCCTGGTGCAGTATGCAGATCCCTGCACAAAAACATTGAAAACCCACATGTCGTATACCACATGCAGATGATGCAGGAGAAGCAGGTAAAGCCATGACAGGGATATTCTCTTGATGATGATAAACAATGTTTATTTAGACAATAGTCTATAAACCATACATAAAACAATGGATCCACATAGCAATAAAATAATTAAACCACAATTCATTTTAACACTCTATACAATTTTAAAACCAATATTGGGATACTCCGTATTTTAAAATCTTAGAATCTTAAACTCTCCCATCCTCCTTAATTGCCTCCATTACAGATGCTCTTGTTGCTTTCAGAAACTTCCCCAACGCAATTGTAATATCCAAAAAAGACATTTCTGTAAGGAGATTAATAGCATCCGTACGTGTATTCACCTTGTACTTTAAAAATATTGGACGTAAAAAGACCTTTCGAACCGCTAAAATCCACGTACAATCAAGCAATATATGTAAAATATCATTTCTTACTCCTAGGCCACATTTGCAAATACCATCTGGTTGGATCAGGGTCGCTTTTACTTTACTATCAAGCTTCCATGGATTTTAGCCCACCCGAACCTTCATGATTTCGTATCTTAACCATTTATTGGGCACTTGTATTTCCTCTCTGCAGCAATTTGAAACCTTCTGTTCCCCACCAGGCTCCTGACGGTTCCAGAATCTTAGCAAGGACATTTGTGATTTTACATCCCATGCCGTTAGTCCTACCTCCAATCTGATTGCTTGAATCATGGAACCATTAGGTAAAGACAGCAACATTTTAAGTATCTTTCCTTCTTCCCGGTCCCACCCCCTTTTGCCACTCAAATAGAGCACTTCTGCTCCATAGAGGACTTGTGGGGGGGATCATAGCTTCATATGCCTTTAAAATTGGTCTGTGTGACATATCACCATAATCTTTATTACATTTTTTCAATCCACAGACCGATGAGAACGCCTTTGAAGTTTGTGCCACCACGTCGGTATTCCCCTTTAATGTGCTGTCAAACCAAAGGCCTAGATATTTATATTCGCCTACTACATCTAGTTTGTCCTGACCTAAAAACAATTAAAAATGTTTACCCTCTTTCCAAAACATAGGATCTTTGTTTTCTCCATATTTACAGTTAGAAGCTTTTTATCACAGTACTTTTTAAAAACATTTAATTTCCTTTGAAGGCCCATTTCCGTTTGGTCCAAGGTCACGAGATCATCAGCATATAAAAGGCATGAGACTTTATTACTGTTCATGCGCAGGCTCGCACTCTTCTCAACTTCCAAAACTGCAGGAAGATCTGCTAAGAAGATAGAAAAAAGCAAGGGTGCCAAAACGCACCCTTGTCTCAGGCCATTCTTTCTAGGGATTTTCTGGGTTAGTGAGCCCTTTGAATCTCTAATGACCTGGGCCCAATTATCACTATATAATTCTTTTAAAATATTTAGTATGCCCACCGGCATTGCATAGTTTTCTAGCACTTCCCAAAGGCTACTTCGGTCTACTCAGTCAAAAGCCGCCTGGAAATCGACGAAGCAGCAAAATAATTTGCCATTTTGCTCTATCGATTTCTTAGCTAATGCCCACAGGGCAAAACAATGGTCAATCGTGGAGTGGCCTTCTTTAAACCCACCCTGTTCTACTGGCACGATTGCCTGAGGAAGAATGGAGGAAACCACCATGTTCAGAGCATTTCCTGATCAGCCAATCAGGGTGAGGAAAGTCTGGCATCCAGCGTTAGAAACATTAGGCTCTGTAGATTTTTAAATATTTGGTAGTGTCCAGAGATGATACCTACGGCAAAATAGAAAAAGGCCCTACGGCGGTGTTTCCTTTCATTTGGATTTCAAAATGTCTGAATACACTGCACCCAGTTTATTGCTTAGCCATCATGAGTCAAAAGAGATCCCATCTATATGCATAGTAACCCCTAGCTCATGAGGCTGAGGGGAACATAGATCTGGGTCAGGCATTGGCAGGGATAGGTTTCTGTATGAAGGAGACTGAATGGAATTTCCGTGGTTTGTTAAAACATTGCTAAAATCTGACAAATATCATTCTTTACATTCTCCAGGCCAGTGAGTCATGGTAAGGGAGACCTGGCTGCCTCATTACATTCCTTAGGTTGTACAGAAAATATAGTTTTTATAATTTAAATTTAGTCCAGAATTTGAAACAGTGTACGAGGAACAGAGATTCTATTGCAATTTAATGATCTACTGTTGTATTACATAATTGTGCAGACAATATTTTCTAGGAAGACAGACATATTTGGTATTGCCAGACTGCAGACATTTAGGGCAACAGTTTCTTGATTAGTGTTTAGATTTGTCGACTTCAGAAATGTGGAAGAATAATGATCATGTTTATTAACTAATGAAAATATATCATCATGCTCATATCTCCAGGACTCAATGAGAAGTGGATGCAGAGTTAACACCATTCTACGTCAGGAACAGAGGCTTCAATTTGGCTTCTCTATCTTTACTTCAAAATTTCACCCAGATTGATCTAGAGCTGAGGAACTAGGCCAGATTCAAACAGATATACAATTATCTGCACCCCAAGAAAATAAAGGTAGAGGAGAGTGGTGGGGGTGTATCAGGTACAATCAGGGGGGTATAGAAACTCCAGTAATGTGGATTTGCTAGAGGTCAGCATCTTATCTCCAGACTGTGGTTTCAAAATACTTTGCTCTCAAAGGCAAAGTAAGGAGTTTTGGTAGGAGGAGTTCACAGGGCAGGGCCGGTCACTGCAAGCACACAGGAGAAGAAAGAAGAGGTTCACCCCAGGGGGCACCAGGAAAAGGAAATCACCGGATAGAGGCATCAAATTACCCCGAGAGGCCCAAACGGCCCAGGCTTACAGAGGGAAATAGAAGAAAGATTGAAAGGCTCCATGCGGCTCTCCTGACTGAAGGGAGGCTGCAGTGGAACGGGGGCCTAGGCTGCCAACGGGAGACGCAGAGAGAGGACAGAGGTAAGCGGGCTGGTCTCGGGGAAGAGTAATCAGCACGTAGAGTGCAATGTGCCTTCCTAGCTGCAATTGGCAACAGAACGATACCGCCAACAGAGAGTATATGCACCAAAACATGCAACAACATGAGAATTAAACAGAAATCATATAACAACGAAAGAACACTTTGCTTTGGTTGCAGCATCAAAGAAAGAGGATTTTTCCTTGTGGGTTGACTGCATTTGGGATTTATGCAAAATGTAGTTTGGTATTTACGGTTATTTTATTGGATACTGAACGTTTGCCGTAAAGTTAGAAAAGCATAATCCTGCCTCTGTTTCCTTTATAGAATTGAAAATTATTACCACAAAGGCTAGAAACTTTTTCATACCTAGTTCTGAATGTGCCAAAAACAAACTAACAGTTTGCATAGGTGCATGTGGTTGAACAACCTAAAAAGGACTTTCTGAGAAACGGAGGTACCTCTGACTTCAAAGGCTTAAGGCACTGCAGAAAAATAACCTGTTACATTGCGCTAATGGGCTCTGGAACCATACTGCAATTAAATAATGGTGCATGAACGAAAGCAAACAGGATTATTTTGTTTCCATATTTCGCATCGCTTGTTTTTTAAAAACAGTTTAGCAAACTACACTTACCTGTTTGTTGTTGCTGTTGCTGCTGCTGTTGTGTGTTAAATCCTCCAAACTGTGAACCTCCTCCTAGTGTACTGCCCAGGCCGGCACTGGTACCTACTCCACCAAAGCAACTACCAAGCGTGAACGCTTTATTTTGAGTTCCACCAAACAAACCTTGAAGCAACACAAAATACTTGAATTAAAAGCAATACTAATTTCTCTTCTGAAAAAAAGCTAGAAAACAAGGAGTTACTAAATTTGAACAAATACGTGAGCTTCTCCCAGCCTTCCTTGATACATTTTCTAAAGCAAGCAAAAAAAGCACATTCAATAGAAACTGTGAAAGTCTCCAGGTGGCTATTTATTATGCATTATCATTAGAGGTGAGATTCTGCAATTGATCCTCTTGCAAGAGATTTCGCGACGGCACTTGCAACTAAGAAGGTATGAGTCAAGAGGATCTCTAAAATTGTCACACAACAAGGTTATCTGGGAAGAAATGTAAACTAATTCTAATTAAGGTGTAGCAAATATCAGACTGGAGGTAACCAGATCCACTGGAGAGCTCAGGAAGGGGTACACTTCGCTTTCATCACTCAGAAAAGGTCTACTAAAAATAAATTCAGGTAAATTACTCCAGATTAGCAGGTGTAACTGAATTTTGTTTGACAAACAAATTAACATTATGATGTCTTTGTTAAACAGGGGAAATCTAATGCGGAAAAAAACGAAGAAAATCAAAGCAACAACACAGTCCGCATATTTAGGATTTAGTCATGTAATGTGTTCATGATATTTGGTTGTCAAAGAGACACCTATGTCACAGAATGTGACAAACACAGCAATTTTAGATCATAAAACATACTCCGCAGTACCACTTAATACAGACGGCAGCAGAGTACTACATTAGAAGAAGAGTGGTAACTGGCATTGTGACATTTGGAAGAAAGATGCAGAACCGCATATTTATTGATGGAGGATTAAGTGTGTTATATTTCAATATCTTTATCTATTCCTTTAAATCGTAAATAGTGTGTACATTTTATCTTACGTTTGGGCCATTCCGCTTCGTCATTTCTGCCAGTTTAGTTCAATACACCTGATGGAATGTTGAGATGTCAGTGGAAGGAAGGAGCTGGTCCCAATTTTCTGAATAAACCTACTGTTTTTCTCTTTAGATTAGCCTTCATTACACTCCGGTACGGTGAGGACCACAAGTAATGTGTCAAATGGTCTCAGGAGTATGTTTTTTTGTTAAGGCCCAATAAGCGGGGCTAGTTTGCAATCTATTTGATTTAAAGCAAGGCATTGTTTTTAGTGGATAGGGCACGGGAGAAGCGCAGCAAGATTTTGTTTCATTGAGGTAATGTAAGGTCACACAATGATATGTAACAGCTATGTAACAGCTATGTAACAGCTATGTAACAGCTATGTAACAGCTATGTAACAGCTATGTAACAGCTATGTAACAGCTATGTAACAGCTATGTAACAGCTATGTAACAGCTATGTAACAGATTCGATGAGTGGGGAGATTACAATGGAGCATGACGGTAGTAAATGTAGTGAAGTGTTAGATGGTGGGAGGGGAGGAAGACCAGGGATTTCAACTTTTAAACTAAGCTGCAGGGTTTGGAGATTTCAAAGCAACAATTAGAGGTACATTAGGTATTAGGTCCTTACCTCTATATAGGTTTGAAAAAACATGCCTTGCAGTGCTATTATAGTCACCTGTGCAGACTTAACTGAGACCGGTTTTCTGCTGCATGTTTAAATTGCATTGAATTGATAAAGTAACAGTCTCCTGTAAACTCTGCAGTTTTGTCAGTGCCAAGATGCAGGCCATATTAATATATTAAGAACTAGGAACATCAGGACTGTGCCCAATTGTCTAAGTATCAGATTGTAAGGAATGTATTTTGCCTACCAGAAATTGCATTGTCACACTTCTTACAATTCTAACCTTATTTTAATTAGTTTGGTATTATCAGGGCTCCGTCATAATGAGAAAGTTATCATAATAAGTTACCACATTGAATGACACCAAAGCAATAGCCTAGCCAAGTAAAGATTTAGTAGGGGAGCATACCTGGCATGTTCTGCAACAAAGTAGATTCCCCATTATTAACAATATATTCCTAAAAGGCATGCAAATTACACTTGAATAAGGATTGGATTTGTATGGTCTTAATCTCCAACTTAGTACATCTGGAAGATTAAGCTGGTTAGTGTGTAGCTGTTACTGAGTGGGAAAGTCTACAAGAGTTGATTAATGCCCACAAACGTGTAACTTTTGTTTATTTGAGTCCTTCTTACAGGCAGCTTCCAACCCTCCAGATGCATTTAAATTTGCTGTTGTCGGTATAGCGCAAGTACGTTTCCAGGTTTGCATATGTCAAGGGAATGCGAGAATATGTTGAAAATCTCAAAATTAAAAAACAACAACATTTTGTAGGTATGTATGGAAAGCAGTTTCTCTAAGAGGAAAAATATTTTATCCCACAGGAAAAAAGTAAAACATGGTAAGGCTTATTAGTTAGATAGCGTTTTCCACCTGCATACATCCATTTGCACAGGTAAATGCATTAATAAATCTACACTTTTTTTCTGAATCACTTGCGAGATTGTTTACAATCACATGAGAAAGAAAAAAAAAAAAAAAAGACTCCTTCAAGCTTCGGAGCAACTCAAAAGGAACAACCCCCCACTACCTTGGCTGCACAGTAAGTTAAAGACATATCGAGGAAGGAGTAAAGGGTCCATGGTATCAGAGCCCATGTCTTACCTGTGGTTCCTGTACTGGCAGGAGTAGAAAAGCTAAAAGCAGAACCTGTTGGTGCAGTAGTAGTCGCTCCAAATCCTCCAAACCCACCTAGTAAATAAAATTGCAAATGAGTAAAGTACAATGACATGGCTGATGTGGGAGGAATTTTATGAACGGGACACAACTTTGTTAGCTAAAGTTCAAATGATTGAGTTTTTTTATGCAACGTTTTCCCAAAGTAATATTAGGATTATGCTTTAAGTGAATGATCTGGACGGACTTTTTTGCTCAACAGGTATCATGGGTTGAGTGCATCACTAGTTTATCTGAATATTTGAAGTCTCCATGCTTCTGTGCACCTTCGAGGCATTCCTGCAAGTGTTTTTTCTGGGAATCATACAGGTTTGAAGCAAGTTCAGGTGTGTTTAGGGAAAGTGGCTTTACAAGAAGGAGCAGGTCTATTTTACGGTTTGTCCATGCAACATGTGCTCTTTTGCTGATATTTTAAGTGATGAATTCCAAATACTGGGCAACTAGAATAAATGTTACTCTACTTCCCTCTCTCCCTTCTTAGCATATTCCACTGCACTGCTACATCTCTTGTCCTAGTATTCTCCTTGAGGGGCACGTGTGACTCGAGACAACGCCCCACTAGAAGCCATGCAGCTACCAACAAGATATTAAGCTAGTGATTTTATTTCCATGTTTGGTTTTGAGATACTACCAACTTAAGGGACGATGAACATTAATGGTGCAATGACTTCAGAAGCAGGAAAGCTGACCAGTTGATGCCAAATAAACTGTGAAATGGTTAGCTCAGTGAAATGGTGAGCTCCGTGGCTTACAACTTCAGATCTGCACATACAGGGAGGCTGGAAGGTGGGTCAGCAGGAAGACTGCTAAGATGGTCTACATCATGTTGTGTAGGTGGACGGGAGAGGCTTAATTCCCATTGCTTATTCCGTGTGTACAGTTGGCATTAAACTAAATATTGCTGACATCGTCCTTCAATTGAAAATAAAGTAATTATTACAGTCATGTCTTGCAATGCCACTTGTTTGTTCCAGCTTACAGAAGTAGAATAACCACCTTTTGGGGCATTTAAGACATACGTTTGTTTCTGGTGATGCAGTACTTCCAATCACCACCTCTGTGTTGGTTACAGCCTAAATCATTCATTGGAAGAAGAGTAGACGAGGTCAAGGGATTTAAAGGTTTTTTATAATTTTATTATTGGTTAATCACATCATTCCCTAATGTGGAGTTTATGATGTGAATTCTTTAACAGAGGAAGAGAGTGAGAGAAACGGGAGGGGTCTTAGTGGAGGGGGAGCAAAGATAAAAGGGGTGGGATGAGGAGAGCGAGGAATGAGATAAGAGACACGTGTTTGTATGCATTAATTCCAATAACACTAAACATAAAGGAAAGGAAGTAATACTATATTGATACAATACACAAAACACATTAAAGGCTTGCCTCCCCAGCAGAAGAGATTGTGATTTGCTATGGACTTCATACTATAACAAAAAGCAAGTCATTCCAAACCAGTATATAGTTTATCAATGTGCCTTTAGTATGGCAGACTCAAAATTAGAGGAATGGAAGCATCATTTTAGATCTAGCTTGGATTAAGACCCAGGCTGCCTAATATTTTTGAGAGAGGACTGAGCCGCTATCAAGTGCAACATACTGTAAATATATTTCAGTTGGTGAAAGGGAGAAAGGACATCATTTGGTTGCGGATTAGCAAATTTACATTAGTTTTTTATTAAGTAGTTTTTGTAACCAGCGTTTGCATGCGGTCTCCTGTAATGTTGCAGCTCATAGCCTGTGTCTCCATGGGCACATTTGCAGACAGTGGCTGTAAAGGTTGACATGCACACCATGAGCTGAAGTTTGCTTCAAGATGCCCTCTGTCAAGTCTAATAAGAACAGGTGATGGATGCAGTAAAGTGTTGGTTATAAATCTCTGAAGGTAGTACAACTTGTGGTGTGGAAGTGTATTGTATTCTAATTCCAATAACATATTTTCTTACCCCTCATGAGCGGTCACGGTGGACGGGCTTCTGCTTGGTTGTAAGCGCGTTGAAAAGAAGTGTGGCCTAGGCAGGAGGGGTTTAGTACGGTTTGAAAGAACAGACTTTTCTTATCACAATTTGGGTTGCAATGCCTGGGCGTATACTAGAGGTAAAACAAGCGAGAGCTAGAACGCATGAGCTATACATTAAGGTTAGCGGTGTCTGATATTAAGTGCGTTAATTTTTAGCATGATCTGTGTGGAAGAGTTTTGGTTTTGCGCGTAATGATTAGTATCTGAAAACAGGCTCACATTTGGGCCTTCCATAACAGCGATAAATCCGTGTTCACTGCATCCATGTCGGAAAGGCAAGGGAAAATAAAGTTCTCTACTACACAACAGCAGAATTTAGTCATGGTAGCCGAGGTTATTGTTTGAAGAATTAATTTTGCAAGTATGTAGATCCTATAATTCATTTTACAGAAAATAAGAAAAAACACACATAAGTCAATATCATGACTGCCTGAAACAACCACAACAAAATTATAAACGCTGCAAAAATGCCCAGCTTGGATAGTCACCTTATTTTGCAGGCTCTTGTTATTGCAAGGGCATCACCAGACATTCTCATACATAAATAGGAAGGCAGCATTTGTAACCTCTTACCTCCACAACACAAAAATCCACTGCCATTATATTCAACAACTCCACAAAACCATGTAATGTTACACTATTGTATAATGTTTAGGAAGACAAAAGACAAGTGGTATTCACGGTTTGAAATGAATGGGATGGGTTACATGCCAAGAGCACAACAATTGTTCTTGGTCCATGGTGTGCACCATAAACAATGCAAATATTTGGTAAAAATCTCTGGAATGGGACTCTTATTTGGCAACAGTAAAGCTACACACAGCCAAGCATTGTATTTGATGTGCCATATGTTAAAGCGGATTTCACCGCAGTCTGGCGACTTGGTGCTACAAATCCAATCTCAACGTTCAAGGTACAGCATTTCTCAACAGGAAAAAACAAAGATTTTAAAGCTTTCATTATTTTGATAAATAACCAAAAAAAGTCGTCGAATGAACACGTCCTTATACATGATTTTAACCTCAATCAGAAAAAGAAGAGAGGCAACAGCGCAGTAAAACAGCAGAGGTGAAAATAGGTGTATTTAAATTTGAGAAAAACGACTGTTCATGGTGAGGATATACAGTTGTGGACTGGTCTTAATTCTTTGAAGATTATGTAAATATATTTACATATACATCTCCTTTGTGCAATCTTGACACAAATTGGATTTCAATATCTACTCTAGTTTAAGTGGTACACTAAACATCCTGTTGAAATCAGCGAACTATGCTTATAAATTACAGACTAAGAGAACACGGTCTTTTCCTACACAGATTTGTGCCTCGTTGCTGTGCAAACTGCTTCTTTTTTGCCACCTACTTCAGGGCCTGGCGATTCATTCTGCGAGTTTACAGAGCTGGAGGTTGGACAGACACATTACAGATGTGTACTTTTGTGCTTGCCTGTGTTTGCACGCGCTAGAATATTAAAATGTAGTGATGTGCTTATTTTATCCCAAACATATTCTACAGAGGCCGAGTGGGCGTGATCCAACAGGGCTCCATGGCATTGGTTCTAGAAATCAAGGTAGCAGAAGCAACCAGCCTGCAAACGACTCACCGCTGACTGGCCTGAAACTCTGTAGGGCTGGAGACTCTAAGTCTAAAGCAAATACCAGATGTGCCTATCCTCTGCTTCTTCGGTGTTGGCGGCAGCTTGGGCCTGCTAGACGTGATGGACGAGCCGCTGCCGACCTCCTGGCTCCAGGGAGAGGTGGAGCAGAAGCCGGTGACTCATGATGTACCACTTTCCATTGGCTGAGCAGGTAAGGGACATTGCTGGATACCGGACGATCTTTGATGTGATACGACCGCAGAGTCCTGCCTGTTTCCAACACTGTGGCTGCTCAATTCCAAAATTGCGTCAGCAATGCACAGCGATCTAACGCAGCAGCCCGGGACCCACATGGCAGGCAACAGAGGGACCAGCCTGGGCACCAGAAGCCTGCAATGTACATGCCCAATGTCACTCCTACCAATAATCGGGTGAGAGGGACCTCCCCTGCCAAGCACTGCTCTGAATCAGCTCTGAGTTTATACCTGGGACTAGGTGGACTATCACCAAGGTTCTTCAGTGGTACATTGACAGACTGTACCTGGGGCATGGGCAGGTTACCTGGTTAATATACACTTGTGTGCCCAAGCTACAGCATGCCACAGGGTATGTGCCTGCATAAGTTGTGAGCGGTGGACCCAACATGGAGGACAATATGCCACACCTCCCATGACAAAGTGAACTGGTGGAGAGTCCTGTGAGGTGCTAGTTTCTCTGCGACCTATTAGAGGATGGACTTTGGCACCCCTTTCTTTAAGAAAAACCAAAGGAAATGATGGACGGAGCGTTGACAATACAAGCACTCGCCCCCAGTCAACTGATCTGGGTTTAATCCATCACCGTTCTTTAGCCCACTCTGCCACCCCAGTTCAGACCAAGCCATACGCAAATCAGTCTTGACACTGTGCCTCATGGGAACATCACAGCCCGAGCTGCCAGGCCCAACAATTTTTCTTTTTGCATTGGTCACCAAGAGTGGGACGGGTATGCCCAGACGTGGGTCCCATGCTCTCCATTTCACTGGAGGCAAGCTAGCCTGGCGGATGAGGGTTAAAACCCTGACACCGGTCCTAGGATGCTTGCTTCTAATTCAGGGAGGACCTGGCCTGGCAGTTCGGGATGGACTATTCCCGTTGGAAACAGGGTCAAGACTGATTTGCATATGGCCAGAAAGATTTAGGCCCAGATCTCTGTACTAGGGTGAATGCAGGACATTGTTCAGCATTTGTGCATCAATTGTTCTTTTTGCATCCTATAGACCTATAGCCCTACTAAATTTAGATGCCAAACTCTACATTAAGATACATGCCATGCTGCTGGAAGCGATTATACTGGAGTTGATCCACCTGGATGAGTGGGATTTATGAAAGGGAGACAGACAACTTGCGGGGTTGGTCCATCTGGTCGCAAAAGCTACTACACCACATTCCCGTGGTTCTTCTGGCACCAGATTGGCCCTTCCTCTTCCATACCCTTCATCGCTTTGGCATGAGCAAACAGTTCATATTTATGGTTCAGGCTAACTATGCAAACTCGCAATTGCGCCTACTAGTGAAAGGAGTGGGTTCAGACCTTTTTAGACTAAAACGTGGTACCCAACAGGGGTGTCCACTCTGTCCACTTTTATTGGCCCTTAGCATAGAACCCCTCACAGCAAAGAGGAGAGTGGCCCCATCGATTCAGGGCTTCACATTTGATCTATTATCACAAGATTTTGCTGTTTGCGGATGATGTGTTACTAACCCTTACTGTCCCCTCAGAATCCTTAGCGGCTTAACAACAGCTTAACAACAGGATTTGGCAGTCTACGAGTCGGTAGCAGGCTACCCTATTAACCTTCGCAAATCTTTCCTCCTTAATTTGACCCTGCCTACACCAGAGATAGAAATGCTGGCAGCCTCCACTCCTTTCCAATGGGTTAAAAATAATCTTACCTACTTGGTAATAAATATTTCTCCCACAGGCTCCTGTCTGTACCATGCAAAATTACCCCCTGGTCTTTTAACAACTTAAAGCCGACCTTAAAAGATAGGCACCCATGTATTTATCCTGGCTAGGTTGTATTCTGCGAAAATAAAATGACCGTCTTACCTCCTTCTATATCTTTTTCAGTGACCAATTGGACTAGATAGAGAATTCTTCTTGGCTATCCGATCTCTGGTGACCAGCTTTATTTGGCAAGATTGCAGAGCCCAAATACCTTATAAAATACTGTGCTTACCTAAAGATGCTGGCGGACTAGCCCCTCCTAATTTTTCCTTATACTATAAGGCGGCGCAACTAAGAATGATATCCGAATTGTCACTGAGAGAGTCATATAATCACTGGCTTCATATGGACCAGGCAGTGTTAGGCAGATATATGGGACATATAAAGGAAGCCGAAGGCAGACAGACCTCTTAATGCATACCTTAGCACGCCTACAAAAACAAACCATAAAAGCATGGGATGATATGACTCGAATGGCAGCTTGGGCTACTTTCCCCTCCCTCTTTACTCATTCACTTTAACCCTGCATTTCTGTGAACACTCACATCAGGCCCCTTTCGAGCTTTGAAGGGAGGGAGGATGCCTTACTATCTCAGATTTATTCCATGGATGAGATAGCCTCACCTTTAAAAATTGTCAACAAGACTTTGCCCTGCCAAATTCAAAGAGATCATTATACTCAATTGGAACATTGGGTTCTCCACCCAGAAGTGAGTGAGGCAGCCCCTAGGGATCTCTCTCTAAACAAGAAATTAGTCAGACAATCAGGAGGGACTAATGGTAGTATCTCCTTTCTCTACTCTCACTTACTTGATACCGCTCCCAGAATCCGGCCTCGCCACTGATTTTTGGTCTAAGATACTAGGAGACACAATCTCAGATGCGCAATGGCGGAAGCAGTGGAGAAACATTCCTGGATTCAACCATTCTATATGAATGAGAGAGGCCCATTATAAAATACTGTTTGACTGGTACCTCTACCCCACCAAACTTTAAAAAAATGCATCCCAACACATCTGACCTTTGTTGGAGAGGATGCAGGTTACTAGGGGATTTCCCTCACATATGCTGGGACTTCCCGATAATTTGCCCGTTCTGGTCTTAACTCCTAGTCCAAATTAAAGACATATTGGGATACCAGACTCCTTCCACATCTGGTTGACCTCTCTTGGGGCAGCGGTACAGGGCTCTTAAACCTCAGGAAATCGCTCACTCATGTGGTTGTGCCTTGGGGTGGCCAAAAAAGCTTTGGCAGCTTCTTGCAAGAAAACCCCAGCACCGTCGATGTCTCAGTGGCAACCAGGCTGTGGCAAGCCTGGACAGTGAAGAGAATGGCTGATATTATGCTAGATAATTATACATTTAAAAAATATATTTGGGGGTCCTCTGGTTTCCTTTTTCTCAATAGGTCTTTCCCTCATGGCTTGCCCCACACGTACATGAGTGCTTCACCTCTTTCAGATTTAAAACTATAACATAAATATCACAGGCCCACTTAGTTCAGCTACTCTGGGGTTGACTTGCTCACGTCCACCATGCAACATATGACCACATTAGGCTCACTCATGGTTTGTAGCTCAGGGTTATTTAGGGGTGGGGAGGATAAAGTTAGGCACTGCTAGAGGGTAAATATCATGGATGATAGTGTTCTATTTGAACAGTTTTATTGCAATGCAGATGATATATATTCGATACTAGATGTACCAACAACACTCCGATGCATATTTCTGATGTTTAATTTCTGTATCACTGTCTTTGTATGGCGAAGTGCCCTATGGAAAATTCAATAAAGAAAGTTTGACATTAATATTCTATATATTCAATGCATATGCTACTACATATTCACTGCATGTGCTACATGTTAATCTTTGATAGCCACATTCATGACCTTCATCAGAGACAAGAGTGGAGTGTTCTATTCCCTTGATTGCAATCTATACGATCAATCAGGCTTGCCAGGGTTTGTTCTGTCGAGTTCCACATGGTGGTTCTGTTGAGGATGCTATTAGAAAAGACATTCACGCTCAAAGAACAGGGCGAGTGACAATTGTACAAGACTGCGCTGCTACACATTCCAGCAAGCGCCCCAAAAAACATTGTTTTATGATATAACGTTTTCATAAATTGAGAAAGGACATAGGAACGTTATTATTATTCGTATATTGTAGGATGTTTTCCCAGAAGTGAAAATGTGGTGGTATACATGATTAACAAAATGGGGACTATGGAATAATATGAGTGGTATGGATAAATGAGTGCAGCAGTCCAAGAAATAATTGGAATGAGGTGTAAAGCATTCAATGGCAGAAAGTTCAACAAGATCCCAGTCATTAGGGGCAGTTTACCAATGACCCTTTAAGTTTCCTGTGCACACTGTATAATGTCAATATTATCTTTGTATTTAATGACCCACTAAGGTGCTATAACGAGCTGCAGGATCCTGGTGAGCTTGCTTGATCAATTGAAAGCCACTAATAAAAGCTATGTCAAAAAAAGTGCACAACTTATGACAAACAATATATTTTTAAAAGAACTACCCATTAAGTAGCTACATTTCATTACGATTAGGATACAGTTTCTATGTTTTAACATATTTTTGTAAAATCAAAGGCATAAATGAGGTGCTCGGTTTGCCGCCACTTATGTGCCTAGAATCCTGGGCCGAATATTCGTGGACTGCTGCAGTTCATACTGAATGTTAATGGAGTGCTTACTTCACATCATCTACCTGTACTTGCAAGGCCATTACCAAAATTGAACGGTGGTGCTGCAGTAGTGGAAACACCGAAACCTCCAATGTTAAAGTTCAACGCTGGGTTCACGGTTAATCCAAAACCCCCAAAATTAAACCCACTGGGAGCAGAATTCGCATTTTCAAGCCCACCAAATCCTGGTGTGCGGCAAGCATTAAAAAAAATTAGCAAGAGTTAGAAACAGTTAAGAACTAGGAAGGAAAAGACTTTGTAAGAGATAGAAATGAATGCAAAAAAATACAAGACATTAGAAAATCAAAAGAAAATCAATATCAGCAAAGGCAGATAAGTATCCAGCAAACGTACCGACCTGCAAAGATCGATTTTAAAACATCAGCTGTGTGAATTTCAATCAAAAGGTTTTGACAGCGAATGTACAAAATACAAAAGAATCTCACATTAATTAAACAAGCAAACTATGTCAGCAGATAATGCCTTGGTTCCATTTCCAATTAAACAGTGAAGCGAGACTTGTGAAACAATCTGGTAACTAGCATAAATAAACTACAAACAATGCTGGACAGAAAAACATTTTTTTTCCAAAGACAGTATAGGTGTGACCATTGTCCCGTCAGAAACGGCATACAGCACAGAAGCAAAAGTGACAACTAAATAATTCAGCCTATAATTAGCACAAACATTACCCTTGGATTCTTGCGCATGTCTGTCAAAACTCAGGACACCAACTTTACAGAGATATGCCCTCAAGGCCCTAGTTACCACTGAGCTGGGGTTCCAGAAGGGGTGACCAACTCTCCCCAAGCCTTCCAAGACCGCTTAATCACTTCTACATTTTTCACCTACAAATAATTGCTATGAGATGCGTTAGGGTACTTAGGTAATTAAACAAACTACTGACTTTATTAGATACTCGCAAAAGCCCTCGACTGGAAACCGGTTTCGGATAACATGGGCACCCCACTTCCCGAGTTAAAATTCCAGTAACTTGCTGACCTGAACTCTGAAGTAATAAACAAATTTACCGTTAATATCCTCTACTTATACCTGGAACACTCACTAGGATTGACGTTTTAACAGTGCTATTCTTTTCAAACTAGAAGCTTTCTTCAGATTTCTATTAAGGTAACAAATGTCTATTTGAGGGGTAGGAAAAAGTGTCATGCCATCTCAAACAGACACAATGTGAAATTCTTTTTTTTTTTTTTTTTTATTTGACAGACAAGTCACAAGCAAAGAGACATTACAAATCAGAAGGAAAAAGAAAAAATAAAATACAAATATAGCATAATTTAAAGTGACATCGGGGGAAAAAAATCCAGAAATTAGTAAGATCAACAATCTTTAAATGTTACAACTTGGCCTAACAAAAAGACATTTATAAGAAAATAGAAAGCAAGGAAAGAGAAACACTAAATATTTATACAAAGTTAGCCCAAATCTTTTCAAATCTATCTACCGTTTTCCGGGTCCTATTTTTAGCAAGGGCCTTCTCCATTGTGTATATTTCATGAAGTAGTATTAGCCATTCCGACCTCTGAGGTGGATTTGGTGAGATCCAGGCTCTAGCTACTACCAGTCTAGCACAAGAAATCGCTATGTCAAGCCAACTTCTATTATCGTGGCCCCGCTCGTATATATAGAGTAAAACCATAGATGAGGTAAGTGGGGAGCTGATCAGTTGTTTTTCCCATAATGTGGTTTCTATTTCTCGCCAGAACAAATTCAGTGCTGGACAAGAAAAGATCATATGGATAAGATCAGCTGCTTGCAGATCACATTTAGGGCATTTGGTACGTTCGTTATTTTGTGACCATTTAGAAATTTTCTGTGGGGTGTGGTAGAGTTGGCTGACCGTTCTATATAATTGAAGTTTCAAACTGGAGGAGTATGTTATTTTGTTAAGAGTTGTGAAAGCCTTTGAGATATTCTGGGGGGTCACATTAGTTCCCAATTCAAGCGTCCATTTTTGAGAGAGTCTGGGACAATCATCCAAGTTATGCTGGATTAATTGTTTGTATCCTCTGCTTATTAAAGATTTTTCCTTAGAGCTATACAGAACTTCCCAAATATCCGAGCTAGTAATTTTTATTAGGTTCATTTTCCGTATAAGATAGTCCCTTATTTGCAAGTATTTAAGTGCCATTTCACTTGGTAGCGAGTAAATTAATTGTAAAGTGGAAAACTGTAGAAACCCCTCATGGCCATATAGGTCTCCCAGTCTCTTGATCCCATAATCAGCCCATCCTCTCCCAATATTATCGTTAAAAATACCTGGTAGCCCTGGATTATCTAATAATGGCAAATCAGAGTGAAAAAAAGAAGTGTCGCAAAACTTCATGACTAACTTAAACAAACCTACCACATCCCTTGCTGTCTTGAATTTAACACGTTTGAAGAAATTCGGGTCTTGTATTCTTGTTAGAAATTGAGATGAGTTTCTACCTAACATAAGTTGATGAAAAAAAAAGGTTTTATTTTTATTTAATAGGCTCCTAAAGCGCCCTATAAAAGATGCAAAATAATAAGACTTAAAATCCGGAAAATCTAATCCACCCTTCTCTAAAGGTAGTTTTAGTATCGCTATTGACCTCCTAGGTTTTTTATAGCTCCAGATAAAGCTGCTGCAAATTCCTTCCAGCTTCTTAAAAAAAATATTATTAACTCGAAGGGGAATAGAACGAAAGAGATATAAAAACTTGGGCAAAAGATTCATTTTAATCAAATTAATTCTTCCCAAAATATTCATCGGAATTTTGTGCCATTTTTTAAGCATCAAAGTAACTTGTTTAAGTAAAGGTTCGTAATTCAGTTTAATTATTTCATTTATTTTAGAAGATATTGTCACCCCTAAGTAAACAGCCGAGTTGCAAAGCCCAGTAACAGATTGATTAGCTTGGTAGTTCATAATGGTTTGAGTTTTGTTAAAGTTTAATTTGTAGCCGGAAATAGCTCCAAACTTTTCTGCTTCTTCTGAAATTCCTGCTAGAGCATCTATAACATTAGTAGTAAAAATGGCTAGATCATCGGCGTATGCAGTGATTTTAAGAATTTTATGTTCATGCTCTACCGGAGTTATCTTCTCTTGATTCTGCAGGGCGTTTATAAAAGGCTCCATAGAGAGGGCGAACAGCAGGGGTGAAAGTGGACATCCCTGTCGAGTCCCCCTAGATATAGCGAAAGTTGAGGAAAGTGCTCCAGCATAACTGATTTTAGCGTTAGGATCTCTGTATATCGACTGTATGCCTCTAAGGAAGCGATCCTTAAACCCGTATTGCATTAGCACTTTCCACAAATAGTCCCACCCCACTCGGTCAAATGCTTTTTCTGCATCCAGTAATATCATACCGAGTGGGGTGAGGTTAATTGCAGCAATATCAAAAGCCGTAATCGCCATATTGATATGGGCGGTAGTATCCCTTCCCTCTATGAAGCCATGTTGTTGTTCATTAACTAATTGCGGCATAATAGACGCCAATCGCCTTGATATCAGTTTAGAATAGGCCTTAGCATCGGCGTTTATTAAAGAAATAGGCCGATATGACCCGCATTCCAATGGAGGTTTATTCTTTTTCAAAAAAAACATAATCTTCGCCGTTTTCCAAGATTCCGGAGCTTTACCAGATGTGCCTATAGAGTTCACCACTAAGCAAAGCAGAGGGAGTAGCTCTTCGGCGCAGATCTTATATAATTCAATCGGAATCGTGTCCTCCCCTGCCGCTTTATTAGAAGGGAGCGAGAACACCGCTAAGCGCAGTTCTTCTAATGTGTAATTAAGTTCTAAGCTATCCAAAATCTCCTGATCTAAAAAGTGTCCCAGAGAGAGATTATCGTTTAAGTAAGATTGGATCTGCTCTGGCCTAGCCCTACTCTCTGGAGTATATAGTGCTTCGTAGTATGAAGCAAATTGCTCCATTATATCTTCTGGCTGTGTATAGATAATACCATTAGAGCCTTTTATAGCTTTAATTAATGTAGAAGCTCGGTCTTCCGCTACTTTGTAAGCCAAGAGCTTTCCTATTCGATCTCCAGATTCATACTGAGATAATCTATATTTAAGTAACTTGCCACTATTTTTTTCTTTAAAAGCACTTTTCATGCCTGTACGTATATTTATAAGTCTACTTTCCAGAAGTGATATGTCTCTGCTATTCCGATCCCCATCTCTAAGCTTATCTGCCAGTAGTTTTTCTATATGTAAAATATCGTCCATCATTAACTTTGTTTCTCTTTTCCTTGTTGCGTTTTGTTTAAGTATATATTGTTGGGTTGTTCCTCTAATAAAGGCCTTGCAGGCATCCCAAACTGACAGCACATTAGCAGAATCTTTATTAAATGTAATGAACTCCTCTATCTGTTTTTTGAGCATGGTTACAAAGACCTCATCTGAGAGTAAGTACCTAGGAAAAGAAAAAGTGCGTCTTTTTTTATGCCTAAAGCCGAATCAAATATAAATATTATAGGATTGTGGTCCGATGAAATTTTTGGCATGACCTTCATGTCTCCTCTCCTCAGTAGTTCATCTGAGGCCCAAGCTAGATCGATCCTAGAGCAAAGTTTATGAGGAGCAGAGTAGTACGTAAATCCAGGCAGACCTGGATATAAGCTACGCCAAATGTCTTTTATATTGTGTATTTTAGCTAGTTCCAGTATGGCTGCTCTTGTTTGTCGCATACGTAGCCCTACTCCTTTTTTTGTTGTATCCTGTTGGTAGTTCATTACACAGTTAAAATCTCCCATTAGGATAAGTTCTCCTGCCCAAGAAAGTAATTCCATATTCAACCAATCAAATAACCATGGCTCATCTTTGTTGGGGCCATACACTGAACAAAAAACATATAAAGTGCCCTCCAATCTTATTTGCATTATTGCCCAACGCCCTCCCTTGTCTGCTGCCGTTTTAACAACTTCCCCTTGCCAATATCTTTTCTTTAGGATAGCCACCCCTCTTATTGGTGCATTTAGAGTAGTGCAAATCACCAAATCGTATCCTAATTGACTCAACAATTTTTTATCTTTATAGCATATATGGGTTTCTGTAAGCATTACTATCTGTGCATCATACATTTTAAGTTCTTGATAGATTAAATTTCTTTTAGTCTTATTGTTCAGACCAGAAACGTTCCAGGCAAGACACCTACAGTTCGTCATTTATATGCAATAAATCAATAGCCGCTTCCCTTATATTATTTCTCCATAAAGCTCTCTTTCTTGTTAAGTACATTGTAGCTTCGCCATGGCATGTCTTGTCATTTTTGTTTTTCCCCCCCTCCTTCCCCCCCCCCCCGTACCAAAGAAAAACACCCCCCCTTTATACCTGCTGCCTTTTGGTTGGGCAGCCTCTCAACGGTGCAACCACCCGCCCCTTTCCACCACCCTCATTAAGTATGTCATTTTTACTAAATTTAGCATAAATCCCTTAGTCTCCATTTTATCCTTTGAGCTTGTCAGATTGATCAAACCCTTTCCAGTAACCTTACCCTGAGGTGTAGTGTTATGTCGCTTACGCTTTAGTAAGCTTATCAAGCACAGATTCTGCCTCCTTCACCTGATTAAGATAATACGTATGCCCAGCTTTCATAACCTTTAAGCATGCAGGCTCTTGGAGGAAGACCTGAGCCCCTGCAGTCTTGAAAGAGTCAATTAGTTGCCGCAGATTCCAACGTCTCTCCATAGTAGATTTACATAAATCTGAGCGAACAAAGAAGGTCGCGTCTTCCGTAGTAATCGGAGAGTTAGGTTTAGCTTTTAAAGAAACAGCCTGTCTCAACAAAAAATTTCCGAAATAAATCAAAAAAGGACGAGGATACTTATTGTCTCTGTTTCTATTAGCTAAAGGCAACCTATGGGCTCTTTGAATCTGAGAGTCCCAATCCCAGTCCGCAAGATCTGGGAAGGCACGTTGGCATAGTCTGACTATATAGGCCCTGGGGTCTGCCCCTTCAGCCCCCTCCGGGATCCCAAAAAGTCTGAGGTTCTGCCTTCTTTGCCTATTTTCCAAATCCTCCATCTTGGATTGTAAGGCCCGGATTTCCTCCTCGTGTCTAGTACTTTTTTGATTGTGCTTGGTCGAAGTCTCCTCAACTTGTGCCACCCGTTGCTGAAGTACCTCCACTTCTTGGGTTACTTTGTTCATTTTCCCATTGACCTCCAACAAGTATGACTGAATTTTAGAGTTATCTTCCTTTAGTTGTGAGAAATGCTGTTGTGCCTCTTGTCTCTGTTCGGTCAGCATATGCATAATTAGAGCCATAGAAGGGGTCTCCAAGGAGGAGACTTCCTGATGTAACCCCTTCGTGTAATGCCCGGCCTGATCAGTTTCTTCCTCTGTTGCGGCAATAATTTCATTCACGTTTAAGGCCGTCTCACTACCATCTTCCCTTAAAATAGCGTCTAGTTGTATATCTTGTACTCCTTTAGAACCGACTACAATCAATTGGTTTGTAGAGGTGGACGGATCATCAGCCTCTATATCTTGGATATCCTGAATATCTTGGTTAGTTAGCGGCGGAGTTGAAGACCCCATGGAGCTGTTGCCTGATAAGCGTAAAGCCATTGTTTTTACACCTCCCTTAGCTTTCATCCACTTACGTAATGGACTATCATCCATAATAGGTTTTCCACGATTATTAGCCTGATTTATTGTAGAGGAAAGAGTAGATTGAGTAGTGTTTTTCTTGCACCTTATTTTATTTTTAGCTTTCCCTCTTCCCTTTTTCCGTGTCACTATTTTCCAGTTGTCCTGTGGGGAGCTCTCCATATTATCCTCCGCCTCATCAATTATTTCTTCATATTCATCATTCGACTCTACTAGTGTTCCGTTGCTCTCTTCTGCCTTGTCCATGGGGGTTCTAGTAGCCGGAGCTAAGTTTTGAGTATCAGTTGCCTCGACAAGTGTAACTGCGCAGCTCATCTGGGGCAGGACGACACCAGTGGAGTCCCTTCTAATGTCCGAGACTGTGGGTTGTGCCTGTGACATCAGCTCGGCTGCCCCCTTATCAATATCCATATCTTTCTCTTTACCCATATCCATATCCTTTAGAGCAGCTGTATTGTCTTGTATCACCATCACAGTCTCAATCACCGACTCGGTAACAGTCTCAGTTACACAGCCCTTCTTTCCTGAAGCCCTCTGGAGAACCATCCTCAAATCTGTATCAATGTCCCCATTTTCAGTTATTATCTGCTCAGTCTCAATATTGCCCCCTGCCGGCGCTGGATTTACAGCTATCTTAGCTCCTTTATCTTTGGCAGCGTTATCTTTATTGCTAGCAATTAGCATTAATGATCGCAAAGATTGTTGCTTACCAGCGACGTATGCTGCTTTCTCCTGGCTCCCGGTGTTGAGCAAATTCTTAACAGCATTGACAGCTGTGATCACCGCTTCTGTTCCGTGAGGCTTAGCTGGAGTTTTAGTTTTAGCTGCTGCCGCCGCCTTCTTCTCTGCTGCCCCATTGTTTGCAGCTGAGGCGGCATTTTCCTCGGAGTTTCCTGCTCCTTTTGTTGTCCTGGTGCTCCTCGCATAGATCTTGGGAGCCATGTCAGTGCTCCCTGCCTCCGAGTCGGAAGTGCTCTCCGCCGTCAAGGCAGCGCTCCAATCCCTCTTGACCAAGCAGCTGGCTATGCTCCTGGTATCGATGATTGCCCTTGATCCCGGACCCGCGGAGCCAAGCCAAGTCAGCAGGGTCCAGCGAGCCCAGCGCACGCAGCCTGTCTCCGCTGTCTCCACTCCTCGCTCGCGGACCCCGCCGCAGCTGCTGCCGCTCACACGCAGTATCCGCATCCAGTCCTCCTGCGCTCTCTGAGACTCGTGCCGTCCGAAGCAGTGACAAGTCTCAGGTAAATCGTCCCGTTGTTTACCGCTCTGTTAGCTTCGCGCCCATTAGGATAAAAGCATACATAAGTTGATTATCTGTGAGGTGGTGGGAGCGGCGTTCTCAGGCTGCACCCGACGGCACCTTCAATCCGCCATCTTGGTTTTTCCCTCTCCCCAAATAACAATCTGGTAACTAGCATAAATAAACTACAAACAATGCTGGACAGAAAAACATTTTTTTTCCAAAGACAGTATAGGTGTGACCATTGTCCCGTCAGAAACGGCATACAGCACAGAAGCAAAAGTGACAACTAAATAATTCAGCCTATAATTAGCACAAACATTACCCTTGGATTCTTGCGCATGTCTGTCAAAACTCAGGACACCAACTTTACAGAGATATGCCCTCAAGGCCCTAGTTACCACTGAGCTGGGGTTCCAGAAGGGGTGACCAACTCTCCCCAAGCCTTCCAAGACCGCTTAATCACTTCTACATTTTTCACCTACAAATAATTGCTATGAGATGCGTTAGGGTACTTAGGTAATTAAACAAACTACTGACTTTATTAGATACTCGCAAAAGCCCTCGACTGGAAACCGGTTTCGGATAACATGGGCACCCCACTTCCCGAGTTAAAATTCCAGTAACTTGCTGACCTGAACTCTGAAGTAATAAACAAATTTACCGTTAATATCCTCTACTTATACCTGGAACACTCACTAGGATTGACGTTTTAACAGTGCTATTCTTTTCAAACTAGAAGCTTTCTTCAGATTTCTATACAGGTAACAAATGTCTATTTGAGGGGTAGGAAAAAGTGTCATGCCATCTCAAACAGACACAATGTGAAATTCATCGCTGTATCCAACTGCCACGGTTCATTGAGAAAACACTTGTCGTACATATGCAGGGCTGGGGACACCCTACTGAAAACCTTTTTTAGGTAAAATAATTCCAAAGGCGAGAATCATAGCAAGCATCCACCCCCTTTAGATTCCTTGCTGGCAATGAGCCAGCTGTGTCACTACATCTACTTTTATGTTTGTTCTTGTTTTGCTGCCCTTTCCAGTTATGTCCAGAAAGCCAATGTATTATATGGCTTGGCTCAATGCTAATAGAGAAGAACGATCGAGCTGGTCTGCTGCAGTTTAACATTCTGAAGCTGGTAGGCAATATTGTAGCTTGTGGTTTGTAGCAAACTTTTTTGGCTCTTGCTCAACAATGTACATCTCAGCATAAGAGCTGAATACTATAAACTGAAGATGAAAGTCTTTCTAAATGAACATGAAGCTCTAATGCAGCCTGGAACTCACTTTTAGCATCCTCATATCATAGCAGCCGGGTAGTTGGTACCAGGATGCATTTTGTTTTAGCTCTCCACATCCTCTGAAAAGTGGCAAAAAGCAGCTTGGTGGAACAGATCGACAGTGGTACATCGACAGGGGTTCGTACAGTGCATTATTATGATGTAAGCTATTCTGACAGTCAATGTTTTAGCAAATATGATTATATAGGACTGTAGCCACTAGGGGTAGTGAGGCACATAATATACTGGATACTATTCTTCATTCAAGACCCATTGTTAACCATAGAATGGCTTACAACCTCTGTACGTTGTGCTAAATATGGAAATTCAAAATGGTACACTTAGTTTAGACATCAATTGAACACCCCCCAATACCCAAAGATTTAGTAGAAAGCTCAAAGTAGCAGTCTCCAATAACTGGAGTTTGCATTCCCTATTTGGCTTTGGAAACAGCGGAGCCTGAAAAAAATGGTTTAGCTCAGTAAAAAACATGGCAGTGTTACCTCCAAATGTTGATGCTGCAGTTGTTGTAGTTGCTCCAAAGCCAAAGCCTGTTGCAGCGGTGGTTTTGGGCGTAAATGCACCTAGTGAAAACCCAGTTGCTGTTATGGAGATAAAAATAATATTGTAAATATAAACTGAATTCCATTAGCACCAAAGTCACTTTTGTATGAACAATGCTTGCAGTACCAACACTAAGCCGCACAAGACAAATCGATTTTTATCACAGAGCACCCACAACCACCCTGAATACATTATCAATGTGAGCCTCCTTTAGCAAAGTGTGGTTCGGTGGGAACAAGCGAAAAGTTAAGATAAAATACACAGTTTTAAAAAATCACTCAATTATTGCTTATGGGGCTAGAACAGTTTGGATTCTTATCAATTATCAAAGCATTGTTTTTACACATACTAAGTCCTGCCCTAAGGCCATCTCATAGCACAAATAAAATGGCATAGGCCCTATATCCATACTTTGAAAAAAAAGTAAAATAATACAAAAATAAAATTAGACTTCAATACGAAGTCCACTGAAGAGCCAGGCAAACAATTGTAAAAAAAAAAAAAAACTGAAGTGAGTGTGTGTGCGGCACACACTAGCTGCTTGCGGTTTTCAGTAGACTTTAGTTTATTCTCCAAATACAAAAATATTGAACCACTCCGAAAAGAGTGCATGCTACACAGAGTGTGTAAAATATATATGAAGAACTGGGTAGCAAATGACAGCAAACTTTGACAGGAAGCCATTACGCAACTCTACCCTCCCCCCTCCCCCCACCCCCCACTCCCCAACTTAACTCAGCACTTTGCTCCGCGTACACTGCCTCCATGCAACAAATGTCTGAGCCTGGGAAACCATCTAAGCCGTTTCTTATGGTTTTCAATGTCATTTGAAATATTTTTAAAATAATGTGCAATTGATCATGAATTTGAAAAAGAAAGGAAAATGTGACCTCCTCCACCTAAAACAATAGTACCTCAATATAAATTGTGTGCATTGTCAGCAGGAAAAATTTGTTTGGGTGTGTAATAAGGGATTCTGCATGCAACGAGGACACACTGTGTAAAGCATGATCTGCATAAAGCGGTAAGTTTGGTGCATGCAACATCCCAAACCACAATATGCAAAAGTGAAAGTGGAATTCGGAAATCTAAAGCCAACTGCAATATCAACACGGCAAGTCTTTGCAAGGCATAAAGTAAAACAGATGGCTAAAGGGAGCCACCAGCACTCTTTTTGTTCAACATAGAAGCGTATCAGAGCTTTCAGTACGGGGCCATTCAGCAAGTGGAAGCTGTCCACACTGGACAGCTTCTACTGTATTTAGGACAGCCACCAGCACCCACGAGTGACTGGTTTAGGGGTAGACTACATTTCACAGTGTGTCATTTAGGGACAGTAATCAAAATGTCAGCCCATAGCCAGCGCAAACTGCATTTGCAGCTGATAACAAGTACATTTGTATACATTAACAACAACCTACCTAGGGAGCTACATCGATGGGAGCTTGAGAAAGGATCAGCAATGTAATTGTGCGTATTTTTGGTCAATTGTCAAAGCGGAGATTAGAAATCAGGTCTCCAAATTCAAAGTGGCAATACATTTGACTACATCTCCTCCAAAAGAGTTGCACTCCTAATCCCTCCTTTTATTCCAGCTGGGCATTTTGCCATTTTTGAAGATCACTCATACAAGAACGTAGGTCCTTCACCTACCCCAAAGACATTGGAAATTCTCACATTTTCATTTGCCTCAGAGCCTTGATCAGTGGGTGGCATGGAGCCATTTAGAATGCTTCGAAAACAGAAATACTCACATGTGACAATAAAATAAATTATGACCCACTCGCAGCCTGGCCATACGATATGGGAACAAAGTATCTAAGGAAGTAAAAAACCTTGTAATTACCATGGATTACAAGCGGTCAATGAATGCCCAAGTGGACAAATTAGCAAGATCCGGCTTCATTACAATGAAAATTCTACGACGCCTCTTCCCCCACCTGGAACTTCCACACAAGGTCCTGGCTACTATCTCACTTGTACGGTCTACAGCTGATTACTCCAATGGCGTCTTCCACAGATCATCTTTATCAACTATGAAAAAACTACCACGGATTCAGAACTCTGCTGCCAGACTACTCCTACATGTAACACCACAAGCCCACATCTCCCCTGCCTCGAGAGCCCAACTTTGGTTACCAGAAGAACAACTTTCAAGCTGCTTTGTATCACCCACAAAGCAATATATGGAACAGGGCCACTTTTCACCAGGAATAAAATCACCAAATACATCCAAAAAATGAAACTCCACTCTCGATTGGCACCTCCACTCAAAATCCCAAAATGCAACAAAAAACCATAGGTGGCACATCTTTCTCTGTTCAAGCAGCCAACCTATGGAATTCATGACACCCAAACATAAGATCCACAGATAACTATCATATCTTCAGAAAAGTACTCAAGAGTTGGCTCTTCCCTACTTAACCACCATACTCAAACACATATGAACAGCATATGCCCGTGTATATAAACATTTGATTATATGTAGAAATAACTACTTGGATATGTAGGGCGTGGCTTATCACCCGTGAGGTTATCCAGGCGCTGTCCATAGGCATGGGGTGATTAAGTGATTGCCCAGAATCACAGTATGTTGAGCTGATATTGAGACTAACTTGCATCCCAAGTTCCAAAGCTGGCAGCTCTAGCCGTTACATCACATCCACTCCCTGTATACATCTAGATGTGTTTATTTCCTTTTGTAAATATGTATATTATGTTTATAAATGTATAGATACTCTTTAGGTCTGCTTAAATGTACAGATTACTGATGGATAAGTTATTCAATGCTTAACATGTATATAGGTCAGTGCATAGTTTTCATATAAGTTACTTGATGAGATACTTATAGTTCTCAGTTTATCACAATATGTAAATTCTACTGTAACTATTTACAATTGCTTCACTACTGAATTATTGAAAAGAAAAATAACACAAATAAAAGTGCTTAAAATACAGCAACACAACATTTCAAAGTCTTAAGAAAAGCACACATGGTCTGATTTTCTTTCCATTTAGGGACTTATAGTCTGAATGGTAAAGCAGGCCTGCAAGTACCAGAAAACAAATGATAATAAGCATTTCCAATGCAATAGGTATCTCATTTACACGAGTTTAAGTTATTGGCATTGTAAATTACAATGCCTTTTATTTATATACCAAAGCATACATAAAAGGCATAGTCATTTACAAAGTCAATAGCTCAAACTTGCATAAATGCGAGACCGACTGCATCGGAAATGCTTGTTCCTACATGGCGCCATTATTGCCAGCACCCTCAGGAGAGGTCGGACCCGATCAAAGCCTGCAGGCTGGGGAGCTCACACCTTGCCTGCTCCGGGACTGCATTGTCCTCAGGCCGATCAGGTGACACAATAGGCGAGTCCCTTCTTACATTTTGCTCACCCAAGAGAAAGTTCACCTGTCCAACAGTACCCCGGGTCTCAAGCGCTCCTCTGCATCTCGAAAACAAGTGGGAGAGGATGGAGAAGTGCAAGGAACAGGTGCCCTCGGAATGCGTGTCTACAACTAACAAACAAAAGGCACAGCTTCCAGTAATCCAACTGAGCCTAGCAGTGCTAGTTAAATTAATAAATAAAAAGTAAAGGGGGGGAAGAGCGCTGCAGGCAGAAAATAAGATAATGGAATAGGTCTTGCATTTAAATGCGAGACCCATGTTGCTATTGTCCGCGCATTGCGCGCCCAATGGAAGCAGCGCACGTCATGCTTACAGGAGAAACTCATTAAAGTAAATAGTGCTCAGAGACTAAAGAAGCCGGACTGTGTAACATCTGAAGTACAAAGGCCCGTCGCCATGGGAGGATACAAATGGAGACAAGGCGGTACTAAGGAGGGACTGATAAGCCTGTTTACAAATCGGACACCAGCATTTATGAAGGACACTGACACAAGCCAATGGCAAATATGGGTGAAGAGTGGGCGGAGCTTCCATCACAAACTCCGCTACAACAAGTCTACCCTAGATGAATCTAGGCTCGACCTAAACACAGGATTGATTAATCTTCAGTACCCTAGAACTTAGATGATTCCTGCTCCCCAACAACTAAACGAGCGACTTGTATTGCACCAGACTGCCTTTAAGATCTTACTATACTGGAAGGAGCGGGATGCTGCGTCAACGAGACAGCACATCAGACTACTCTTCCAATCACAGAACTTCTGTACCGTCTGTGAAGAGAGGGCTAGTAACACGGTTATGCACATGCCCACCCGACCCTCACCAAAACCGTGACGTGTATTTAAATTACACAAAAAAGGCACCTGGACTCCCTGGCCAGGGGCAATCCGGTACGTCTGGTCACCCTACTTAAAATATTCCAATATCCTCTGTTGAGTGGTAGCTCTTAGCATGTCTGCATTTGCCATCTCCCAATAATCCTAGTTCGGCTTCTGTGAATTCACATGATCTCTTACCAGGGGCGGCGGCTGCTGCGGGAGCGGCAGCCCCGAAGTTGAAGGCCATGAGTACAGCAGGCGTTGCTGGCTGGAGGCTCCAGAACCAGGGTACACTTGAGCAGCAGAGACAAAAATCCGGACGGAAACAGAGACCTGAAAACGAGAGTTCCGCTCTTCTGTCGGAAATACGCCAGAAAGAGAAGAGGGACTACAGCTACCAGCACCACTTGCTTGGAAGAGACGCACATTAAGCGCCAGCGCGAAGTGTTACATTCAACGTGGCAGCCATCTTGAAAAGAACTATGCCTTAGTCTACACGTTGAATATACCGGAGCATTCTCTAGTTTAGTTAGAAACGGGGACAATAACGTTTTTAATACCGGCAGTCAAAACAGAGTAGTATTTTTGTCAAAAGTAATTTCCATTATAATGCCACCATAAATAGGCGTGGAAATTCCGGAATGCAACAGTAATTGGCTGTAATGACAGGAGCAGTTGTTTTTTCTATTAACTCTCTGTAGGACAGTTTTTAAGGTGTTTTTATGGTCGCACCCATTTGTAATTTGTAATTATTTGAGTGTCCTGTCTTTTAAGATGAACAATCGCAATAAAGACTTTTGAATTGAAAACATTGAATTGAAATTGATTGACAGGAGCAGTCATGGTCACGTTTGACATGAGAGCACTTAGGCCTATACATTTTTAGCTTCTGAATGAAAGGAGCAATTGATTGGTTGGGTAGTTTAACCCCTTGCATGCGGCCGCGAATCTGCGCCTGTGCGGCAAAATCGCAAGTGGGCGGGTTTATGATGGCCCCCAGCCGTCATCAGCACACGAGCGCCGTAGTGCATGATGGCTGGGGGCCGTCAACAGCATGCAAGGGGTTAATTATTTATAAGCATCAAAGTAATGTGTTTTAGGTAGTGTAACATTTCCAAGAGGACTCACCAGGCCGTTAAAAGCAGGTGAAAATTGCACACCATTACTAATTGTGAGGTGTTGGTTGGCCAGTTTTCAGGTCAGAATTTGACTCCAAATGGCAAAGATTTGGGAAAAGTGTATGTTGTTCCTCCTTTTAGCATATGGAAATAATAAGTGTCTGCTACTGGCTCTCACGATTTGCACAACATTTCACAAACCGATAGTTGCTGGACAAAACACCAGCAATTTGTACACCAAACATTATCACATGCTCTATGCCAACATTTTAAAAGAGAGAAGTCGGAGATCTTGAACAAAACATTTGGGAGAATGTATTTCTCCCGTTGACTTCTATTGCGGCCTGCGTCATGTCTATTGGCATGTATGAGCCTTTCAAGTGTGCTGCTGCAGTATCGTATATCAGAAATACAGATACACGTTTTTTGATTACCTGTCAGGAGCACAGAGAAAACGCTAGGGCAGGCAGAGAAAGAGTGACAGAAACGTGGTCCACTGTCCTGCAGGAGTTGGTTACTGGCAAAATCCAAGTCACTCAAGACCAGTCCCTGTAGTCTTAAGCCTGCAGGGGTGGCTCCTCTGCAATGGCAGAGGAGCATTGTCCCACCGACTCAGAGCCAGCAGTTGAAAAATAAAATTATATTCTATCATGTTTCATGCATAGTGAGGGGCAGGGCCGGGGCCATGGGAGGGGAGAGTAGGACTGGGTGGTGCACTTCTTTAAGTGCACATGTATGCAGGGCTTTAAGTCTGAGCACCAGCAGTTATTTTCAGGGGGCCTCGAAACGGGTCTCTATCGGGCTCTATTTTCGGGTTCGCAAAGCATACATGCCAATAGACCAGATTCAGGGGTGAGACTACCGATTTTCCAGCCAAAAATGGCTTTATTTGAGCTGCCTACCGCCTGAAATTGCAAGTTCTACAATAGATGTCAATGGGGAATTTTCATTCTCCCGATTTTTTCTGTAAATCTTCCACGTCTCTTCCCTAAAATGTTGGCATGTATGGCAAATGTAGTCAGTTTTCTTTTTTTTTTTTCTTGGACTGCAGTGAGAGCATCCACATCGATGTGCGCATGCTCATTTTGCTCACTACTGAGGAGTGGAGGTGAAGGCATGACATCATGACGTCATGCCAGGTGAGCCACATTGTAGGAGGAAGGGAAATCCTTTAAAGGATTTCCTTTCTCTATTAGCAGAGCAGGAGCAATGTCGTCTTGGTGCCAGCCTTGACATCGTGGGATGATTAGGAGAGATGACCACAGGCAGCCTGCTCCAGCACGGCCCTGCTCTGACCTTTCACACTGAGCGTCAAGGCTGCAGTGTAATCCAGCAACACGTGAAGCACAGAGAGAGGAACTAGTCTACGTGATCCTGCCCCAGCCCTAACAGCTCCAGGAAGTTGGAAGTTGAAATCGACCTACACTTTGGACCCCTGCATGCTATTTTTAGTGCTCCTCCGCCCATTCCCCATCACATTCTGCAAGATTTGTTTTTTTAATTTAATTACAGAGGAGTTGACAGTTGCTAAGACCTATAGGTCTGCAAGCATCACTTTTGAGTGCATTATACCATTTTTTTTATTTTAGTTTAGCATTCCAGCATGGCTGACGGTGATGTGGACCTGCTAAATAAACAAATAAAAATGTCTGTCATGTGTTGTGATGTTTCTATGTACATGCGTGTGATGCCTACACGTGCATGCTGCTTCCCAGTTCTTGCACACACATTGTTTGTTTTAGAATGGTAATCAAGATGGCCAATGGGCAAGTCGTAACAGTAGCAAACAAGAAAACAAACCAAACTTAATTGTATGCTGAATGCCAAAGCAAACTAGTGTTGGCAGAGCCATTAGGGAGGTATCCATCTTCTAAATGTTACTAATGCTTATTTATAAATAAAAGTTTAGCATTTGTATAGTAACCTAAATAACGTAATGCGAATTATATTTCATTGTGTTAGATCAGTATTCTTTGCAATATTTTATTAAATGTATCCATAAAGGCAAATTGGAGAGGGATTTATATTTTTGCTCGTTCGGGGGGAGGGGCAGACAAATACCACAAAAATTATTCTGCACACAGCAGTCTACTGGTTTCACGTCATGAGGATAAATTTAGCCACTCTGGATTTTTTTTAAATGTACAACACTCTGAAAGGTGAGACTTGCTGGCAAATGTTTTATTGGTGAAAATGATACTACAGGTCCAGGCACGCGCTGTTCAAAGTGAGGAAAATCCAGCACCGGTTCAAAGTCACTCTTGTTACCTGGGGCGAATCTGGCAATTTTCATGCCAAGTGTGTGCTTAAGGTCATGAAGAGCCCCTGGTCAGCGCTATTGTTTTTAAAACACTTTCAGACTTGTTCGACGCAGTAGCATATAAGAATTCAAAGTTAAGTTGTACCTTTAATTGGGTGAATATTCTGCTATAACTGTCGTGGTTATTCCCCCATCGCAAATTGGGTTTTGCAAACCTGGTGTATTCAAAAGAGAACCGAGCGCTTCCCAAGTTGTTCAGTGCTGAGAGGTAAAAGGATAGCAATGCCCGGGTAGCTTTATTCTAAGTAGTGAGGTAGAAGGGTAGCAATACCTAGGAGCATTATGTGTTCCATGTAATGAGGCAGAAGAATGGCAGTGCTGAGGGTTATCTGAGTAGTGATGGAGTTAGGTAGAATATGACTTACATTATGCATTAATGCAGTGTGGTAGAATGATGACAGTGCCTCAGGATATTCATTATACTGTGCATTATACTGTACAGTGATATCAAAATGTATGATTTTCTTAAGTACACAATGCTAGTGATCTTGATTTAGACCACACCCCTACTTGGATAGGCCACAACCCTTTATGAGGTCTGCCCCGCCTCTTTTAGAGCACCCACAGCCCCCCCCCCCACTTAAAGCCCTGCATGTATGTTTGGCTTGCCATGTTAGGCCGGCCAAACACACATGCACATTTAGGTTTCTCCAATGCAGCTGTATTGAACAGCCGGGTTGGAGAAACAGCGCAGATTCCCTGTCCTGAGGGGAGCATCAAACCAGTCAGCTAAGGCTAAACCCTGTGCTGGTCTCATAGCATCAAAGCAGCACAGGTATTGCACAGGGAGACTTTGATGCTGTCCCAGTGTCTGCACGGGGGACCAGGAAGAACACTGAGGTGTGATGCGGGTGGCGGGTGACAGCTTCAGGTAAGTTCCTTTTTAATAAATTACTATTAAACACCTCCCTTATATAATGAAAAGAAAACATGCAAATAAAATAAATAGGAGGGGAAAAGGGAGAGGGAGAGAACAGGCAATGGGAAAGCAATTTTAACTTACAAAATCTGAGAACCTTCTGGGAGTTTGTCTAATGCAACATGAACCTTTAACTCTAGAAGCACCAGTACCCTTGCTACCATTGTTGGCTTCTGTGCGGGTACTGGTGGCCATACCATGGTCATACCTGCGAACCGAATCTCCCATTCTTATCATGGAATTTTCTGTAACTTCATCATCAACATTAAAGATGCAGGAACTATTAGGACATCTTGCCACATGTTTAACATTCCACACTCTGCCATCTTGGATGATGACACTGTTGGTGAACACTTTAGTGATTTTCATGGCCTTACTGTATTTTTGCGAGCACGTATTAACCAAACCAGGTTTTTTGATTTTCACCCAGTCCCCTACCTTAAAATAATCTGTGTTAGTTTTCCATTTGTTATCATACCACACCATGGTCTTATATTGTTTTGTTTTGACCTTCTCTGCAGCACTATCCACCACCCTCTCATTCTCTCTTCCCCTTCAACTCTTCTCCTTGAACCCCCATGGACACAATTTAGATGCCGGATCTCTCCCTTTGAGAAGTCAGAAAGGACTGACCTCAGTGATTGTGTGTGGTGTAATGCAATTCAACTACAACCTTTCTCTTAGTAAGTTTTTCCAAGCTCCTCCCAACTTGACAACATCAGAAACATATCCCTTCAACACTTGGTTGAAACACTCAACTTGACCATTTTTATGTGGTTCAAACAAAGAAGTGGTAACATGTTTAATGTCCGTTCAGTTCAATTAACTTTATTCGATTCAAAAGAATCATAAAAGTTTACAAGAAATTCATACATTCATTTTAAAATA
This sequence comes from Lissotriton helveticus, assembly GCF_964261635.1. Lineage (NCBI taxonomy): Eukaryota > Metazoa > Chordata > Amphibia > Caudata > Salamandridae > Lissotriton > Lissotriton helveticus. The sequence continues at coordinate 1,504,117,803 of NC_136059.1, read as the reverse complement.
CAAGATATTTTAAAATACAGAAAGTGTTAGCACGCAATACACAAAAATTAGCACCAAGATAGATAAAAAACAATAACACTATTCATAATCCATATAGTTTCCTGATTAAAAGAGCAATTCTAATAAAACTGAGCACAGAGCTACAAATAGTGGCAGTTGATAATGACCTCAAATATTTGAAAACTTCTTTGTAGGTACAGGGGCGAATATCCTGTAAAATTGGTTTAATGAAGCGGGCTCTTGGGTCTTTGTAAAGTGAACGAAAAAGCATTAAGTGCATTGTGCTCTGTTGGGCATGTTTAATGTCATAACACTTAGGAAATGTTTCCATTTCCGTTGAAGTGAGCTGCACTCTATTATCTGTAACCTTATGGACAGACAACCCTCTCTTGCAAACACCTTCTTGAATAATTCCATCACAATACTGGTTGTAGTATGTGACACAAATTTCACTTCTGGCTACTTGGAGTGCTAATACACATGGACCAACTCATACCTTGAGTCATAAGGCAAACACATGAACGGACCTGAAATGTCAAACGCACATTTTTTACATGGTTCATCAGGCCATTCTACACTTTTCAAAGGGGGTGTATTGACTCTCAACATCTTTTCACTAGACATGCATACTTCATGTTGTCTAACTGTGTGATTAACCATGCGGTCCATTCCCGGCCACCAGAAAAAGTTCCTCACTAACTGTTTCATGCAAGACATACCCGGATGAGCTTTATGTGCCAGCTTCAAGATCAACTCTTGTACCCCACTGGTTGGCATATACTTTCCTCCTTTGTACATCAGCTTTCCTCCTAACTCTAACTCATACGCAACCTTGAACATGGGCATGACTTCAGCACTTAAATCCCTTTTTCTGGGCCATCTGTTCATGATGTACTGTTTGATAGTTTGCCATAATAGGTCTTCCTCCACACACACAATCTCCACTTTTCCTCTGAGTTGTCTTAAAAATTACCAGAAACAACATCCTGAATACTAGTGACCACATGAGACTTATCTAAAATTTCACACTCATTTTGTTGACATGGAGGCGTGACATGAAGTCAGCCATCACCTTATTTTTGCCAGGCACGGTTTTGAAACAGTATTCTTGCAGTTTGGATGTAAGTCGTGCAATGCTCGCAGTGGAGTTCCATCTTCCACCTGGAGATAATATATTTACCAGTGGCTTGTGTTTTTTTCTAAGAATAAATGTGCTCCCCCACACATAATTCGGGTAATGTTCAATCACCCAAACACAAGCTAGCAATTCGTTTTCAATTACTGAATACCTGCATTCAGACTCATTCAAGGTCCGAGAAGCAAATGCTACATTCCATTCCCCCTTGCCGCATCTCTGCGACAACACTCCGCCAATGCCATACAGGCTTGCATCTACTGTAATTACGCACTCTTTTTTTATGCAGAACAGTTTTAGAGTAGGAGCTTTGACAATGCCATCTTTGATAGACTCAAATGCTTTTTGCTGTTCCTCCTGCCACTCAAATAATGCATTATGTCTTAACAACTTCTTCAAAGGTTCCATTTTAGTTGCAAAATTGCTAACAAACTTACTGTAATATTCGCACCTACCAGCAAATGACAACAGTTGTTCCTTGTTTGTGGGAGAAGGGGCTTTGACAATACTCTCCACATTGGATTTCTTCGGAACCACTCCATTACCCAACAGAGTGTGCCCTAAATATTCAACTGTATCCTTGAACAATTTGTATTTGTGAGCTTTAAGAGTCAACTCATTCTTTTCCAACCTGTTGCACACTTCCAGCAAATGCTTCATATGTTCTTCCTCATTAGGTGAAAAAATCGAAATGTCATTCTGGAAACATTTTGCAAACTTGTCAACATCCCTGAAAATATGAAATATTACCCTTTGGAACACCGAGGCTAACCCAAATGGCATTCTAGTGTACTGGTACAGACCCTGTGGTGTAATGAACGCCGTTAACATCTTAGAATCTTCAGACAACTCAATCTGGTGATAGGCTGATCCTAAACCGAGTGTAGAAAATATTTTAGCTCCTTCCAACATCGACACCACTTAATTTATATTTGGTAAAGGATGGCAATCGACCACAATACCAGCATTCAACGCTCTAAGGTCCACACACACTCTCAACTTTTGGTCAGGTTTGCAAACTAAAACAATGGGTGAAACTCATTCAGCCGAGTCAATAGGTTCTCTGATGTCCTAACTAACAAATTCATTGAACATATCCCTAAGTTCCTCTCTGACATTGATGGGTACACCTCTTAACTTCTGCTTGACTAGAATGTTGTTATTTTTAAGCTTGATCTTATGAGAGTAATTCTTCAATCTGCCTAGTTTCTCTGTAAAAATGCCCTTAAACTTTTCCTTGATGAAGGACTCCTTGTCACTATACCCTGTGACTGGCACCTTTTAAACCAATCACCTTGATTTAATAGAACCGGTTCTTTTGAACGAGGATTTAGAATGATCCCCAATTTCCATTGGTCTCTCCAACCCAATACATTCGCTCCTTTAAAAGCAATATATAGTTTGACTTGCGCAACTCTGCACTTACAGTGTAGTGAGACATTGAAGTACCCATCCATATTAATCTTTGAGCCTTCAAAACCTTTGTCTACGATGTCAGGTGGTAACATTTCATCATGTTTACATGCCCCAATTAGTTTTTCTCTATAGTATTGCCTAGAAATTATGGTCCATGGAGATCCTGAGTCTGCCATGAGTTCCAACTCCACACCTGCCACTTCCACTGTACCCATGGGCGCTTTCTTGATCAACTCTCCTTCTGTGTCACTTAAATTTGACACATTTTCTACAATTGACACTACAAAGCCTTTGTTAATCTTGCCCACAGCACCACACTCACACACTTGTATGTTGTCACGTCTTTCTGAAGTGCAAGATAGCTTACCACGTGTTTGCATCAGGGGCGTAGCACCGGCCCCCGCAGCCCCCGCGGTGCGGGGGGACCCAAGCTCCAGGGGGCCTCCTCGGCACTGCACTCTGTCCAGAGAGCTCCTGATTGATCCTGGAGGGGGGCCATCTTCGTACCGTGCAGGGAGGCCCCCTCAATTTTCGTTACGCCAGTGGTTTGCATCACGCCTTTCCTTTCATTTTTGCACAAGCTGGCAAAATGTTCTATTCAGCACTTCCTACATTACCTATTAAACGTTGGACATCCTCCATCAGACACCATATGTGTTCAACTACCACATCTATAACATGCACCAACTTTATCAGCTCTGTCAAATTTCCTCAAACCCCCATTGTTACTAATGCAAGACATGTTGTATCCTGAATTTGAAGGTTCAATGCGTTGTTCCTCCATACGTCTGACTGCATACACATCTTCCACTTTCCTTGTCTTATTGTTCACGTACCTCACAGTGTGCATCCACTTCTCAGATTGTTCCAAAGCCTTTGCAGTAGATATAGCCTCTGAAAGTTTTGGATCTCCCATCACCCAAAGCTGTTCTTGGTTTTATTTGTTTCTAAAGTGTACAATAATTTGATCTCTGATCATTTTATCACACATTACACTGCATGCTTAGGGACCTTAATGCAGTTAAAAGTCATCAAAGGATTCATTTTCATTTTGTGCTCTGGTGTAAAATTTGAATCTATTGAGCGCAGTATTTGTGGTTGGCTTGAATCTTTGTTCCATCCTTTATATGGCCTCCTTTACACATTGACATCCACATCCCCCCTCTGTAGGTGCGACTTGTGGTGATTCTCTGATAATAACTGGACCTCCTGATCCCAAACAATGCAAAAATATGCTTTTCTTCCTTTCTGCCCCATGCGCTCTCCATCAATGGCCCTCATGTAAGTGAGAAATTCTTCCTTCCTCCTCATCCAGGAAAATGAGGGTTCTCCTTAATTTTGTAGAAATTTTGCAGGTGGGTCCAACTGCATCTTGTTACCGACCCTGCACAAGGCACCGGCGAACTATGTAGAATATAATTACTAGTAGTCAATCAATGTATACTGAACAAAATCGAATGTCTCCAAAGGTGCCAAAAACAAAGCGTTCTACAAATGCTTGATCAACTTACTTGTGAAGACAAGTAGAAATCCTCATGCTCCTCACACCAGTTTTCCAGTTGTAACTCTTAATCCGGTTACCAATCGTAGCAAGACAACGTTGCTATGTGATAAATATTATTTTGGACACATTCAAAATTGCCGCGCCACGTCTGACGTCACTGCGTTGCATGACAGAGGCTTCAATACCTTGCGTGTCTTCGTATGCGCAGGGAGAACTCCAGGGGAGATGGCGTTCTCTGCTTCTAAGAACGCTTGTTGCAGTAACAAAGAATTCGCCTTTCAAGGTAATTACTTTTAAAAGTTCGCTCATTCTTCCACTCACCATTGGCCTTTAAATGTGCAAATGTCCTCCAAGCCACACCAAATACGGTTAAATGAGCCGCAAGTCTGGCAGGTGTGTGCACTTCGGCACAGCTGCTTCCTTCCATAGTACCGCATTTCTATCAGCATTTCTTTCCGCATTTCTCTCTTCAAATTTCTCCAACCGTATAAAGTCTCTCTTTTAGGGTCCAGGAACACACCGCTCCTGTGCTGCTCATTGTGGTTGACAGGCGTGCTCATTGCCAATTGTTAAAACGAAAACTCTCCGCAGTAAGCTTGAAAGTGTAGTGTAGCTCCTATTTTCCCAATAGGCTCTGCGCATTGGAATAGTACCTACAGCAGTAAAGGCCTAGGCCAGACGTTAACTAGGTCTACTACTGTCGATACTAGACTTAATTTTTGGGTTTGCCAGCTAAGCTCAGAGTTCGCTAGAAACTTTCTCGAATGTTCAAGGAAGGAATTAACTCCCCTGATTAGACAAGAAGGGATTTAGTTTCTGACAACCATAGAACATGACAACTTTGCTCTCCCCTAATCAAGAGTCAATCTCGAGAGTCGTGTGAGCACAAGGCAATTATTTTACTCAGTCAGTACGTGCATTCTTAGTCTCATCAGAATGTAGAGAAAAGGAAGAGACGGGCGTGTTCAATAAAAGATGTTATTTATTGATCAGTCTCTTTTCTCATACATGAGAAATGGATCGATATTATTGCAATACTTATAGTTAAGTAAAGTGCATACATTAAAAGCAATAGTATAAAATAATACTGTAAAAACATTGATATGGTTTCTGAGCCATATGATGTTTAAAATGATTAAAATATATTTACATACACATATACATTTGACTAAACGTACTCAACTGGTGTTTCTAAATACGCCTACCCCGTGTACCTGACCTAAGTCTAATGCGTGGGCGGGAATAGAAAGTTACAGTTTAAGTTAAGTTTGTTTTTGCCAAGTGAATAACTAAAGAATTCTCTGTGAGGGGTTATTCAGTTCTGTACCTGGAAGTTAGGATGAATGAGGAATGGTATCTCTTTCTCTGCTCTCGATATTCCAGGCTGCCTGCGAGGGCTGCCCAGAAGCGCCGGTGCTGGGTCTCTCGGCTTGAGATAGCAGCGCGTCTCTCAGCGCGTCAGGAAGGCGGGGCTGCTGCCAGCGGGGTCTGCTTCTGCTCTCGGCTTCGGCAAGTATGGCTGCTCCGTCTTGTCACCACGCGTGTGTCTGCATAGGGCAAGGTCGGCAATATTTATACCTTAAAGGTGCCGAGATTGACGTAAGGATGGACATAGATACGTCAATAAAGATGTCATACGACTTGCTCGTTAGCACATTCTTTACTAAAGTTCTCTGTGAAATCAAAACAATGGCCGCACGGATTTTCCAGGTTGTCATAAGTTTGATTTGTTATGAGAACGTCGTATGCCTTATCAGGGGCTGGAGGAATGTCGCTTGTCTAATTAGATCTCAAGCGTTATGACCTAATCAGATAACACGTTCCTGTGCCGTAGTGTGACTGCGTCAGATAACGGTATCTGCATCATGGGGGTTTTCTTGCCTCATGGGCTGACTGTTAGTTAACTTGATAGTTAGTTTAACCAGAATAGGGTCAGGAATAGGGGGACTGATTCAGAACCTATAGAAATACACGACACCCACTCCACGCTAACTATGGTCATATCTACAAATCTATGCATAGTATAACATAGTACAACATACTATAGAGTATAGTGTATACCTTACCACCCCAAAATACATAAATGCATTTCGAAATTTTCAAATATACTGAAAAATTGCAGTCATATATATTGTATGCACTTAAGCTATGAATTAAATGCAAAAGTAAACACGCATTTTTATGCATTATTGCTTATTGGTATATGAGAAATACACATGAAATGGCTCTTAATATGGCTATACAGAAAGGAAGTTCGAGACCATTTCATCACATAATAAAATATTCGTGAACATCCCAGCGGGCAACTAAAGTTTATAAAGTATCTAAAAATAGAAATCTTAGTTCTCTAGGAATAGTTTCTTACTTTAAGCAGAAGATAAGTGTCCCGAAAAATTTGTGAAAAATAATTTGGGGCTGCTAAAAAATTGTTGTCCGTGAACTGGTGGGAAGAATTGTTCATGTGACTTTATTTTTAAAGTTGAAGGCCGAATTCAGGGAACGCCGTGTGCGAGTTTACTCAAAAGTCTCTATTTCTGTTCTGGAGAGAACATCATATCATTCAGGCTTTCGAAAAAACTGTCAACAGCTTCATGGGAAAGTTCCACTAAGTCGGAAATAGGTGTAACCATGCATTCGTGCGCATGATTGTCTGCATTGACATTCTGATTCGCATTGCTGACAGAAGGTCGTACCTGTTCGATGCTGCTTTCATCTTGAACTTCACTACTCTTCAATCGCAGTGGTGAAGATTCCAGGAATGCCGTCATCAGGATTGGCAGCCTTTGAGGGCAGCACAAAGCGTGAACCTTGGTAGGAACCAACAGTGTATCTGCATCCACTGGCGCATCCGATTGTAGCGTCAGACAGGTGTCTAACACGCATTCTTCTCCGCATAGCAGACACCTTAGTACAGGTAAAACACACCTTTGCCACATTGGTCGAAATGATAGAAACCAAGTCATGTTCAGGTCTCTAAGCCGGGAGAGTCCCAGGATTTTTGATATCCGGTCCCGGTATCCAATGGCTAGGATCGTATCTTCCATTGTCGCGAGAGTTTGATCTGTGACATGGGTTGCCATAACGAAAAATAAGGACTAGGAATAGGATTCCTGCAATTAGTCCCAGGATCAGGGGAAGTCCGCCAAAAATCGAATGGACGAAATCTGGAAAAATACCCAGTATGGCTTTGAATGGTGTTAATGCCATCGAAAATACTTTCTTAAATACCTTTGAGACCCCAGTGGTATCAGAAATATTTAAGATTTCGCTCAGGATTTCCGCGAAATGTACGGGGGAATTAGTTGATAATAATGTATGTATCTCTGCAGTCGTCCTTGCGACTTGTAGATCATATGTTTCTTTTGATGACGTGAGCCTTGTAGGCGTCTGAAGAAGCACTGTTTTCATTCTGCTTAAAGTATCTATTCGAATAGAAGTAATTTTCAAACTGGGCCATGCCCTTGCCTCCCTGTCTGGAAAGGAGCTGGGGAATAAAGAACGTCCACAGCACTTGACCTTCGCCGTTGTAGTTACTAGATAAGGAGTCCCGGGCATAAGACTGCAACATCTGCGGTCTACAATAAGAATGTAACTCCCATTATAGAGTCTTTGAAAGAATGGTTCTATTTCAGTTGCAGGTGCGCCTTGCTGGTGACATGAAAGGTTGTATGAATTCCCTTCACAGGCTCCATGCAAACTAATTCCGTTACACGGAAGCGTGCCGCTTAGTGACATAGCACAATTGTTGCCACTAAGAAACACTTTCTGTCCTTTATTACTGACACATGCATGTGAATAGGGCAGGTTCCAAGTTGTTTTAAGGTACCCCTTTCCCAATTTCTCGTACATGCCAGCCTGTATATATTTTTGGCAGTATTGAAACCTGAAGGTTGAGATTGGAATATTTATGATTCCGTGGATTATCCATTCACTGACAGGTCGTTCTGACATTGTCATTGGTAATCTTTCTAGTTTTTCAATGCTCAAGATTGTATAATCAGCACCCTTTTGCGCCATACCGATTTGTCTATCAGTAAGGTTAAAGATTTGGAATAGTGACGTTGTGTTGATTAAACGCCAAGGCACATAGCCTGAACGCAGATTTTGTAACGTCCAGCCAAGCTGTACAATGGAACGCAATTGTGACTGACCATGTTGTAATAACAGTAAGTCTTGCGATAATATATCGATTGCTGAAGACACAATGCTGTCCAATGAAAAAATTCTGGAGGACAGAGTCATTAACCCATTGTCCACTACAGAAAGTGATTTTTCCAAATTAATACGGTCAATTTCCCGTATTCTTTCTGCTGTTTCAATTTGAGTAACCTTCCAGGCCTCATTGTATGCTGCATATACAGAGGCTGCTATGAAACGCTTTTGACGCTGTTTGCGTGGTCCCATTATGAAATCACGCAAGTCAGCACCATCAGTAAGTAAAGTTAGGTGTTGCTTAATTTCAGGCAGTGTGGAAGTCTGTAGCCATTGAAGGCATAATTTGCCCACACTGTAGGTTGTTATTATCCCTGGGTGATGTCTTTGGGGATATCTAGGGTCTGGCCTGGTCATTTTGAAACCCTGTGTTTTATTCAGGAATCTATCTTGACAGTTATTTGTATCTGTGGGCCAGATCAACCATTGTTTCCAATCAGGATGTGTTCTGTTTTGGTTTATTATATGGTTTACGTCTATCTCTTCATCTGTATCAGAGCTATTGCTAAACATTGTTGGCTTTGGAATAGACGGTTTATTTAAATCTTTGATTTTGGCTAAGCCAAGACAGGTGGTTTGTTGAACAGTGTCATTTAAAAATATCATTTGTTCTGGGATCATGCAGGCTCTAACCAAAGCTTCTAAACCCTGTACTTGCCATTCTTTTGTACCCCAAACACTTTTCAAATCAACATTTTTGTCCCAATAATCAAATCCAAAAGTATTCATTTTTTCAAAGAATGAATCTGAATATATCAATTTTGTGTTGGTTATCATGGTTTTCATCCCTGTCTTGTTTGATAATTTAAAATAAAATGTTTCAGCATTACTTGTGTTAAAACCTGAAAAATATGAATATTTGTCATACACGGTTCTAGAGCTCCCTTTTGGAGGTGTAGCACAATGTTCCCATTGATTATAATTTAAAACATTTCTAGGTTGTGCAGATTTATGCAAAAAATGGTTACCATAATGGTTATAGCAATACATACTATCATAATTTGTAGAACCTTGCAAATAATCATGTTTTGTAAATTTAGCAGACATTACTAAGTCAGACATCATGTTGTTAATACTTTCGAAGTCCCAATCATCAGCAAATGAGTTTGGTTTTGCAAAGTCACTCAAGGAGATCTTGATTTGGTGTGGATATTTCAGGATCTCGACCGGACCATAAATTTCATAGTCAGTGTTGTCCCAGGCTACCCCACCAGGTATAGGATTGGCTGTGAAGTTGGCTGAAGAAAGTTCTGAAGAAAGTTCTCTTTTCTCGACGTGTGAAGATGTGTGTGGTTTGAGGACCAAGTTGATGTTCTGACTTGCTGTGTCCATTTTAGCATATTTTCCCTCAATGAAGCGTCCCAAAGTAAATACCATGATGAGCCAAAGTATGAGGATAAATGCACCAAAACCCACCCAAAATTCAATCCATGGAGAAACCAGATATGTTTCTTTCAGTTGTTTCAAAAGTTCCTTCGCTTTGTTTTTAAAGGATTTTGATGATGGCTGTGTCTTTGATTCACTGAAGCCGTCAGAGGAATCATCGAAGTTGATGAAGTAACCGGATGCAGTTCTGTCAATTGTTCCAATTGGTTCAGGATTTCTGTTTTTTGCATTTTCACTTGGTACTTCAGTATAGATTGGTGTGTCTCTGCTAAATGTCTTTATTTGGGTTTTCAGAGGTCTGAGTTCTATTGCATTGTTGCATAGTCCTTCTTGTTCTTCTTTAGGCGTTTCGAATGTGATGAGCCTTTTTGATAGGACCTCTGTACTGGTAGCAAACCTTGGTGTTCTGCTACTTATTGGGAGTCCACTTGGCCTACTGTTTGTTATCGGCCACATGTTGTGGTTTTACCAGGTCGATGGATACAACTCGGTTCTCCTTTTTACCAGCAAGTGGCGGTAGTACAACTGATCTTGTCCCGTTGACAGACAAGACAGGAACTGCTTTTCTGTAAGAAGGCCCAAATTCCTTCTTTACCGCGATCTTTTCCCTGACTAGATCCCCGACTTTTGGAATCCAGACAGGTCTTGCTGGGACAGGTGGTGATTCTTCAGTGGTCGTTGGCTGTTGTTTCAACTGTATGTTGCTCAGGTCTTTTCTTGTTTTGTTTAAGTCCTGCAAAACAGCCAAACGGTCTTTGACATCAAAGGTTTTTTCTATTACCACTGAAGTCTGACTATCAAGGTCAGAGATCAACATCCTAGTTCCGAATAATAATTCGTACGGACTGAATCCCTTCAGAGAATTTCTTGGCAAGTTATTTAGACTACGTTGGACACTTATTAGATGTTTGACCCACCCAGCTCCCGAACCTAATACCTTTGCCGTTATAGATTGCTTTATGTCACGGTTTTTTCTTTCAACAATTCCGTTCCCCTCAGGGTGAAATGGACAAGAGTACCGCAATTGCACGCCCATGCTGACCATGGCCTCCTTATAAGCCCGAGAGCTAAAAGCAGGACCATTGTCCGAATGCAGCATGCCAATTGCGTATGTGCCGATAAAGACTCGCAAATCTTTTATAACAGTTCTGGCGTCAGCCGTTCGCTGGGGCCACATCCATATGAATCTCGTGCATGAATCCACTGCGACCAAGATATATTTATAGTTACCATCCCTTTGTAAGGGACCGCAGTGGTCTAGATAAACACAGGCTAATGGTTTATCCGAGATTAGAAGGGGCGTCTGTGCTGGACGTCTCACCGTTGATACTTTCATTTTTTGACATATTTCACATGCTAGAACATAGTTCCTTGTTTGTCTTCTCATTTGTGGCCACCAGTATCTCTGTTTTAATAATGATACTGTGGCTGAGACGCCAGCATGTATAGAAGCTAGCCCTTCGTGTGCCGCTATTATTAGTCCTAACCTATGTTCCATGTTTGGAATTGCCCTATCCCCCACTCCAGGGATTTGAGCAAAAGGAACATTGTTTGCATCAGTTATGTATGAGTATTTTACTGGAAAGCCTTTAGGGAGTGGTTCTATCGAATCCTTTTCTGAAGCGCTGACAGCTTGTAATATTTCGCTGTCTATTTTTGTTTTTGACCTGGTGACGGCAGCTACGGAAGCCGTTTGCACAGCTGCCTTCGCGGCCTCATCAGCCAATGAATTCCCTGCAACGTGAACGCCATCACGTTGATGACTCAGTGTATGTATCACGTGAGTCTTTGGTAGTTCTTTTTGTAAAAGAGCTACTTGTTCCCAGAGCATTTTATGCTTGATTGTGCCACCTTTCGCATCCTTGAAACCGTTCTGAAGCCAGATCTGCAAGTATTCATTGTAAGACTGAACGCAATAATACGAATCACACACTATGAGTGTGGGGAATTCTCGATCGGTATTTTCAAGCGCCATCTTGAATGCTATTAGTTCAGCTCGCTGAGCTGTACAATCTCCTAGGGATTGTGTTTTAGTGAGGGTTGGTTTAAATTTCCCTTCGTGCCAACGACCTTTAACAACCGCGCACGCAGCACTGTAAGCTTGTTTACCCCCTACTGCGGGTTGTGCTGATCCGTCTGTATATATTATACAGCCGTAGTGATCTAGAGGCAGAATTTCGGTTGGCGGAGGACATTCAAATTCATATTGGAGAAATTCTTGTGTTTTTAAATAAGGATCAAATTCGTACACCACGTCTGTTGCAGCAAGAGAGTTAGCCCATTGTATCCATCTTGGATGGAGTGCTTTAGCATTTGGAATGCTTGCCTTTGTTACCGCCTCTAAGGCTGGTATTGGTGTCACGATTATTATTCGTTTACCTTGTGCCAGGGCTCGTTCTTTTGCTATAGCTGTCTGTGTTGCTGTAAGAATTTTTTCCGTTGGGCTAAATTTCATTTCAGCCTTAGTGTACAAGTGTGATTTGAATGCAATTGGTACCTTTTCTCCTTCATTAGAAGTCAGGTATGTGAATCCGCATCTCCCTGGGATGACTCGAATCACAAGATTGCGTGTGTTATCACGTGTTTCTAATTTTGTTTTAATTAGCATGTCTGTTTGTAAGGATCTCAAAATTTCTGTGTGTGTTTGAGTCCAATTGGATCTTTTAAAGTCTGGTTTAATTAGATCATAAAGGGGTTTGACCCTTTCTGCGTAATTTGCAATGTATGTTCTTCCGAAATTTAGGAAACCTAGAATTGACTGTAGGTTTTTTAGTGTTTTAGGAGCTTGGATTACGGCACATTTCTCTAGGAAATTGTCAGCCAAGCTTTTGCCTTCACTTGATAACTCATATCCTAAGAATAGGACCGTCAGATGGGCAATTCTGGACTTTTTAAAGTTGAATTTGTAACCCTCTGCAGCGAACCCAAGTATTATGGTGTTCACCCTTTTCAAGTGAGTCTCCAAGTCATCATCTGTTAAGTAAATGTCATCGACATAAGATAATGCTTCATCATCATATAGTTGTAGTAATTCTGTTACTCTCGCTGAGAATACCCCCGGGCTGTTCTTGTACCCCTGGGCTAACCGACAGAATTGCTTTTGAGTTCCATTTACTGAGAATGCAGTTAAAGATCTGCTCTCTGGTGCTATGTTTTGACAAAAGAATCCATTGGAGATGTCCAAGGTTGTTTTGTATTTTTTGCGCACTATGTTATTCATTAGTGCAGCACTGTGTGAGTTTTGCACTGCAAAGGTTTTGCAACATGTGTTAAGGTGTCGGTAATCCAAAACTAGACGATATGAATTGTCTGGTTTGGAGACCGGAAACAAAGGATTGTTCATTTGTGAGGTGCAAGTTTCAATCACCCCCTGGTATTCTAGCTGATCTAGTATTTCATTTACCTGTTTTTTAGCTTCTTGCTTAATTGGGTACTGCCTTTGTGCAGTAGGTTGTGATTTTAACTGGATTTTGTGAGGAGGAGAATCCTCATCCCATCCTACATGATTTTTATATAAAGCAGGTGCTAAGGCCACTGCCCACTTTCTAGCAAGTGTGTATTTTTTATGAATCGGGATTTGATTCGAGAAGGCAGGCATAATTACTTCTTCGCCATGAGGGCACTCCCTGACAAACTCTGGTGGCCAGTCTTTTTCAGCTAGAAGGATGTCATAACCCTTTGAGAGGTTATCCCAAAATAGTCCCCTTATTTTCCTAGTCTTATCTCCCTCTATACGTAATGTTATCTCGTATATCTTGTGGGGCTTGCTAACTCTGGTGTCTGCAGTTTCCACTTGAAGGTATTCATTCGTGTCCACTGTCTCCAGATGATTCATAAGGACTTTGCGAGCTATGCTCACCTCTGCTGCGCTGTCTAGCATTGTCTGAGCCCATTCTCCGTTTTTCAGTTGTGTCCTCAGTATTCTCGGCATTTTTAACTACCTTGATACTGGCTACCTTCTTTTTTGGAAATTGTAATTTCTTTTTTAGCTGAGCAGGTTCCTTGTCTTTGGACTTGGCGTGCTCTTCTGATCGTCCTCTTCTTTCCGATTTCTGCGAGGAATTCTGAAAAGATTGAGAGGGACGTGTATCAATGTCTTGATATCTATCAGGTTTTTTAATATTATCCCTATTTCTAAGGTTATATCTATTCCCAGAGGGGTCACTCTGCGGTGACCTTTGTCTTTGGTTTGGAGATTTCTCTCTTCGCCTAGGAGACCTTCCTCGGGACTGGAATTTCTTTTCTTTAGGACTGGATTGTTTGTTTCCATCCCAGTTCTTTTTTGGTGAATTATTATTATTAAAAAATATTTTTTCTGGACTTGTAGTCAGTTGCGGTTTTACTGGTATTCCACCTAGACTATCTCTGCCTAGTTCTTCATAGGATTTGTCTAGGATTCTGGCAATTTCAGCTGGTTGGTCTGCTATATCTGTCTCTTTTAACCTCTGGCGGATCGCCACGTTTGCTGCTTCACCTTTTATGTTGGCTAATAATATAGCCGAGACCTGCTTGAAGTCTTTTAGTAATTTCATACCAAGAGTTAAAGCAGGTTCTGGACCGTATTCATCTTGAATTTGTTTTAGCACATCTGGTATTACCGAAATGGATGGAACACCGTGCGTTTTTGTGTAGATGGAAGCAAAGACTGTACCCCAAGTGTCACAGTCCTCAATGTGTGGTGCGATTCCCATTGGGAGACATATAGTCAGAATCCTGTGTTTTTCTAATGGGGTGGTGTCAGGAAACACTGCCTCTATTTGGGTAATTTTCTGTGCCAACCAGAATGGTATCTGTTCCCGTTTAGCTGGAACTTTACCTAGGCAGGATTGGATGTTCTGTGGTGTAATTTTATTTGTGTTCCCCTGGTGGGGGGTCAGCTGTGGAAGTTTAATCGCTGGCTGAATTGTTGAAGTCCGCATTACATACTGAACTAATTGTCTATGAATTTTTAGTAGTTGTTTTAGCTGTATTAACAGCTCTGCTGCAGGCATTCCTTCGATGTCTGGATGTGGTGTGTATCCGGCTAAGACCAGCCACGTTGCTCCTGGTCTTCCTAAAGGACCGAGCCTTGTAATGTGATTGTTATGTTTTAGGGCGCCATCAAATAAGAGCAAATGCCCTTGGAATTTGAGTGGTACTTCCACCTCCTCGAAAGGAGTGTACGTTTCAGGAGGTTCCTCTACTTTGTAATAGTGGAAGTACTTTGTTACAGCATTTGCTGCCGGAAAATGTATCCATGAATAGTATACCTCTGTCTGCCGATATTCGTGTGCCTCAATTACGAATATGACTGTGCCACCTCTAGGTGTCAGTCCATTTTCTATAAGTTTTAAGGTTATAGATCTCCTTTTAATGACCGGAATGAGTGTTATATTCGGGTCTGCTGCTTGCATGGTAGCATCAGCATCTGCGAGTTCAGTTGCTAATCTAACTGCCTCTCTTTCTTCATCACTGTCTCCCATTTTACAGACAGGATGGTATTATGTCTATTTGCAGATCAGGTTTCTTTATGGAACAAAGATTAGATGCACAATATTTTGGAACTGTTTATCCTTCAACGTTGACTTGACCAAGAACCATACATAGGAGTTCCCTCCTGCGAGGTTTTGGAGGATATAACCTTTCACCCACTCCAGACGTCTTTGGAGTATTTGGGAAAAGGGGTCTGAGTGAGAAAGCACGACTGAGTTACTCTAAATGTCTTACGTTAGTTTTATCGCCCTTTCCAAACGCGTTGGGCGCCATGTAGTGTAGCTCCTATTTTCCCAATAGGCTCTGCGCATTGGAATAGTACCTACAGCAGTAAAGGCCTAGGCCAGACGTTAACTAGGTCTACTACTGTCGATACTAGACTTAATTTTTGGGTTTGCCAGCTAAGCTCAGAGTTCGCTAGAAACTTTCTCGAATGTTCAAGGAAGGAATTAACTCCCCTGATTAGACAAGAAGGGATTTAGTTTCTGACAACCATAGAACATGACAACTTTGCTCTCCCCTAATCAAGAGTCAATCTCGAGAGTCGTGTGAGCACAAGGCAATTATTTTACTCAGTCAGTACGTGCATTCTTAGTCTCATCAGAATGTAGAGAAAAGGAAGAGACGGGCGTGTTCAATAAAAGATGTTATTTATTGATCAGTCTCTTTTCTCATACATGAGAAATGGATAGATATTATTGCAATACTTATAGTTAAGTAAAGTGCATACATTAAAAGCAATAGTATAAAATAATACTGTAAAAACATTGATATGGTTTCTGAGCCATATGATGTTTAAAATGATTAAAATATATTTACATACACATATACATTTGACTAAACGTACTCAACTGGTGTTTCTAAATACGCCTACCCCGTGTACCTGACCTAAGTCTAATGCGTGGGCGGGAATAGAAAGTTACAGTTTAAGTTAAGTTTGTTTTTGCCAAGTGAATAACTAAAGAATTCTCTGTGAGGGGTTATTCAGTTCTGTACCTGGAAGTTAGGATGAATGAGGAATGGTATCTCTTTCTCTGCTCTCGATATTCCAGGCTGCCTGCGAGGGCTGCCCAGAAGCGCCGGTGCTGGGTCTCTCGGCTTGAGATAGCAGCGCGTCTCTCAGCGCGTCAGGAAGGCGGGGCTGCTGCCAGCGGGGTCTGCTTCTGCTCTCGGCTTCGGCAAGTATGGCTGCTCCGTCTTGTCACCACGCGTGTGTCTGCATAGGGCAAGGTCGGCAATATTTATACCTTAAAGGTGCCGAGATTGACGTAAGGATGGACATAGATACGTCAATAAAGATGTCATACGACTTGCTCGTTAGCACATTCTTTACTAAAGTTCTCTGTGAAATCAAAACAATGGCCGCACGGATTTTCCAGGTTGTCATAGGTTTGATTTGTTATGAGAACGTCGTATGCCTTATCAGGGGCTGGAGGAATGTCGCTTGTCTAATTAGATCTCAAGCGTTATGACCTAATCAGATAACACGTTCCTGTGCCGTAGTGTGACTGCGTCAGATAACGGTATCTGCATCATGGGGGTTTTCTTGCCTCATGGGCTGACTGTTAGTTAACTTGATAGTTAGTTTAACCAGAATAGGGTCAGGAATAGGGGGACTGATTCAGAACCTATAGAAATACACGACAAAAGTAGATGTATTTCAGCAGCACAGCAACACGGCCGGACAGCAGGATGGTCCAGTGCAACTGACCTTCTTAGCAATCCGACTTCTAAGCTCCAGAATGGAATAGGTACCCACACTGAAAACATACACAGCTGTGTGACATAACAAGGAGTGCTGAATAGCTGTGGCATGCCAAGAGGCATGTGAGGTTGTTACATGACCTCCAACAATAATGACCTCAGTTCTGTCCGCATTTAATATAAGACAATTATCCTTCGGTATGCAGACAAAATATCGAAATTTTAATATCGAAATACACTAATATCGAAGTTTTAATATCGAAGGGACAAAATATAGAAGGTAAGTAATATCGATATAGTTAATATCGATATCAGTAATATCGAAGTTTAAAATATCGATTTTAGTAATATCGATGTTAATAATTTCGATGTTACTAATATCGATTTTTTAAATATTTCTGTGTATATTATTATGTATTTATTATGTTTTTAATTTAATTTTATATAATGTAATTAAATTTTGTGTTTTAGTAATGTAGCGGGTTGTGGGTTTATAGGGGAATAGGGTGGGAAGTAATTTAATTATGTTAAATTAATTATTACTTAGTAGGAATAATAAATTAATATTTATTAATTGATAAATATTTTTAATTAATTGGTAATTAATTTTATTTAATTGATTAATTGATAATTATGTTCTGTAGTGGGTTGTGGGATTATAGGGGAATAGGGTGGGAAGTAATTTAAAAAAGTTAAATTAATTATTAATTAGTAGGAATTATGAATTAATATTTATTATTTGATAATTATTTTTAATTAATTGGCAATTAATTTTAATTAATTGATTAATTGATAATTATGTTCTGTAGTGGGTTGTGGGTTTATAGGGGAATAGGGTGGGAAGTAATTTAATTATGTTAAAATAATTATTAATTAGTAGGAATTATAAATTAATATTTATTAATTGGTAATTATTTTTAATTAATTGGTAAATCATTTAAATTAATTGATTAATTGATAATTATATTTTGTAGTGGGTTGTGGGTTTATTGGGGAATAGGGTGGGAAGTAATTTAATTATGTGAAATTAAAAATTAATTAGGAATTATAAATTAATTTTTAATAATTGATAATAATTTTTAAATAATTGGTAATTAATTTTAATTGATTGATTAATTGATAAATATGTTTTTTAGAGGGTTGTGGGTTTATAGGGGAATAGGGTGGGAAGTTATTTAAATGTAATTAAGTAAAAATGTTCTTTAATTAATTGTTTTGGTTAATTATCTAATTGTTAATTAATTATTAATTGTTAATTAAATATTATTACATGGGATTTTTAATAATTTTTTTAATTACATATATTTTGCTCATCATGTTTTTAATAATTATGTATTGGTATTTGTAAATGGTCTATATTATTTAAAATAAAACATTTATTTAAAAGTATGTTATTTTTACCCCTACGCTATCCAACATTTTCCCTACTGTTGCACTCTCTGGAGTCGGAATAGTAATTTTTACCCCTACGCTATCCAACACTTTCCCTACTGTTGCACTCTCTGGAGTGGGAATAGTAATTTTTACCTCTACGCTATCCAACACTTTCCCTACTGTTGCACTCTCAGGAGTTGGAATAGTAATTGTTACCCCTACGCTATACAACACTTTTCCTACTGTTGCACTCTCTGGAATGGGAATAGTAATTTTTACCCCTACACTATCCAACACTTTCCCTACTGTTACACTCTCTGGAGTGGGAATAGTAATTTTTACCTCTACGCTATCCAACACTTTCCCTACTGTTGCACTCTCTGGAGTGAGAATAGTAATTTTTACCCCTATGCTATCCAACACTTTCCCTACTGTTGCACTCTCTGGAGTGGGAATAGTAATTTTTACCCCTACGCTATCCAACACTTTCCCTACTGTTGCACTCTCTGGAGTGGGAATAGTAATGTTTACCCCTACGCTATCCAACACTTTCCCTACTTTTGCGCTCTTTGGAGTTGGAATAGTCCTTTTTACCCCTACGCTATCCAACACTTTCTCTACTGTTGCACTCTCTGGAGTGGGAATAGTAATTTTTATCCCCACGCTATCCAACACTTTCCCTACTGTTGCACTCTCTGGAGTGGGAATAGTAATTTTTACCCCTACGTTATCCAACACTTTTCCTACTGTTGCACTCTCTGGAGTGGGAATAGTAATTTTTACCCCTACACTATCCAACACTTTCCCTACTGTTGTGCTCTTTGGAGTTGGAATAGTAATTGTTACCCGTACGCTATCCAACACTTTCCCTACTGTTGCACTCTCTGGAGTGGGAATAGTAATTGTTACCCCTACGCTATCCAACACTTTCCCTACTGTTGCACTCTCTGGAGTGGGAATAGTAATTTTTACCCCTACGCTACCCAATACTTTCCCTACTGTTGCACTCTCTGGAGTGCGAATAGTAATTTTTACCCCTATGCTATACAACACTTTCGCTACTGTTGCGCTCTTTGGAGTTGGAATAGTAATTTTTACCCCTACGCTATCCAACACTTTCCCTACTGTTGCACTCTCTGGAGTGGGAATAGTAATTTTTACCCCCACGCTATCCAACACTTTCCCTACTGTTGCACTCTCTGGCGTGGGAATAGTCATTTTTACCCCTACGTTATCCAACACTTTCCCTACTGTTGCACTCTCTGGAGTGGAAATAGTAATTTTTACCCCTACGCTATCCAACATTTTCCTTACTGTTGTGCTCTTTGGAGTTGGAATAGTAATTGTTACCCGTTTGCTATCCAACACTTTCCCTACTGTTGCACTCTCTGGAGTGGGAATAGTAATTGTTACCCCTACGCTATCCAACACTTTCCCTACTGTTGCACTCTCTGGAGTGGGAATAGTAATTTTTACCCCTACGCTATCCAACACTTTCCCTACTGTTGTACTCCCTGGAGTGGGAATAGTAATTTTTACCCCTACGCTATCCAACACTTTCTCTACTGTTGCACTCTCTGGAGTTGGAAAAGTAATTATTACCCCTACGCTATCCAACATTTTCCCTACTGTTGCACTCTCTGGAGTCGGAATAGTAATTTTTACCCCTACGCTATCCAACACTTTCCCTACTGTTGCACTCTCTGGAGTGGGAATAGTAATTTTTACCTCTACGCTATCCAACACTTTCCCTACTGTTGCACTCTCTGGAGTGGGAATAGTAATTTTTACCTCTACGCTATCCAACACTTTCCCTACTGTTGCACTCTCTGGAGTGAGAATAGTAATTTTTACCCCTATGCTATCCAACACTTTCCCTACTGTTGCACTCTCTGGAGTGGGAATAGTAATTTATACCCCTACGCTATCCAACACTTTCCCTACTGTTGCACTCTCTGGAGTGGGAATAGTAATTTTTACCCCTACGCTATCCAACACTTTCCCTACTTTTGCGCTCTTTGGAGTTGGAATAGTCCTTTTTACCCCTACGCTATCCAACACTTTCTCTACTGTTGCACTCTCTGGAGTGGGAATAGTAATTTTTACCCCTACGCTATCCAACACTTTCCCTACTGTTGCACTCTCTGGAGTGCGAATAGTAATTTCTACCCCTATGCTATCCAACACTTTCCCTACTGTTACGCTCTTTGGAGTTGGAATAGTAATTTTTACCCCCACGCTATCCAACACTTTCCCTACTGTTGTGCTCTTTGGAGTTGGAATAGTAATTGTTACCCGTTTGCTATCCAACACTTTCCCTACTGTTGCACTCTCTGGAGTGGGAATAGTAATTGTTACCCCTACGCTATCCAACACTTTCTCTACTGTTGCACTCTCTGGAGTGGGAATAGTAATTTTTACCCCTACGCTATCCAACACTTTCCCTACTGTTGTACTCTCTGGAGTGGGAATAGTAATTTTTACCCCTACGCTATCCAACACTTTCTCTACTGTTGCACTCTCTGGAGTTGGAAAAGTAATTATTACCCCTACGCTATCCAATATTTTCCCTACTGTTGCACTCTCTGGAGTCGGAATAGTAATTTTTACCCCTACGCTATCCAACACTTTCCCTACTGTTGCACTCTCTGGAGTGGGAATAGTAATTTTTACCTCTACGCTATCCAACACTTTCCCTACTGTTGCACTCTCAGGAGTTGGAATAGTAATTGTTACCCCTACGCTATCCAACACTTTTCCTACTGTTGCACTCTCTGGAGTGGGAATAGTAATTTTTACCCCTACACTATCCAACACTTTCCCTACGGTTGCACTCTCTGGAGTGGGAATAGTAATTTTTACCTCTACGCTATCCAACACTTTCCCTGCTGTTGCACTCTGTGGAGTGAGAATAGTAATTTTTACCCCTATGCTATCCAACACTTTCCCTACTGTTGCACTCTCTGGAGTGGGAATAGTAATTTTTACCCCTACGCTATCCAACACTTTCCCTACTGTTGCACTCTCTGGAGTGGGAATAGTAATTTTTACCCCTACGCTAGCCAACACTTTCCCTACTGTTGCGCTCTTTGGAGTTGGAATAGTCATTTTGACCCCTACGCTATCCAACACTTTCTCTACTGTTGCACTCTCTGGAGTGGGAATAGTAATTTTTATCCCCACGCTATCCAACACTTTCCCTACTGTTGCACTCTCTGGAGTGGGAATAGTAATTTTTACCCCTACGTTATCCAACACTTTCCCTACTGTTGCACTCTCTGGAGTGGGAATAGTAATTTTTACCCCTACACTATCCAACACTTTCCCTACTGTTGTGCTCTTTGGAGTTGGAATAGTAATTGTTACCCGTACGCTATCCAACACTCTCCCTACTGTTGCACTCTCTGGAGTGGGAATAGTAAATGTTACCCCTACGCTATCCAACACTTTCCCTACTGTTGCACTCTCTGGAGTGGGAATAGTAATTTTTACCCCAACGCTATCCAACACTTTCCCTACTGTTGCACTCTCTGGAGTGCGAATAGTAATTTTTACCCCAATGCTATCCAACACTTTCCCTACTGTTGCGCTCTTTGGAGTTGGAATAGTAATTTTTACCCCTACGCTATCCAACACTTTCCCTACTGTTGCACTCTCTGGAGTGGGAATAGTAATTTTTACCCCCACGCTATCCAACACTTTCCCTACTGTTGCACTCTCTGGAGTGGGAATAGTCATTTTTACCCCTACGTTATCCAACACTTTCCCTACTGTTGCACTCTCTGGAGTGGAAATAGTCCTTTTCACCCCTACGCTATCCAACATTTTCCCTACTGTTGTGCTCTTTGGAGTTGGAATAGTAATTGTTACCCGTTTGCTATCCAACACTTTCCCTACTGTTGCACTCTCTGGAGTGGGAATAGTAATTGTTACCCCTACGCTATCCAACACTTTCCCTACTGTTGCACTCTCTGGAGTGGGAATTGTAATTTTTACCCCTACGCTATCCAACACTTTCCCTACTGTTGCACTCTCTGGCGTGGGAATAGTCATTTTTACCCCTACGTTATCCAACACTTTCCCTACTGTTGCACTCTCTGGAGTGGAAATAGTAATTTTTACCCCTACGCTATCCAACATTTTCCTTACTGTTGTGCTCTTTGGAGTTGGAATAGTAATTGTTACCCGTTTGCTATCCAACACTTTCCCTACTGTTGCACTCTCTGGAGTGGGAATAGTAATTGTTACCCCTACGCTATCCAACACTTTCCCTACTGTTGCACTCTCTGGAGTGGGAATAGTAATTTTTACCCCTACGCTATCCAACACTTTCCCTACTGTTGTACTCCCTGGAGTGGGAATAGTAATTTTTACCCCTACGCTATCCAACACTTTCTCTACTGTTGCACTCTCTGGAGTTGGAAAAGTAATTATTACCCCTACGCTATCCAACATTTTCCCTACTGTTGCACTCTCTGGAGTCGGAATAGTAATTTTTACCCCTACGCTATCCAACACTTTCCCTACTGTTGCACTCTCTGGAGTGGGAATAGTAATTTTTACCTCTACGCTATCCAACACTTTCCCTACTGTTGCACTCTCTGGAGTGGGAATAGTAATTTTTACCTCTACGCTATCCAACACTTTCCCTACTGTTGCACTCTCTGGAGTGAGAATAGTAATTTTTACCCCTATGCTATCCAACACTTTCCCTACTGTTGCACTCTCTGGAGTGGGAATAGTAATTTATACCCCTACGCTATCCAACACTTTCCCTACTGTTGCACTCTCTGGAGTGGGAATAGTAATTTTTACCCCTACGCTATCCAACACTTTCCCTACTTTTGCGCTCTTTGGAGTTGGAATAGTCCTTTTTACCCCTACGCTATCCAACACTTTCTCTACTGTTGCACTCTCTGGAGTGGGAATAGTAATTTTTACCCCTACGCTATCCAACACTTTCCCTACTGTTGCACTCTCTGGAGTGCGAATAGTAATTTCTACCCCTATGCTATCCAACACTTTCCCTACTGTTACGCTCTTTGGAGTTGGAATAGTAATTTTTACCCCCACGCTATCCAACACTTTCCCTACTGTTGTGCTCTTTGGAGTTGGAATAGTAATTGTTACCCGTTTGCTATCCAACACTTTCCCTACTGTTGCACTCTCTGGAGTGGGAATAGTAATTGTTACCCCTACGCTATCCAACACTTTCTCTACTGTTGCACTCTCTGGAGTGGGAATAGTAATTTTTACCCCTACGCTATCCAACACTTTCCCTACTGTTGTACTCTCTGGAGTGGGAATAGTAATTTTTACCCCTACGCTATCCAACACTTTCTCTACTGTTGCACTCTCTGGAGTTGGAAAAGTAATTATTACCCCTACGCTATCCAATATTTTCCCTACTGTTGCACTCTCTGGAGTCGGAATAGTAATTTTTACCCCTACGCTATCCAACACTTTCCCTACTGTTGCACTCTCTGGAGTGGGAATAGTAATTTTTACCTCTACGCTATCCAACACTTTCCCTACTGTTGCACTCTCAGGAGTTGGAATAGTAATTGTTACCCCTACGCTATCCAACACTTTTCCTACTGTTGCACTCTCTGGAGTGGGAATAGTAATTTTTACCCCTACACTATCCAACACTTTCCCTACGGTTGCACTCTCTGGAGTGGGAATAGTAATTTTTACCTCTACGCTATCCAACACTTTCCCTGCTGTTGCACTCTGTGGAGTGAGAATAGTAATTTTTACCCCTATGCTATCCAACACTTTCCCTACTGTTGCACTCTCTGGAGTGGGAATAGTAATTTTTACCCCTACGCTATCCAACACTTTCCCTACTGTTGCACTCTCTGGAGTGGGAATAGTAATTTTTACCCCTACGCTAGCCAACACTTTCCCTACTGTTGCGCTCTTTGGAGTTGGAATAGTCATTTTGACCCCTACGCTATCCAACACTTTCTCTACTGTTGCACTCTCTGGAGTGGGAATAGTAATTTTTATCCCCACGCTATCCAACACTTTCCCTACTGTTGCACTCTCTGGAGTGGGAATAGTAATTTTTACCCCTACGTTATCCAACACTTTCCCTACTGTTGCACTCTCTGGAGTGGGAATAGTAATTTTTACCCCTACACTATCCAACACTTTCCCTACTGTTGTGCTCTTTGGAGTTGGAATAGTAATTGTTACCCGTACGCTATCCAACACTCTCCCTACTGTTGCACTCTCTGGAGTGGGAATAGTAAATGTTACCCCTACGCTATCCAACACTTTCCCTACTGTTGCACTCTCTGGAGTGGGAATAGTAATTTTTACCCCAACGCTATCCAACACTTTCCCTACTGTTGCACTCTCTGGAGTGCGAATAGTAATTTTTACCCCAATGCTATCCAACACTTTCCCTACTGTTGCGCTCTTTGGAGTTGGAATAGTAATTTTTACCCCTACGCTATCCAACACTTTCCCTACTGTTGCACTCTCTGGAGTGGGAATAGTAATTTTTACCCCCACGCTATCCAACACTTTCCCTACTGTTGCACTCTCTGGAGTGGGAATAGTCATTTTTACCCCTACGTTATCCAACACTTTCCCTACTGTTGCACTCTCTGGAGTGGAAATAGTCCTTTTCACCCCTACGCTATCCAACATTTTCCCTACTGTTGTGCTCTTTGGAGTTGGAATAGTAATTGTTACCCGTTTGCTATCCAACACTTTCCCTACTGTTGCACTCTCTGGAGTGGGAATAGTAATTGTTACCCCTACGCTATCCAACACTTTCCCTACTGTTGCACTCTCTGGAGTGGGAATTGTAATTTTTACCCCTACGCTATCCAACACTTTCCCTACTGTTGTACTCTCTGGAGTGGGAATAGTAATTTTTACCCCTACGCTATCCAACACTTTCTCTACTGTTGCACTCTCTGGAGTTGGAAAAGTAATTATTACCCCTACGCTATCCAACAGTTTCCCTACTGTTGCACTCTCTGGAGTGTGAATAGTAATTTTTACCCGTACGCTATCCAAAATTTACTTAATTTTTTTAATTTGTTTTACATTGTTATTAATTGTTATTTATATTATTATTTTATATATATAAATTTATTTGTAATTTATTATATTTTCATTTATTTATAAGTTATTAAAATAATTATTTTAGAGTTAATATTAATTAAGTATATGCTATGTATTATATTTTTATTATTATTCGTTTTTATTACATTATTTATTAATTTTAAATAATATAATATATTTTTAACTATGTTTATTATATTTATAAGTATTATTTTGTTAATATTACAATTTTTTTAAATAAAAATAAAACAATATTTTCTAAAAAGCGATATTTTTGACATCGATATATATTTTTTCGATATTTTTGTACTTACCTTGTTAGAGATAGGATCCCGATATTATTGTCATCGATATTTTTGTTGCGATATTTTGGTACCTCGATATTTTTGTAGTCGATATTTTGTCATAGATTCAGATACAATATTCTGCATGGGCTTGAAGACCAAAAGAACGAATCAGTTTCACTAAATGAGATACATATAAGTTAAACATGGGGTTTAATGAAGAGCCTTGAGGTATCCCACTTGGGAGAGAAAAGGATCTAGATTTAAAGTGACACAAGTTACTGTTTGTGTTATATCTGTTAAAAATGACCATAGAAGATTCAGAGCAGTATCTTTAAAGCCAAGCTTGGCTAAACTGGAAGTAAGTAGCACCGGGAAAACCACATCAAAGGCTGCTGACAGATCTAACGAAATTAGTGCCACAGCCTGTCCCACATCCACCAATTATCTAAAGCTATCTACTACCAAAGCCAGGGCAGTTTCTGTACTATGGCCATTGGCCACTACAGAAACCAAATTGTGAGGAATCCAATAGTTCACAGTACTCAATGAATGTCATAAGCTGGCCATTCAGATGTTTCTCCAAGAGTTTTACGGAATCGGGAGCAGAGATATAGGACGATGATTTTTCAAGTCATTTGGTCCAGTTTTTTGTTGTTTAAAAGAGGCCTAACTGCCTCTTCTTTCCATAGTTCAGAATAACATCCAGTGGAAATGATTTACTCATTGTAGAGGCCAGAGACCCTGCAACTGTTCCAGCAAACAGTTTCTGGCGAGCAGGGTTCAAAAGGGGAACCTGACTTAGAAGATACTTACTTCTCAGTCTGTTCCTTCAAAATCGGCATAAAGAAAGACATTTTTGTTTACTGACTCACTTTCATTTACCATTGTAACTGTGGTATCCTGTGGACCTAGTCCTGTATAATTATATATTTCCTCCTAATCATTGGTTGTCGCAAATTCAGAATCGATATTCAAGATTTTAGACAAAGTAAAGTGGCAGGTTATCATAAAAAGCTGAGTAACTTCTCAGTGATTTGGGCTCTTTGGAGAGGACATTATGTTTACGATCTTAAACAACACACTTCAAGAATTTCGAGCATTATATGTGGACAAACTGATTTCAGTAGTGTGTGCCATCCGCATAGGCACCGTGTAGCCCAGATTTCCACAGACATGCCACATAATTAACAAGAAGCACTTGTTATTGAACAGAATTCATCCCAAGGACTAGTTTAGTTGTTCAAAAAGTGCAAGACATGTATGAAATATACCTAGATAAGCCCCCTGAATATATTCTACATGTATGGAACAGTGACCTAAAAGTTATGGTTGACTCTGTGTCGCATACTATTGTCACAAGGGAGGTCTTTAATGTGAAATTTACATCTATAATTAGCAACTATCTGAGCCTGTAGTGGGGTGGCATTCAATGGAACACAAATTGACTGTACAGGGTATTTTAGTGCTGATGCCCATTTCAAGAGTAGAAGTTCTAATATTAAAATGTATGTGACACAGAAGGGAGTTTGTTTTCTGTGTTGAAAAGACCAACGATTATTTTAAAGCCTAATGCCTTTGATCCAGTCGTAGCCATTCACGATGCTGGTTTGGCTTCTACTATTGTGGAAGAATTTACCAAGACTGAGGATTTGAGCAAATTGGATTGTTATTTGCACCATATCACAGTGAAGAAGGAGTTGTTGCCTGTCAGGCAGTAGTTAAGGAAAGTGTCCTTAAGAGCGATAAAGGGACAACAGCTTTTTTTTACATGAACTTCTTGCAAAAAGTATAATTGAAGACGCTAAGTCATCAGAGTAGGTGTTCTAACTGACAAGTGCAATGGCAGCCCGTGCTTATGCATCGACTTAAGGGCCGTAATTTTTTTCAAGGCTTTTATTAATGCATTTTAAAAAACAAAGACAAACTGTAAATCATAAAGCTATCAGAGCAATTTGAAAGTACAACAGGATCGTAGAATAATAAAATATAGTTTGGTGTCATTATGCAGAAATAATGTTATTCTGGTACACGATTGCTTCCTAACACAGGCCGGTCAGCGCACAGGTGAAAAGTCGTCAACATGGTCTGTTATGGTAATCAATACTTGCTTTCGGCTCCTCCAGCCTATGCACGTATGCCCTTTTATTCATGGTAGTGTGCTTGAGCATTTTGTAATGCCATGCATGCACTGAAGGGGCTCAGATGACTTTGGGGTGACATTTTGCTGGCATTAGTTTCCAATAGTCTTGAAACTTCTCCTGGCCATAAGACCCAACCACCATCCAGTCCTTCACTCATGAGTAGGCATAGCGACCCCAGTGTATAGCCAACTTCCTTTTTGTTAGAAATAGCATCACTGCCATCAATCAGCGGGAGCCAGCCTGGAATGTCATTTGCATGTCAGAATGGCGCAACACGCGCTGTTCTCATCAGCGGATAGCTGGTTACCTGGGTAATACAATCTAGAACCCCAGCCCAATAGTCAGTTTTCTACATGCAGCTCCAAGCTAGATGCAGGAAGTCATCATTCGAGCAACTCCATCTCAAGCAGCAAGGGTCAGGGCATAGGTCCCTCTCAAGTTGGCTATGGGAAGAGTGATACATCTGATGAAAGACTTTAACATGTAACAGTCACAGACTGTAATTGAGTGAGAGCTAAGTCATCAGCGAGCAGCAGTATTTTCATTTCTCCTCAATGAGTTTCTCCAAGAAATCAGCCCGCCACTTCTCTAGCGCCCTGGTTGTGACCTCAGGGGCTTTGTCTGGCATAGTGGCATATAACTCTGTGATTAGTTTTTGTAGGGGAAGAGGAGCCAAGTTTACTATCAAGAGCATGGAGCTGGGCCATTTCTTATGGGAAGGAGGTCTGGCCAGCCTTGCAGGTGCTACATATTTGTTAATAAAGAAAAATATCTAATGGTGTGCAAGTCTTGGTGGCCTGCACCTCTCGGAGACAAAGGGATTCACCCCCTGGGTATAAGTACCCCAGTCTCTGCAGCCCAATGGTTGCCAGCTGCTGTTGCATTTTCTCCTCTTCAGTCAGGAGTAGCATTGGGTTATTAGCAAGCAGCAGGCCAGCGGAGAAGAGGCAGTCAAGCCCAGGGCTGCAGCATAGCTGGCCACATGCCCAGACCGTACACAGAACTGTATCAAAAGTGTCTCTGGGGCGGGTGGGCTCCTGACAGATCACCATTGCACGTGGGCATGGGTAAGAATTGTCTGCCTCAATCACTGTGTGGGTTCTATATAGTGTGGGGTGAAAGCCATATTGAGCTTGTGCAGAATAATAATATAGTACATATCTGGAGCACTCAACCCACGCTGTTCAAAAGGCAGGGTTAGAATTTTCCAAGCCAAACATGGCTGTCGACCAGCCCATGCTAAGCTAGTCAAAAGAGTTCATAGTCTGCTGAAGAAAGCTCTGGTGAGCAGGATGGCTAGATTGATGAACATCTTTGCAATGCCCAGTATTCTAGCGGGGGAGAGGGATATGCCAATCCACATTGGGACCCGCTCCTCTAATCATGCAATCACCTTGACATAGTTCTCAAGCCAGAGTGGCAACATGTCTCTACTGATGCTTATCCCTAAATATTTAATTTGTGTCCTCCATCCACTGCAGGGGATAGTCCATGGCGAATCTACCTGTGGACCCGATTATGGGGAAAAATACCAATTTGGACCAATTTATTTTCACTCCAGTAAGGGCCCCAAATAGTGTAAATTCACGCAATATTGGCAATAAGTCCTGGACTGGGTCTTCCATATACACAGTAACATAATCCACGTACATGAACACTACAAGTCTGGGGGCGTGTAGTTGAGGCCTTGATCGGAATGATTATGCCTCAGATGAGCACCCAGCGGCTCCATAGCAATTACCTCTAAGATAGGTGAGAAAGGGCAGCCCTGTTGTGTGCCCCTGTGAATCAGCATGGAATCGAAGTTAATGCCATTGACTTGGAGCCTAGCCATAGGAGATGAATAGAGGAGATTAATCCAATGAACAAGGAGCTGAGTGCAATCGCAGCAATAGTGCGAAAAGTAACGGCCACTCAAGTGCATCCAAGGCCTTCGTGGTTGAAAAAAACAGCTACTGGTGGGAGTTGTGGTTGCAAAGTGTGGAGTAGAGTGAAGACAGTTTGTACATTTTGAGCCGTGGAGCACCACGATACAAAGACCAATTGATCTGGTCTAACAATAGCAGTGGGAAGGGAAGCATCTTGGTCACCAACATGTGAGCTAGTATTTTTTCACGGGGAGAAAGACGTGCGTTTGTGCACTTTCAAAATGTGAACCCGTCGAGATGGCATGCAATATGCTTGATGAAATACAAGCTGGTTGTTTGTGAGGTCGTGTTTCTTTTATCTTGAATGATGAACTACAAATGTCACTGTAAGCGCAACAAGGCAATATTACACAAAACTGTTCGAATAGCCTGTAAAGCGTGCTTGTTTTAAGAAAGGTAGAGGCGCTAGTCGAGTTTGGGTGGTCTCATGTGAGAACGAAGGAAGGTGACCGTTGCTAAAGTTTTTTTAAACAACTGTTGTGCTCTAAGTATGTTTTTTGATGTATTTAGTATAGACAATGTATACCATGATTACGTAGATTACATCAAATGTATTATAGAGGTTGATGTGTAACAATGATGTCAATGTTTATTCATTTTTGTATTGTAGATACCCCTGATGAAGGGATTTGTTCCCGAAATGCATTGGGTTATTCAATAAAATACGTGGCATTTGTAAATCATTTTGCCTCCTGTGTTTGTGAAGATCTATCACCGATTGAATTATAATGAGTAAAATTAATTGAAGATAATGAAAAAACAGCAGAAAAAATAAATGGATTCAAATAAGGAGTACATAAAGAATAATGATAACAGGATTTAATTATTTGGACTCATCGAGTTATATGGCTGTGCTGCCGGTTTAGGAATTTAAAAAGGTTCCTGTGTGTCTTTGTTCATATTGCGGCACAATTGGGCGGAGCGCTTTCCTGGCATGCACGCCTTCAAAGTGTAACTGGCAACGTTTAGAGGATGTACAATAAATAAGGTGTGCAACTCGCAACTCACTCCTTTGCTAGTATTTTATTGTCCACGTTAATCATGGAGAGTAGCCAAAAGGCAGTACAGAGATAAGGTTGTTTGCAATGGACTGATAAGGGCAGGTGACCAGTCTCTCTGGCTTCCCCATATATTGCCTATAGATGTGGGGCAAGGCCCTCCGCGAATGTGTTATAAAATTGGGCTGTCAGGCCGTCTGGCCCACGGGCTTTGTCTGTCGACATGTTGCTGATGGCGTGTAGTATATTGTCTGTGGTGAATGGTGAATCAAGGAATTGTCTATGGCAATTATATAGCCAAAGTAACTGGATAGATTTAAAGCAGTTGGTGAGCATGTCTGGAGGTGCCACCCCAGAAAAGGTATGGAGGGCAGTGTAAAATTGGACCATTGTTTGCAGAACATCGGGTGCCGGGGGTCATGCCTCCCCAGTGGGGTTCTGAAGTTCCATAATATAGGAGCTGCACCACTTCTTCTCAAGTGAAGCTGCGAGAGTCTTGCTTTCTCTGTACTCCTCGCCATAGCAATGGGCAGTAGTTTCTTTGTGTAGGAACCGGACCTCGCTCTCAGAGCATTCTTCATATTCCGCTAATTTGTTGCCGATCTCTTTCAGGTAACTCAATTTTGCTGATTGAGAATATTGAAGTTCGAGACCATGCAACTCACCTTCCAGCATTTGAAATCATCTGCTTATGTCCTGCAGGACTCCATACTGTTTGGTTATGCAGATGCCTCATATGTGTGCCTTGAATGCCTCCCATAGCATCCCAGAGGAGGGTACCAACCCAAGTTCTCATGATAATATTCGGCTACATCGCTCCTCACTTCCACTTGGAAGAAAGAGAGGATCCTGAAAGCATTAGGGGTAATCTTTATACAAAGACATGACTTGGTGTCCCAATTGCAAAGAGCGTCAGGAGCACTGGTGCATGATCTGAAAATGTATGGGCGTAATGCTCAACATCCTGTTTATGCAAGCATATATCTATGGTGACCAACCAGTAGTCAGTGCGCAACCATGTGCCAGCAGGGGATGTGACACATGTACCCTTCCTGATCAGCCATGAGGCATTTCAAATAGGCAGCAGCATGTGGATGTTGCTGCCAGTTAAAATGACATTTACCTATGTGAGGGTCAAGGACCACGTTAAAGTTGACACCCCATAGTATGGTAGAGTGCCCCAGCACTACTATTTTACTCCAAACCATAGCAAAATATTCTGGGAAGTCTGTGCTGTGGCTATAGACTCAGGAAAGTGTGACCCTCAAGCTTGAAAGTATGCCATACAGTATGATGCATCGGTCTTCCATGTCACAAAGGGATTTGAGGGTGCACAATTGAAGCCCTTCCGAAGGAGAATAGTCGCTTCCCATGCATAAGTCGAGTATGTGGATACAAGATCTTCTCCTATCCAGTTCACCCATAATGGCAATCTGTTGTTTTCTGTTAGGTGGAATTCTTGCAACATGTAATAATAATAATAATCCACATTTGTATAGCGCACAATCACCCGTTAGGGTCTCTAGGCGCTGGGGGGCCGTCGGGAAGATTAAGCAAGCTATTGCCCAGAGTCGCATGGTGCTGGGCTAACCTGCCGCCGGAGCCGGGGATCGAACCCTGATCCCCAGATTCCAGCGTCAGTCGCCCTGGCCGCGGCGCCACACCTCTCCTACGTCCACGTTTTGTCTGCGGAGGTACGCAAAAGTTTACCTGACCTTTTTGGGATCATTCATGCATCAGATATCCCAAGACAGAAGGCTGACACTTCCTATTGCTGCATGCTACATGTTAGATTTGGAAGGTCCAGTACACAGATGTCACTGGCCACACTGGTGTGTCGTCTAAGGAATAGGATGCAGTGCTTGTAGCCTGTAGTCAAGAAGTGTGTGGTGCATAAGCCCATGGGGGCTGCTGTAAAGCAAAAGACTGAACAAAGAGCCTCCACCCCACCCACTTCAATAACCCCATCCTGTGAAAGAACCTTCCCACCCCCAATACTTCAGGGTCAGAGAACAACCAGGCGTTATCCATACTAGGGTCAACATTGCAAGGGGAGCAAATGTCTAACCCTTACTGGGGATAGAGGGTCCAGCGCGGGCAAAGTGATGGTTGGTCAGAGTCAATCATTGCAGCTGAGGCGGCCGCCCAGCTCAGTCTGTGCTTGGGAGCTGGGGTTGCCGATCCCTGGGCATATTTGTGTCAGAATATCATGGTGAGCTTAGGATCTGTGAAGAAAAGTGCTTTTCTATTTAGGAGGATGTGGAGTTTGGACGGGTAGAGAAGGGAGTATGACAGAGCAGCTTCTACCAGGAGGCTCTTGATGTGGAGAAACTCCCAGCGAGTGGTGTGTACGGCCAAACTGAAATCGGGATAGAAGGACAGTTCAATACCTTGGTATTGGAGTCAACCCCTCTCCTGTGCGAGGCATAGTTTTGTGTTGCAATGCCTGTACTGCAGCAGGTGGGCGAGATTAGGCTAGGCTGGCATCCCCAATGGGGGCCTGGACCCAGGAAGCTCGTTCCACAGAAAACAGAGCAGTCAGGTAGTCGACAGATGTCTAAAGAGCGTTTCCATATAGGGGCAGATGTATCAAAATACCTATTTGCGATTCTCAAATAGCGTTTTTTTGAGAATTGCTATTTGAGAATTGCAAAATGGTATGTATTTAAAAAATCACCATTTTTTAGCGATTTCTTATTATTCCTTATTTGCGAATAGCAAATTGCGAATTCGCAATTAAGGAATAATTTGCCATTCATTTCTATGGGCCAGGAGTCCCATGGGAAGGAATGGGAAGTTGTTCTCAATTTGCGATTCGCAATTTGAGAATCGCAAATTGAGAATAATTTCAAGAGTGCAAGGATATCATAAGGACACCCTGATGCACCCCTGAAATTCACATGTGTGTGTATATGGCGCACATACATGCCCCAAGGGTATGTATGTGCGCCACATGGCACCTTCACAAATGCAAAAAAGTGCTTTTGTGAAAAAAATCGCAAATTACCACCAACTTCAAGTTGGTAGTAATTTGCGATTTCTTAATGAGAAATAGCACAACTTGGGTGCTTCATACATTGCATTTAAGGAATCGCAAAATTTGCGATTCCTTAAATGCATTCGCAAAATAAGGAATCGCAAATTTGAGATTCCTTATTTTGCACTAAAATTTGCTACATACATACCATTTTGCGGAAATGAGTTAGCAAGCGCCGAAATTCTGTGAATTTCGGCGTTTGCGAACCCATTTGAGCTTCATATATCTGGCCCATAGTCATCAACCATGGTTATGGCTGTGGACCTAGGAAGGTCAAGGACTCAGATGTTATTCCTTCTGGAGCGTGCCTCCAGGTCGTCATGGCTAGCTCTGATAATCATGAGGACTTTCTCCATTTTAAAGAGGCATCGATTATTGGCAGGAGTCCCATCCTCAGAATCTGTGACTCACTGCTTCAGTTGCACAGGGCAATTCATCAGTTTGTCCAGGTGGTTGCTCCTTCGGTCCCGCCATTTGGTAAGTGCTTCTACCTTGAAATCAATAATTTAAAGGTCGAAGCACACAAGGGCAGTAGCATCTTGACAGTGATGTCCTCCCTTGAGGTGCCCCATCTATCAGTTGGTGCACACTCCTCTCTCGGTGGCCTGGAAGGCCGCTTCTTCTCGAATGTCACTTTAGTTTGCTGCTTATCTGTTTTTCCCATAGTGAGAGTGGCTGCAGCACTGGGGTGAAGAGGGCGATTGCAGCAACTTCCAAGTAGGCCTAAAGGTTGTTGTATATGGGTCTGGTAGCAGCCCCACCTCACCCCAGAGTGATGGGGGGGGTGCGGTGGAGGGGACACAAGCAAGCCCAGGTGAAGCAAAGTCAAAGGGTGGGGGGATCCCTTGTAAGCATATACACTTCGAGCCCCCTGGAGTGTGCAGGCTTGTTACATGGTCCGTAGCAACCTATTGGCCGAGGGCACAGATGGACAAAGAGGGTCAATCAATCAATCAATCAATCAATCAGAGCATTTATATAGCGCTCTACTCACCCGGAGGGTCTCAAGGCGCTGGGGGGGGGTCCGCTACTGCTCGAACAGCCAGGTCTTGAGCTGCTTCCTGAAGGCGAGGTGGTCTTGGGTCAGGCGGAGGCGGGTCGGAAGGGAGTTCCAAGTCTTGGCGGCCAGGTAGGAGAAGGACCTTCCTCCTGTGGTGGCTCTTCGGATGCGGGGGACGGCGGCGAGGGCATGGCTGGTCGATCGAAGCTGGCATTTGGGAGCGTAGAAGTTGAGGCGGCTGTTGAGGTATCCTGGGCCTTGGTTGTGTAGGGCTTTGTGTGCGTGGGTGAGGAGCCGGAAGGTGATTCTCTTGTTGACCGGGAGCCAGTGCAGGTCTCTCAGGTGTCCGGAGATGTGGCTGCGGCGGGGGATGTCCAGGATGAGTCGTGCTGAGGTGTTCTGGATCCGCTGGAGTCTCTTCTGGAGTTTGGCGGTGGTTCCGGCGTAGAGGGAGTTGCCGTAGTCCAGACGGCTGGTGACGAGGGCCTGGGTGACTGTCTTCCTGGTCTCGGAAGGGATCCATCGGAAGATCTTGCGTAGCATGCGCAGGATGTTGAAGCACAACGAGGAGACGGCGTTGACTTGTCTGGTCATGGAGTGGGTGGAGTCCAGGATGAAGCCCAGGTTGCGTGCGTGGTCTGTTGGTTTGGGTGCGCTGCCCAGGGCGGGGGGCCACCAGGAGTCGTCCCAGGCGGAGGGTGAGGATCCCAGGATGAGGACTTCCGTCTTGTCCGAGTTCAGTTTCAGGCGGCTGTTCGACATCCATTTGGCTAGGTCTGTCATCCCTTCGTGTAGGTTGGCTCTGGCGGTGGCGGGGTCCTTGGTGAGGGAGAGGATCAGCTGAGTGTCGTCGGCGTAGGAGATGATGTTGAGGTTGTGCTGGCGTGCGATGGCTGCGAGGGGGCTCATGTAGACGTTGAAGAGTGTTGGGCTGAGCGAGGAGCCTTGAGGAACGCCGCAGATGACTTCGGTGGCCTCCGATCTGAACGGGGGGAGGTGGACTCTCTGTGTCCTTCCGGCGAGGAAGGAGATGATCCACTCCAGTGCCTTCTCCTGGATTCCGACGTTGCTGAGGCGCTGTACTAGGGTACGGTGGCAGACGGTGTCGAAGGCCGCGGAGAGGTCCCGGAGGATGAGGGCCGCCGTTTCTCCGTTGTCGAGCAGGGCTCGGATGTCATCGGTAGCTGCGATCAGGGCGGTCTCGGTGCTGTGGTTGGCCCGGAAGCCAGACTGCGAGAGGTCGAGGGAACCGTTCGTCTCGAGGAAGGCGGCCAGTTGCTTGTTGACGGTCTTCTCGATGACTTTAGCCGGAAACGGGAGCAGCGAGATGGGGCGGTAGTTCTTAAGGTCGGTGGGGTCGGCTGATGGTTTCTTGAGTAGAGCGCTGAGTTCGGCGTGCTTCCAGCTCTCCGGGAAGGTGGCGGTGTCGAAGGAGGTGTTGATGATGTCCCGCAGGTAGGGCGATGACAGTGTCGGCCTTGTTGAAGACGTGGTGAGGGCAGGGGTCTGTCGGAGATCCGGAGTGGATGTAGTTCATCGTGCGGGTGGTGTCTTCGATGCTGATCGGGGTCCAGGCGCGGAGGGTGGTGGTGGGGGACAGTGGTTCTGTCGTTGCGTGCGTCGGTTGAGTGCTGAAGCTGTTGTGGATGTCCGCGATCTTGTTGTGGAAGTAGGAGGCGAGGGAGTTGCAGAGGTCTTGCGAAGGGATGATGTTGTTGTTTCCGGCGTTGGGGTTGGAGAGCTCTTTCACGATGTTGAAGAGTTCCTTGCTGTTGTGTGCGTTGTTGTCCAGTCGTTCCTTGAATGCGGTTTTCTTGGTGGCATGGATCAGTTGGTGGTGTTTTCGGGTGGCGAGCTTGAGGGCAGTCATGTTCTCCGGTGTTGGGTCTCTGCGCCAGGTTTTCTCGAGTGCTCTGCAGTTCTTCTTGGAGCTCTTGAGTTCGTCGTTAAACCATGGGGCTTTCTTGCTGCCGGGTCTGCTCGGTGGGGTCTTCAGAGGGGCGAGGTCGTCTGCGCAGTCGCTGATCCATTTCGTGAGGTTGGTGGCCGCTTGGCTGGGGTTCGTTGTGCTGGTGAGAGGCTTCTTGCTCAGGGAAGTCGCGAGCTGGTCGGCTGTGATCTTGTTCCAGCTTCTGCGGGGAACCTGTTGCTGGTGGTGGTGGAGCGTGGTCCTTCTGAAGCTGAAGTGGACGCAGCTGTGGTCCGTCCAGTGGAGTCCCATGGCGTGGCTGAAGGCGATGTCCTTGCTGGAGGAGAAGATCGGGTCGAGTATGTGTCCGGCGTAGTGGGTGGGGGTGTTCACCAGTTGCTTGAGTCCGAGGTTGGCGAGGTTGTCCATCAGGGTGGTGGTGTTGCGGTCGTTGTTGTTCTCCAGGTGGAAGTTGAGGTCCCCGAGGAGGATGTAGTCAGGGAAGAGGCGGGCGTGCGGGCTGATGAAGTCTGCGATGTCTTCGCTGAATTGTGTGCGTGGTCCCGGGGGTCTGTAGATGAGGGTGCCTCTGAGGGTTGTCTTGGGGTTGATGTGGATCTGGAAGTTATGTTATGTTATAGATTATTTGTATAGCGCCTATCACCGCCGGTCTCTAAGCGCTTAACAGAGAAAACATAACACGCTGGTATCCAAGAACCCTCAGTTGTTTTGCCGCAGTTGTTTCGAAGTGCAGGTGTTCGGCGGGTGCGAGGGTGTCGTCGGCGTTGGTCGTGATGCGGATGGTGTTCCTGTGGATGATGGCGATGCCTCCTCCTGTCTGGTTGACGCGGTCCCTCCGGATGATCTTGTAGCCGTCCGGAATGGCGATGGCGATGTCGGGCGCTGAGGAGGCGTTCATCCAGGGTTCTGTGAGGAAGGCGACGTCTGGGGCTGTGGTGTCGAGCAGGTTCCAGAGCTCGACGGTGAGGTTCCGTGACGATTTTACTCGTGTTTGTAAACATTGTCGTAAATACATAATTTTGGTATCAGTGAACCGCAAATGATCCATTTAGTATATCCTGGTGTTTTCGCTATGCTACGAGCAAGAGCACTCCAGTTACAAACACATTTCTGTTCTACCCATGGCATCCATCTTAGAA
Source organism: Lissotriton helveticus (assembly GCF_964261635.1). Classification (NCBI taxonomy): domain Eukaryota; kingdom Metazoa; phylum Chordata; class Amphibia; order Caudata; family Salamandridae; genus Lissotriton; species Lissotriton helveticus. The sequence continues at coordinate 1,504,080,057 of NC_136059.1, read as the reverse complement.
CACGGAAGCCATTTTGTATTCCTTGCCCTCACATAGTCAATGGACACGCAATGATCTCTCTTCATTAAATGACACGTAGGCTTTAGCCGGCAATTCACCTTGCGAGTGACACGTGCACCTTAGGCCAGCAACGCTGTGGCAGCATGACTCGGCAAGAGCTGCCTCCCCAGCCTGAGGCCAGTCCTGCTATACTGGTTCTTGTGTTCGTTGGCCTGATCATGATTAGGCGGCCGAAGCTGGTAACCGTGCCCATTTACGACCCACAAACATCTCTTATCCTGTCTTTCTATCTTCCACACCTGGCTCTGCTCCTTTCCTTCTGGGCCTTTATTAGGGGGAGGTAACGAAATTTACGATGAGGCGGTCCGGGTCTTGAATGAAGAATTGACATGGGATTATGATGGACTAGTGGGAACCCCTCATTCGTAATGTTTTGACATCAGATACTGTTGACGATTCCTGTGCAAACGCCAAATATTTATTGTTTAAGACACGAATGTTTAGAACTGTGGTAACATGTAAAGAATTTGCCCCGAGCAGAATATTTAGTATATAAGGAACAACCCTCTTTGTACAAATTGAACAGGCTCCTAGACACTGCCCGTGTGCAGTTTCTGTGACTTCTGTGTCCCTGCAGTAATAAACCTTTGGTCTTTGACGCCGCCATCGAGAAGCCCGTGTTTCTGTTTGTTTGTGCACCGAGACAGGTTGAACTCCGGGGTCTTCGGGTGTTTTCCCTGACACCTCTGGACGGAACCAAAAAGTCCAGAACTCCAATTGGCGCCCAACGTGGGGCGACGTCATTCGGTACCGGTCCAAAAGCCTGAAGAGTTCGAGGAGCTTCGTGTGAAGATTTCAGAGGGAGGCGCCCCACTTCATCGATCCCGGCATATCGCAAAAGTGGCCCCGACGTTCTCTTCCGCGAGGGTTCCCGTTCAGACGGCTGCAGTGGTCCGTTGCCTTGACCGTCGCCCTGTCTTGGACCCGAGGTGCAGTCCTTAGTACGGCGAGACGTGACGGGTTTCTCCTTGGTGACGTCTTCAGTACCTCAGTTAAGTATTTTGTGAGGGTTGCTCCTGTTTGGATAATCCTTTTAGTTCTCAGTTCAGTTCAGTTCTGTAAGATTATCACTGGTTATTCTGGTTACGATAATCATTCTGTTCAGTTCAGGTATCGATACGTTTATCAGTTCTGGTAGGCCTAAGTTCTTGGTTCGAGTGCGCATCTTTTCTGTTTGTGTCTTGTTTGTTTTGTGTTCCGGATTATAAAATGGTAAGTCGGAAAAATTGTATGTTGTCTTGTTTCAGTTGCAACAGTGATTCCCAGTTGGAGGACTCGTGTCTGGTTCCTCCGATTGGAACTCCCCTTTATGATCTATATTGCAAATTTGGTGTGGGCCCTATCTCTTATAACGAGGTATGGATCCGCTTCACAGAGAAAGATGGTGTCCTTAGTTGGCCACTACATGGTAGTTTTGAACCTGACGTTCTCGATAATCTAGAAAGAAGGTTGTTTAAGAAGAAAGCCCGGCCGGCAAAGTTTGATTCTTTCCGTTATTGGCGAAAAGAATCTAAACAAAGGGAAATTAAAAAGTTGAAGAAAGAACAGAAAGAGCAAGAGTTGACTTTAGAACAGTCTGCTAGGCAGCTGCAACTCAACGAATCTGAAAAAGCGATGGAGGTGGCCAATAGAGAGCGTAATTTAGCGATAGACAAGTGCTATCCTGCTTTACCATCGAGTACGGCTAAGATAGTAGAGGACCCTGAAAAGGATCCCCTGTTGTCTTACTTGTTACGATCACCCCCACCGTATGCACAGGGTGCTACGGCTCCACCTATACCGAATGTTCAATTACCGGTTGCTGGACAACCTGGTGTCCCTGTTCCCGCTCCCCTGAATCAAGTTCCTGTACCTCCTGTGGTCAATATTAATGTTCCTTCGACAACCCCTCTTCTAGGGTTGCCGGCTTCTTTACCTATACCTGTGTCGCTCCCACCTGCTAGTTCACAAGCTATTTTTCCTGCTACTCCTACTGCTCCTAATCTATCTGTTCCAACTGCTACTCTATTTACTGCCTCTGCTAATATTATGACTCCACTTTCTGTTCGTCGGAGAATCACTGATTCTGTCTCTAATATTCTATCTCCCTTCTATAAAACTCTGATTAAGACTCCTACCTCTGACTCTGTACAGAGGCGTAGTCAGCTTCCCAGTACTGAAGAAAGAGGAATATTAGATTCCACTGCTCTTAGATGGGTTTCAAAAGTTGGAAGATATAATGTACAAGATGTATTAGATACATTTATGCAATGGAATGAACCGACACAACGATATGTGTTCGATGAAATGTGTTTCCTTCTACGTGAGGAATTGGAAGAGGATGACCCTGAATCAAATCTAGGAGAATTAATTAATGTACAGAAAGAGTTTGCTGCAGGTATGATAATTGGACAAAATATAAAAGAAGCGATGGAACTGGTTCTAAGTTATAGAACCGACTCGTCCCTTCGTTCACCAAGAGAGTTAGGGAAACGTAGTACGAAACAAAATCGTCAATATCCAATGAGAGAGGTTCCACCAATTTGGCGTGAAGCTGTGCAAGCTAATGCACCGCTTGGTATTGCGGCCGCTCCGGCACAATTCCAGAGAGTATGGATACATATTCCATGGAAGCGAGCTGAAGTATTAGCAGTGAAACAGGCCTTGCCAGATCCGCGTAAAATTCCTGCAGGGTACTACAAAGAGTTGGCTCAAACAGTTGACGCTTGTGTATTGAATCTTGCTGACATAGATCTGCTATTTGGTAATGTAGTACCGCAACCAATTTGGGCTAAAATTCGTAAAGAGAATCATCCAGTTGCCCTAGGTGGTGACTGGGCAGCTATAATTGCAGCGGATGGTCAACAAATAGGTGGTTCTAAACCAGAACCCCTAATTGCTAATTTGCCTGGTAGAATAATCGATTTAATGAAAACCTTGATGCCAGCATTGCGCGTTAACTGGGACAAATTGTCCGCGTGCAAACAGAAGAAAGACGAAAGCGTCTCCGACTTTTTCACAAGATTCGAGGAGACTTTCGTGGATCATAGTGGTCAGGATATGAGCACAGAAGGAGGCCAGAGATTATTTGTTGATAAATTTGTGCACAATCTGTTGCCAGAACTTAGTGGTAAATTAAAGAATTCTGAAAGTGCGTGGGCTGTCTCTACGACTGCGCAAATACTTGCGACTGCCCAGTACTATGAAAATAGGGATAAAGAAGAGAAGGAAAAATCAGATAAAAAGACGAAAGATTTAAAAACTAAAGTACTTTTACAGCAAGCTTATCCGCCTCGCACTAATCAGACTAATATGCAGCAAGGGTCATATCAAAGAGCGGAATATAATTTTCAAAGACCACAATACCAATGGAATCAATGTGCTTATTGCAAAGTGGAAGGTCATTACAAAAATGAGTGTCCAGTTCGGGCACAAAATAATGCTGCGGCAGCTCAGAGAGGTCGTGGTAGTTCCATGCAAAACTCTAGAGGTCGAGGACGAGGTGCTATGCCTCCGCAGACGAGTGATCGCCCTTCTAATTATTTCGACCAGCGAAATGGACAATCTGCCCAACAGAATAGGTTTCCACAATATCATGTTGAAGACTATTATGAAGCTAGTGAGGAAGTTCAGCAAAGTGAGTACTAGGACAGCCATGGACAAAGAGAGGGAGTAGTATCAGTTCCAGTAGATCAGAGTGGGCCTTATGTCGCAGTAGCAACATCAGGTATAGTCGAACCGTTTCTGTTGGATACTGGTGCAGCAAAAAGTTCTATCATGCATGCGAAACTCCCTGGCGCACCTTTGTCTGGCTCAACAAACGTTTCAGTAGGTTTTTCGGGCGCCCCTGTTCATAACCCTGTTTCTGGTCCTTTGTCGATTTCTGTTGGACCCTGTCAATTGAAAGCACCCCTGATTTTGACGACAGGTTGTAACGAAAATCTGCTTGGTTTAGACTTGTTAAAACGCCTGTACGCGACATTGTACTGTTCTCCAGAAGGAGTACAGCTTACGTTGGGTAAAAGAATAATCTCTCCGATGTACTTGTCGATGGATGCGCTCCCACCAGAGTTGCGTTCACTCCCTGATACTCTTTGGGCGACTGGTCCTAATGATGTAGGTCTATTGGAAATTCCACCCTATGTAGTAACTTTGAAAGCAAATGTCAAACTTCCACGAATTCCACAATACAGAATCTCTAGTGAAGGTGAGCGTGCGCTCCTACTGATAGTGCAGGATCTGATTGAGAAAGACGTTATAGAAGAAACTAGAGGTAATGTCTGTAATAGTCCTGTACTGCCTATTTTGAAACGAACTGACCCAACAAAACCTCCAGTATATAGGTTTGTAATTGATCTCAGAGAGGTTAATAAAATTGTGATTCCACAGTTTCCTGTGGTTCCAGACATTACTGCATTGTTAACGTTGATACCTGCTACAGCAGCATGGTTTTCGGTTGTCGACTTGAAAAATGCCTTTTTCAGCATTCCGATAGCCGAAGAAAGCAGAGATATCTTCGGTTTCTCTCTAGGAGGACGAAGCTTCAGGTTTAAACGCGCTCCACAAGGCTATTGTGAAAGCCCATCCATTTACAGTCAAGCATTAAAAAGCCAGTTAGATTCCTTCGTACTTCCTCTTGGTTCTGCTTTAGTACAATATGTCGATGATCTTCTAGTGGCTGCTGATGACAAGGAAACTTGCAAAACAGCTACGATTTCTTTATTGCATCACTTGTCAGATTTGAATCACAAGGTGTCACCTTCAAAAATGCAATACTGCTGCCAAGAAGTGACCTACTTAGGTCATCTCTTGTCAAAGGAGGGAAGGAAGTTGACCCCAGAAAGAATAAAAGCAATTACGCAGATGAATGTTCCTAGCACGCAGAGAGAAGTACGTGCCTTTTTAGGTATTACCTCATATTGTAGGCAATGGATCCCGAATTTTTCTCTTTTAGCAAAACCGTTGGTAGCTTTGACTGGGAAAAATGTTCCGAGTCCGGTACCATGGTCTGCTGAATGTCAGCAGAGTTTTTCTGAGTTACGAAATGCACTGTGTTCAGCACCTGTATTGGGTACACCCGACTACAGTAAGCCATTCACGCTCTATGTCCACGAGAGAGAAGGTTGTGCATTGAGGTTTTGACGCAGAAATTTGGTGATAAACAACGCCCTTGTGCGTATTTTTCATCAACGTTAGATCCGGTAGCCAGAGCATTGCCTAGTTGCTTGAGAGCTACAGCCGCAGCTGCAGCTTCCATTCGACAATCTGCTGGTTTAGTAATGAACAACATGCTAGTAGTTATGGTTCCTCATGCTGTGGATACACTCATGAACCGAACCAAGACGCAACACCTTACCAGTGCTAGATTATCAGGTTATGAACTGACACTGTTAGCTAGTCATATTCAGATCAAGAGATGCAATGTATTGAATCCAGCAACATTGTTGCTGACTAGCCAAGAGTCGAGTGATTCCGAACCACACGACTGTTATTTCAAAACTGAGGAAGAAACAAAAGGACGAATTGATCTAAAAAACACTCCGTTGTCAGATCCAGATGGCACGCTGTATGTTGATGGGTCTTGCTTCAAATTGGAGAATGGTGATGTGACTGCTGCTTATGCAGTAACGACCTTGAGTACGATTGTGGAGACTGCAAGAGTGAGTCAGAATTCTGCCCAGGCTGCAGAATTGATCGCGCTAACAAGAGCGTGCGTTTTAGCTAAGGGAAAAAGAGTGAATGTGTTCACAGATAGTCAGTATGCGTTCGGCGTGGCCCATAGTTTTGGCCGTTTGTGGAAAGAGAGAGGTTTCATTACGTCACATGGGACTAAGATTCAACATGGTCAGCTAGTTAATGACTTGTTGGAATCTCTAACCTTGCCGACTGAAGTTGCGATTGTGAAATGCAGTGCTCATAAAGCAATCACGGATGATGTTGGTCGTGGGAATGCTTTTGCCGATGAGACTGCAAAACAGACAGCTAGAAATATGATGAGTAGAATGTATGTTGCAACGTCTGCAAGATGGATTTCTGAGTCTGGAATATGTGAGGACACAGTGGAAAGCGTGAAAGAAATTCAGAAAGAGGCGACTGAGGAGGAAAAACTTGCATGGAGAGAGAGCACGGGTAAATTGGACTCGAGTGGGTGTTGGATTGACTTGTCGGAACAACAGCGTTGGATGTTGCCTGATGCGTATGTGCTTGCAGTAGTGACAATGGCACATGGAACAGCGCACATCAGCTCAAAAGGGATTTGTAAGATGTTGGCTCCGGTCTGGAAGAATGATGGGATTAGTAAGTGTGCAGAGAGAGTGGTGAGAAATTGTATGGTATGCTTGATGCATAATCCTGGCAAGGGAATCCCCACACCTGCAGGTCACTTCGCTCCTCCTTCCTGCCCCTTTGAAGTGATCCAGCTAGACTTCATTCACATGGATCGTTGTAATAATCTAAAGTACGTCCTAGTGGTAGTTTGTGCTTTCTCCAGATGGATCGAAGCATACCCGCTAAAGGACAATACTGCCTTATCCACTGCCAAAATTCTTCTTAAAGAATACTTCCCCAGATACGGAATGCCACGGATTGTATGGTCAGATAACGGAAGTGAGTTCGTAGGGAAAGTTATGCAGAGTGTGTGTGCCGGCCTAGGGATTAGACAGAAGTTTCATAGTGCGAATCATCCCCAGTCCGCGGGTTTAGTCGAGGGTTACAATGGCACCCTTAAACTGAAACTTGCTAAGATACAAGCATCCACGGGTTTGTCCTGGCCAGACGCATTGCCTTTGGCTTTGCTATCAACAAGAGCAACCGTACATTCTAGAGTAGGGCTTAGTCCTTATGAAATAGTTTTTGGTCGTCCTGCAAATGTTTGGGGGGTACCTAGACCAAAAGAATTCAAGCAGCTGGAATACCCAATGTTAATTGATTACCTTTTCGACTTGACTGCTAAATTGAGTCTTATTCACCAACAGGTTTTCGATGCATTGCCAAAGCCACCGGAGAGTCCAGGCCATCAGCTGAAACCAGGTGACCAGGTGGTCATTAGAAATTTTGCAAGAACGAAAAATCTTCAGCCCAGATTCATTGGCCCTTTCCAAGTCCTACTAGCAACGAGAACTGCTATTCGTGTGGCCGGAAGGAAAAACTGGATCCATACGACACATGTCAAACGTGTGCCTCTGCCACTTCCTTACGACAACTGGGTAAAGAAAGGAATCGGTGCCTCTGAAACGGAACAAGTCCCCAGGTTCATACCTTTCAGCGATGCAGAACTGATCACGGATTCACCAAATTCTGACTCTCCTCCTGAAACTGCTCTTTTGAACGCTGAACATTTGCCATCTGCGAACGTGAACATTGCAACGTCAGTTGAAAATACATTGTTTCCAGATCAGACAGCTCCTGCAAAACTGAGATACAACTTGCGACCTCGCAATATGGACAAATAAAGCAGGAAACTGCCTATTTTCAGATTTGAATTTTCTATACATTGCCTCCAGCCAGGAAGTTTGCTAATACTTTGTATTGTTTCTTTTTGTTTTAAAATTGCCTTGCCGTCTGGGTAGCCGTAGGGTCGTGGCTGTGTGCCTAGTTGAATCTGCGGGGGTCAGACACAAGGTCGATCTTTCTGTTAGTTCTGGGAACTCCCAGGGCTGATAGAGGCATTTTCATCTACGTACACATCATCAGTGGTCGCGAACGGTCGTAGAAGATGGAGCTTCCTGAGCTGCAACGAGAAAATGTAATTTATGTTCGCAGAAATAGACTGTACAGAATACTTCACAGCAAATGCTTTCTAATGCAATGTGCAGTTACATTTTTAATTGTTTTGATAACGTTGGTGGGTGGAATCGTCTTTGGTGTACATTTGATTTTTATGCCAGTAACTACAGTACCTCCCCTTGATCCTACTACTTCTACGGTTTCTTCTATGCATTCTTTTCACTCATTTCCTGAACACGAACAAGCTCGACGCTCAGAATTTATTAACAATACATTTGTACAGCTCTTGCATCAACACCAACTGGTAGTTAATACTACAGACTGCTGGGTGTGTGGCTTGATACCTCACACTATGGATAAAGGCATTCCCTATCTAGTCTTGCCTTTTAGCTACAATGGATCATTTCAGGCCTTTCAGACCATTTTTTCATATGCCCTTGAGACCTATCCTCCGCGCCCACCACGGTCCACTAAATACAACTCAGCCAACAAAGCTTTAGTCCAGGGAATTATTGACATGATTAAAGACGTCAATAATACTCCATCTTACCCTAGAGATGAATTACGGGTGTATTTGAGTTGGAACTCTACCGAGTATCGCCTTAGTTTGGGAGAAAGCAAGCGTAAAAGCTCCACTTCAGTTTGGGTTGTGCCTCACCGAGGTCAAGTCTGTTTGCAAGGAAATGGGAGAAATCCGAGAGCTCAGCTAGGGAGGAGTGAGTGCGTTGAGACTTACGTATTTCCGTCTAACTCCTCCCCTGCCTTTCTGACTGCTAGGGGTACCTACTTCATCTGTCAGGACAGAGCATATACATGGCTGCCTGCTGACTTTTCAGGTTCATGTTATATTGCTCGATTGTTACCTCCGACATACACTGCTTCTTCAGATTATCACAAGACCAGAGTAACAAGAGGTGTCTTCAGCAAGGAAGATACCGCTGGTCAAGAAGCTGGAGACTTTTTCAAAGGTTTCCTTCCGTTTTGGGGGCCTATGGCCAATAGTAGAAATCTACGTCAACTAACACGGGTAGTTGAATCTACTATTACAGAAACTGCTGGTGCCCTTAGTAACTTAACAGCTGAGCTTCAGGCGGATCGTCTCATGACGTTGCAGAACCGAATGGTTCTAGACGTAATACTTGCAGATCGAGGTGGGGTATGCAGAATGATCCAATCGAGCTGCTGTGTCTTTATTCCAAATAATGCTCCAACAGTCTATGAAGCGATCTCTAAGCTTCACAAGATTTCCGACTCTATACACGTAGATAAGGGAAACTGGTCCTTCATGGAGTGGTTTTGGACTCTGGTATCAGCGTGGGGATGGAAGGTTCTGATGGTCATTGGTGTCATCCTAGTATTTCTGTTTTCGTGCTGTCTTATTATCCAATGTGGTCCCGCTCTGTGTAGTCTCTGTGCTGCAACCTGTTTCAGAAAACCACCTGCATTAGGAGAAAAGGCACGAGACAGGATGATGATACAACAACATGTCACTGACCTAATGAGCATAGAATTAGACTCTGACTCTGACATAGACTGAGTAATTGCCTATGTAAGGGCAAAAGGAGGGTCTGAGGTTCCGTGACGATTTTACTCGTGTTTGTAAACATTGTCGTAAATACATAATTTTGGTATCAGTGAACCGCAAATGATCCATTTAGTATATCCTGGTGTTTTCGCTATGCTACGAGCAAGAGCACTCCAGTTACAAACACATTTCTGTTCTACCCATGGCATCCATCTTAGAACACGGAAGCCATTTTGTATTCCTTGCCCTCACATAGTCAATGGACACGCAATGATCTCTCTTCATTAAATGACACGTAGGCTTTAGCCGGCAATTCACCTTGCGAGTGACACGTGCACCTTAGGCCAGCAACGCTGTGGCAGCATGACTCGGCAAGAGTTGCCTCCCCAGCCTGAGGCCAGTCCTGCTATACTGGTTCTTGTGTTCGTTGGCCTGATCATGATTAGGCGGCCGAAGCTGGTAACCGTGCCCATTTACGACCCACAAACATCTCTTATCCTGTCTTTCTATCTTCCACACCTGGCTCTGCTCCTTTCCTTCTGGGCCTTTATTAGGGGGAGGTAACGAAATTTACGATGAGGCGGTCCGGGTCTTGAATGAAGAATTGACATGGGATTATGATGGACTAGTGGGAACCCCTCATTCGTAATGTTTTGACATCAGATACTGTTGACAATTCCTGTGCAAACGCCAAATATTTATTGTTTAAGACACGAATGTTTAGAACTGTGGTAACATGTAAAGAATTTGCCCCGAGCAGAATATTTAGTATATAAGGAACAACCCTCTTTGTACAAATTGAACAGGCTCCTAGACACTGTCCGTGTGCAGTTTCTGTGACTTCTGTGTCCCTGCAGTAATAAACCTTTGGTCTTTGACGCCGCCATCGAGAAGCCCGTGTTTCTGTTTGTTTGTGCACCGAGACAGGTTGAACTCCGGGGTCTTCGGGTGTTTTCCCTGACACCTCTGGACGGAACCAAAAAGTCCAGAACTCCAATCGTGTCTGTGGACGGAGCGGGTGTTGACCAGGATGCACTTCAGGTGGGTGCTGTTGGTGTTCGGCTTGGTGGGTGGTGGTGTGGCTTGGGTCCGGTTGCAGGTGAACTTGCAGGAGTGGCAGCAGAAGGGTCCGTGGGTGCGTCTCGGTGTGGCTCGGTAGCAACCCGGGGTCCTGCCGGTGTTGAGTGCGTTGAGTTCGGTGGCATTGTAGAATCGTCGGGTCGGCTTCAGTCGGTGGGGGCCAGGGGTCCTGGCACTGGGCGCGGTCCAGGCCACAGTCCACTAGGTGCCTTCACAATGTGTGTGTGTGGGTTCAATGGCAACTCCACCTCTCCCTGGGAAGCAGCCAAACGCTATAGCCTCAGGGTAACTCAAGTAGGGGGCAGCATGTCCAGTGCAACCAGCTGCCTCCCCTTCCCCAACCTACTCTCCATGCCTCCCACAGTCAAACTCTACCATCTCCTCAGGTGCCCAGTCTGCAGTCACATTGAGGGCGCCAGCTGGGAGGAGGTTCAACTGTAGCATAGGCCTCAGTAGGCCACATTCTGGCAGATGTAGTCTCTCCGATGTGGGTGTGGCTCCCACACTCAATTGCAGGTCCCCTCAGAGAGATTGTGGTCCCCGACAGATTGCTACCTGATGCAGCAGCCCCAGCCGCTGGGGTCATTCGCCTCTGCAAGAGAAGGGGAAATGCAGAAGGCTGCTCCCTTCCAGCGTGTGTGCCGATCAACTTGCTAGGCCGAGTGAGGGTTCAAGCTCTGTGTCAGCCATGAGTTGGCTTTCAGCAAAGAAATGATTGATTCCCTGGCACCAAATCCTCAAAAACATGCAATTCCTAGGCGGCTGGGCAGCCGCAACAGCACAGCAGCCAGATTTCAGCCCAAATGCATGATTATGACAGGGTAATGATCGGATTGTGCACCTAACTGGAGGAGCCTCTTGCAGCCCAGCTTGCTATAGCACCCTGAGGGCCCTACATTTTAATATTATTATCAACAGATATCCTCTACATAAGATGAATGGGCTTATTTCCATCTTCAATGGTGCAACTGTTTTTTCCTATTTGAATTTACGTCAGGCATACCACCAAGTTGAATTGACAGGAACATTGAAGCTTTATTTTCCTTCATTAATCCTTTTGTCCTTCATCAGTATAGTCGGATGCCTTTCAGCCTCTCACCTACCACTTCCATTTTCCAAAGAACTATGTACCAGATGTTCAATGCCATGGATGATCATGTTAGGTGTTTCCAAGATGGTATTCTTGTTTTTTCCAAGGATGTGCTAAACAGCTTGACATTTTGAGGAAGGTTTGTTCAAGGCTGGAGGCACACGGCTTGACCCTTTCTCCTAAAAACTGATAGCTATTCAGAAACCAAGTGGATTAGCTTGGCAACAAATCGACACTAAAGGGGGTGGAACCCAACGGTTCCTTGATTGATGCTTTTAACCAAGCACAACATCCAACATGCAAGGGATAGTTAGTTCCTTCCGTGCTCTATGTGAGTATTACTCACTGTTCATCAAAAAGATTACTACAGTCATGGAGTCAATAGGGGCCAGATGTAGGTCGCCAAATACCGGTCGGTAACGGCCGATTTCGGCCGTTACCGGTAAAATACCGAATCGGTAATGTTACCGAATCAGTAAATCCAGATGTAGGTGGCACTTTAAACAGTGCCACATGCCATTACCGATTCGTTATTTACCACCAAATACTATTTGGTGGTAAATAACGAATACCTGTGTACATGCACATCTGTGCATGTACACCAGTGCCATGTGGCACACATACATGCCCTAAGGGCATGTATGTGTGTCACATGGCACACAAGCCAAAATCAGGGGTGCAACAGGGTGTCAAAGTGACACCCTGTTATCCTTGACATATCGGTATTTTTACCAAATCGGTATTTACCGATTCGGTAATTGACATTGATTCCTATGGGCCTCAAGGCCCATAGGAATCAATGGCAATTACCGAATCGGTAAATACCGATTCGGTAATTACCGAATCCTACCGATTCGGTAAAAAATACCAAATTTTTAGCTACATCTCATTTACCGAATCTAGAATACCGAATCGGTAAAATTCTGTATTTTAGAGTCGGTAAATGAGGATTACCTACATCGGGCCCTTGGACTTTTATTCTGAATGGATCAAAAGTATGAATGGGGCAAGGATCCATAGAAGGCATTCAATATAATACAGTAGAGAATAACTAATGCTCCCACAATACCGATTTTGGCAATTGGTAAGGAATGCGGCATCACTGTAGATGCCAGAACCTATGGAGTTGGAGCTGTTTTGTAACAACAAGGCATGATGCACCTGGCATCACCAGGTATTCCCGTAGGGGTGACTCCTTCTAAGCAATGCTGGAATGCTTGAGCCATTGAATGCTGATGCCTGTACTCCAATAGGCCGACACCAGACCATGAACTGTGGTTGCCAATTACCCAGTATTGATGGGACGATTCTGAATGGGACACAAGCATTCGATGTACAGATTTATGAGAATGACTAGGGGAGGTGGGTGGGCAATGTGGGGTGGGGTTTCCAAGGGGCATATCATCAACAACCGGCGATAATTATTGCTAAGCGCACGTAGCGCTAGGATAATTATCGCCGGCTACCGCTGGTTTCTATCGCGGAGATAGCGTGCTATCAGCAACGCTTATCTCCAAAGCGATAGAAATCAAGGCGCAAGCTGCCAAATGTGCGATTATCGCTGGAAATCCAGCGATAATCACACATCGTTTGGCGAATGCTTGCTGATAGGGCAGGGCAGACTTAGCCATGATATCCACCTTCCATAGGATATCATGGCTAAGTCAGATGAAAAGCAGGCGTAAGGAAAGTAGCGATAACCGAGGTTAGCACTGCTTTTCTTATCGCTCTGCAGGTTAGCATGAGGCTAGATACTAGGAGAAATGTCGGTTAGTGACATTTCTCCCGTTATTCTGGGGAGGAACGCCCACTTTGCATCTCGTTAGAGATGCAAAGTTGGGCGTTACGGGAAAGGGCATTGAGGCAAGGTTTCACGCGATGCAAAAACTACAGTCGATGGACAGAATGCAGAACAATGTCATGCATTCACCCCAGTACAGAGATCTGGGCCTAAATCCATCGTTTTTTTGCTCACCACACCACCCCAATTCAGACATGGCCATATGCAAATCAGCCTTGACCCTGTGCCTCATGGGAACAGTCCAGCCCGAACTGCCAAGCCATGTCTTCCTTGGACCGGAATCAAGCATCCTGGGACCGGTTTCTGGCCATTAGCCGTCTTCAGCCAGTATAGCTTGACTCCAGTGGTGTGGAGAGCACGGGACTCACGTCTGAGCATACCCGTCCCACTCGGGGTAACAAATGCAAAAACAACAGTTGATGGACAGAATGCAGAACAATGTCATGCATTCACCCCAGTACAGAGATCTGGGCCTAAATCACATCGTTTTTTTGCTCACCACACCACCCCAATTCAGACATGGCCATATGCAAATCAGCCTTGACCCTGTGCCTCATGGGAACAGTCCAGCCCGAACTGCCAAGCCATGTCTTCCTTGGACCGGAATCAAGCATCCTAGGACCGGTTTCTGGCCATCAGCCGTCTTCAGCCAGAAAAACGATGGATTAAGGCACAGATCTCTGTACTGGGGTGAATGTATGAATTTTGTTCTGCTTTCTGTCCATCAATTGTTGTTTTTGCATTTGTCACCCCGAGTGGGATGGGTATGCTCAGACGTGAGTCCCATGCTCTCCACACCACTGGAGTCAAGCTATCCTGGCTGAAGACGGCTGATAGCCAGAAACCGGTCCGAGAATGCTTGATTCCGGTCCAGGAAAGACATGGCTTGGCAGTCCGGGCTGGACTGTTCCCTTGAGGCACAGGGTCAAGGCTGATTTGCATATGGCCATGTCTGAACTGGGGTGGTGTGGAGTGCAAAAAAAGGATAGATTAAGGCCCAGATCTCTGTACTGGGGTGAATGTATGACATTGTTCTGCATTCTGTCCATCTGATAGAGCAAGATTTCGCATCGCGACTTGCTCGATTCATGAACCTCGAAACCGTTGTAACCTCGTAACGAATTGTATGTTTTACTAATATCTTTTATTTCCGATATATATGTATGATAGAGAAGCTTGCCTATGTGTTTTACTAATACGATTAATCCGTGTTTTAAAATGGCCGCTGCTTGACTTTCCTCTTCTGCGCATGCGTCAGTCACACTCACGTGACTTCGTGTAGAGATAGTTTTGGAGGGAAAGGGTGCGCATGCGTAATAAGCAATAAGATGGCTATAACGTGTTGAAGCTTTGTGCTGCTGCTCTTGTGAAATTGTTTGTTGCACTCACCAATAATGCATAGTATATTTTTATAATGATGAAGCTAAAGTACGACATCATGACATGTAATACATTCATTTAATTTTTATGTACTAATTTGTTTTCGCTTACTTTTCATGTATCACGGGAAATGGGGGTCCGAATGGGTCGTGAGCCATTTTGAAGGTCCTTTCTGCGCATGCTCAAAATGCGAGTCCAAAGACAACCTTGGACCGTGGAACTCAGCCAGCTGGCACCCACAGTCAAGATGCTCCTGGGAGAATTACCTCTGACCCAGGAGGATGGAGCCAATGTCCCTATATTGTAACAAATGTATAAGTTTCCATTGTATTCTCTGCGACTTCTCGTGGGAACCCCAATCTTGCTAGGCGGCACCCTAGGATGCTAAGTAGGGCTTGTAATAGTCTGTTCTGATTGGTGTGTTAACCAAATCCTACCTTAGGACCAATCGAAATTGGGGATTCTGACACTTTGCAACATTCGGGGGGTGGTACCCTGTCCCAAAACAGTATATCTACCCTGGGTTCACCTAGGGAAAATTGTCCGACTTGTCTGAATAGCTGACCTGTCACTGACCCAACGCACTCAATAGGTGACTTGATACAGAGGTGCTGCGGAGCTCTCTGTCCGAAATCTGAGCATAGACTCTGAAGGTTTTACTGAACCTTAAGTGCTGGCGGAGCACTTTTTCTGGGAATTCGCTGACCCAATCGGGGTCCTGACTGATAGCTGCAGAGAGGGTGGAGCGCAGGCGTTGCTTCCGAACTGCGGGTGCTGGTCGTATCCTGGTGGTCCTGTCCTGATCCGAATCTGGGTTTCCTGTCCTGTCCTGGGGTGTCCATTCTGCACCTGCTGTCCCACTGAGGGTTATCCTTCCTTGAGGGTTTTCCTGTCCTTAACTGACCCGTGGCCAGGGTTGGTTTTCACACCAGTCTATGTAAATATTGCTCTGAAATTCTTAAAACTGCACCTTTCTATTTTTCTGTCTTTGCTTCAATAAAGACATACCTTTGCACGTGATAATTTTCCATGCTTTCTCCTGCAACCATTGCATTTCATAAAGTCATTTGCATTTGATTTCATAGCGTGTTCCTATGTTACCCTACCTTTTAGAAATCATTTTCTGTATTGCAGTTTGCAACTTCCTGATATGGTCTTGGGTTTTCTCTCGAAAACTGACTAAGTAACTCAGATTTATAGCGTGTTCATCTTGCCCCTTATCTTAGTTTTCCTCTCACTTAGCGGGTTCCCTGTCGCACTAGCAGTCTTTTGATAACGCTGTATGACTGCCCTTTACTTGAATTTAAGATAAACTTTCAAAAACTTCCAGTTGTCCGTGGTCATTTCATAAAATAAAGTATAAAAGTTGGGTTTGTATTTTGCTGCCTTTCCTTTTACAGCTAGCTCCCTGACCCATCGTGGTCATAGGTACCCATAACGGTGGATGGTAAGTTGGGTACACTTAAAATAAATCGAAAAGGAACTCACAATTATTGGTAGTAGATTGTGTGGTCATCTGATCAATGTATATGATAAAGTAAAGTATATGGGCCCGAAGCCAGAAGTGGCGAAATTATTGGTCGGGTGACCCGTGATCTCTAGCAGTAATTTTCTGGTAGCAGAGGATGGTTAGGGACTAGTTAAAGGTTAGGTAGGACTAGTTAGTCTAGCTAAGTCGGATGCTGCTATAAGAGTAGGCGCTTCAAGGGAAATTGATCACTCACTTGAAAATCGTTTACTTTGAAAAATTATGAAATGTTTTAAAATTGTTATTCTTCTTATTATACTGTTATATGTATTAATCCATTTATACGTAAAACGTCTTGCATGTTGTTAGGAATCCCCGGGGAATTGAATAGCGAGTGGTGAATAGAATCCATTCGCTTTGAGGTCACCTGTTTTAAGGAAAGTTGGTGCAGGTTAGGTAGAACTGGAAGCACTAACTAGGGTTTTTCTGAATATATGATTGAATAAATGTTAGTAACGAGGTTCATTGGCAAAATTCCCATTGTGGCGTAACCTAGTCAGGGTCACATCGGAAGAGTAGCAGGTTCATCGGAGCTCGAGTGAAAGCAAAGGGGTTCGCTAGGGAAACCTTAGTCTCAGATATATCCCGGAGAAGTGGATGAGTCTAGGGAAGTAACAGGTTCTCCAATGCTAGTGTGAAGGGTAGGCAGAAGAGATCTACTCGTAGTGAGTGAAAAGTAAATGGAAGTAGTTTACTTGCAGCGAAACAAATTCTTTCCTGTCTAGACACTTGAGCACGGTGGCGAATGTGTATTCGTTGTAAAATAACCAAGCACTAAGCACTTTAGAAAGAAAGAAAGTTTCCGTTACCTTGTGAAGGAGGGAGTCAGTCGCGAAGCTGCTCTGATGTCACTCCGTGCCGCGCTGGGATTGGTAGACGCAGCGGGCTGCTAGCGTAGCTGGAATTGTAAAGGAGGGGCGAGCGCCGGAGCGTGGGAACTGTCTCACGAAAGGGCCGCGCACCCATTGGTCGAGATTATTTGAACTCGTGCATTTCATTGGTCGCACGAAAATAATAGACGCACTCGGATTGGAAGTGATTTTGTAAACAAAATCACTCGTAAAATCGTATGTGGCATTCGTATAGACCGCATACCAGACCTGATCCACGTTATATGGGATTTGAGAACGATCAGTGGAAAGGAGTTAAAAACGACATTATGTACGGAACTAAGAGAAAAGTATCTCTTGTAAATAAGGTGAAGAATTATTTCAAAAAGGACAAGCCGATTAAAACTAGAGAAGGTGTTGTCATACCGCAACCCAACACTCCCGCATCTTTCATGATGTTCGATAAAGGGTACAACACATGTGTATGGTTGGAGAATTGGGTGAAATACACGAAAGATGATGGAGTATTGGCTTTTCCGTTAGATGGAACATTTAACAGCAGAATTCTATTTAATTTGAGAACCCGAATGAATGATTTACATCCCAGACCTAGATTAACGCAGTATGAAGCGCTAGAGGAATGGGAAATCGAGGCTTTCGAAAGGGATAAGCCACGGATGGACAAAGGGTTAACTAAATTTTATCCAAAGTTGAAGCAGGAAGCACGAGCTAAAAAGATGAAACAGTGGAGGCAGAATATGATAGTGGAGGGATTGTTTCCCATGATGCCAGCAGATGATCCTTCTGGGGGACAGAAACGGTTGGGAAAATCTAAACATTGGGTACCCATCGGAGAGTCAGATGATGAATTGTTAGATGACCTATGTACAAGAAGTCCGCCTCCTTATAATGAGGGACATCGACCTTCCAGTACAGGAGATATTTCCCGAAGACTTCCTCCTCAGGAAGAAGTTAGGTCCGCAAGTGTAGGAGGGGGTTACCACATTCCTCCCTATACCGAGAGTCTAGGATCAGTGGATACCAGAAACATTTACCCCAGGATGTCAGCTAGTGGGGAGACAGGATATTCCCGTGAAGGAGATTTTTGTTCTCGACCTCCCTATGGAGGCGAGATGAGACCCTCAAGTTCAGGAATGCCGTTATTACAGTCACAGTATGAGGAAGAAAGAAGATCCCTAGGTACAGGAAGTTTATTCCCAAGACCAAATTATGGTGAAGGACCTAGTGAGACTCATCCCACTGCCCCAAGTTATGCTCCCACACTAACCCCGCAGGTGTTACATGACAAATCTATAGAGAGATTACTGGAAGACAAGGAGCGGGAGGTTCTAGCAAAACAGAGAGCTGAGATCATTCAGAAAATGACCCAGTTAAATACCAGTCCTGAAGCATTGACAATCCCAGTAACAATCGGACCCGTGGTTTCATTGTACGGGGATCGGCATGAAAGTCCAAAACCTCCAGTCATTACTCCCGTCATAGCACAGCCCAGACCAGAACCCTTAATTGTAGATGAACAGACGAGTGAGTGTGAGTCTGAAGTCTCACTGCTAGATCTGCCCATTAGAAATACAGGAAAAAGAATGCAGAAAAGACATAATCCTTTCAATGCGCGGGAGATTCAAATGGAATCGACTTCGGGTACTAGAAGTGTCACCTTGGTCACACCTGAGGAAATTGAAAGATGGAGTCAAGAATTAGAGAAACAAACTTCGCAAACGAAACCTTTAGACCTCTACAAACTGAGAGTAGAAATAGAAGAATTAATGGCAGGAAACGTAGGATTAGATAGATTAAATACCTACTCTGAAGAAGAACTGTTGTTTATGTGCAAAAGTCTTACCCGCAATGTCCGAGTACTTCATGAAAAATTGACAGATACTGCTGCTAGTATGGGAATAGACATTTCAAAATCGAAACCCTTGCAGAAACCCTACCGAGCAGAATTTTCAGACAAAGATTTGGAAAACCTGAATGTGTCAGGGAAAAAGGCACAGGTCAAGGAACTATTGACAGTATTGCAGAAATGGGGAGACGTGGAAAAATGGAAAGCCAGATGGGCTAGGAAGAAAGATGAGGCCAGGTCTAGGCAGGTAACTCCCGAATTCGCTCTAAGAGAAGCTGAGAAACCAGAACAGTTATGCCCTATGCGTGAAGTACCAGGGGGAAAATATGTACATGTCCCATGGTCTCGACAGGATATTGTGTCCTTCACAAATGACTTCCCAAAATTACGCGAAAAACCAGTCGATTGGTACCGGCAGGTAGAAAGATTCGTAAAAGTGCAGAAATGCCTATGGAAAGACCTGGATGGGTTCTTCGACATAGTGGTCCCTGTAGATCTGTGGACTGAGTGTAAAATAGCCATTGCCTGGCCTAGTGAGGAATACCCGAGAGATGACAAAACAGGGGAACCATCAAAGGAAGTGATGAGGAAGTATGAACAGGTAATTCAACATTTGAAAATAAAAGTACCTGCAAAGGAAACTGATTGGACCAAAATAGATAGAACCACGCAGGAAAGGGACGAGACAGTGCACTCGTTTTATGAAAGGCTGTTGCAGGTGTTCAAAACATACAGTGGTATAGATAACATCGAGATGAAGGACATGACCCACTTCATTTACAGGTTTGTAAACGGTTTAAGACCCGAAATTTGTCAGTGGATAAAGGATAATAAAATCTGTTGGCATACCAAAAAGATAGATGAGGTCCTACGGTACGCAAAGTACTGTGAGGACGAAATGGCAGAAAAGAAAAAGGCCCTGAAGGAGAAAGTGATGTGGGCTCAAGGAAAGCTCGCAGAACAACAGGAAAAGCAGCTGAGTAAATTAAATAAAGTGGCTCAGAACCAAGGTCCTGGGGGAGGGAATGGAGGAAAGCCCCGACCTAAAATGAGTAGAGAGGAAGCCAAAAAGAAATTTCCTTGCCATCAGTGCGGAGAAATTGGACATTGGCGAGACGAGTGTCCGTATTTACAAGTTGATAATGCCCAAACACCTGATTTAATTCCACAGACGCAGAATGAAAAGCAAAGAAAGACCCAGCAACAGGTAAAAACGATTCAAGTGCCTCGAGCGCCAAAGCCTATATTTAAAGGGAAGTCACCACAGGGTGATGATGTAGAAGTCTGGGGAGGCAATGAGGATAGAAATACAGCAACTTCGCAGTATTTGTTGAGCGACACCTTTTTCTGTGATGACCAATACTGACGGGGCCTGAGAGGGGAGGACGAGGAGTGCGTACTTGGCGCCTCTTTGCCGGTAGACCAGTCAGGGCCATACATTGAAGGAAAGGTTGATGGAAATGATGTCACCTTTCTATTGGACACTGGTGCTACCCGTTCTACTGTGAGAACAGTGGACGTTCCAAACCTACCCCTCTCGGGAGAAGCAATCCAAGTAGTAGGAGTATCTAATCAATTGATTAGCACACCTGTTACCGAACCCATGGAGATCTCAATTGGAAACTTTAAACAAATGCACAGATTTGTTGTCTGTGATACCAGTCCGGTATATTTGCTGGGACGTGATTTGCTGTGCAAAATGAATTGTACCATCTTTTGCACACCAAAGGGAGTCGAAATTCAAACACCAGATGAAGACGGTATCTACAAGCTAATGCTAATTAGACCTGACTCAGAAATAAAACGAATGACTATACAGGACTTACCTGAAGAACTCCAGCAGACAGTGAAGTCAGAAGTGTGGGACTTTACTGGAAAGGATGTAGGGTTAATGAAAAACGTAGACCCCATACAGATAACAATGAAGGAAAATGCAGTTTACCCTAACACTAAGCCTTACAAAATGAGTGCCGAAGTGAGAGCAGGTGTTGCCATTGAAGTACAAAAATTGCTAGAAGCAAACATCATACAGGAAGTAATGAGTAGCCCGTGTAATTCACCCATTATGGGCATCAAAAAGCCCAATGGCAAGTACAGAGTAGTGCAGGACCTGAGAAAGGTAAACAAGATAGTGGTCCCTTGCTGCCCTATTGTCCCGAATCCAACAGTGATTCTGTATCAGATCCCCTGGGATGCTGAATGGTTCACTGTGATAGACCTATGTCATGCTTTCTTTTCGATCCCATTGCATCCAGATAGCAAATTTCTTTTCTCATTTGCTTTCAACAGTAACGTGTATGTCTGGAACAGGGTCCCCCAGGGGTACACAGAAAGCCCCTCTATCTTTAATCAGATCTTGAAAAAATGCCTTGAAACTTTAGTCTTACCTGGAAAATCTGTTTTGGTACAGTACATAGACGACCTATTGGTGGCGTCTAAAAGCCATAGGGATTGCGTGGTTGACACCATTGCCCTACTGATTCACCTGAGTGAAAAGGGACATAAAGTGGCCCCTGAGAAATTACAGTTCTGTTCGAAATCAGTGACATATCTGGGACACCAGATAGAAAAAGGTATCAGAAAAGTCACCTCAGAGAGAGTCAGAATAATTCAAAATATGCAGTTACCCCGTACTCAGAAAGAAATCAGAATGTTCCTCGGAGTTGTAGGTTATTGCAGGCAATGGATTGTAGGATTTGCAGTTCTTGCAAAACCTTTGATACAAATGACAAAGAAAGGAGCAAAGGACCCAGTTGAATGGAATGACGAGAGCCTAACAGCTTTCACACAGTTGCGAAATTGCCTGTGTACAGCCCCTGCTCTGGGAATGCCTGACTACTCCAAGGAGTTTGGCTTATTCTGTGACACTCGTGACAATTGTGCATTGTCAGTGCTGACTCAGGAGCATGGGTTGACCAGAAGGCCTGTGGCATATTTTTCTGCCACTTTGGATCCAGTGGCTGCAGGATTACCTGGATGTCTGAAAGCAGTAGCTGCAACTTGCACCAGTTTAGAACAAAGTGAGTCTATCCTTATGGGACATCCTGTAACTGTATATGTTCCACATGCAGTTGTGATCCTATTGACTCGTACACAAACTCAGTATCTCACCCCTAGTCGGCTGACTAAATATGAGAGGATTCTCATGGGTGCTGCAAATATCGTTATTACCCGATGTAACATTTTAAACCCTGCCACTCTACTCCCTGACTCAATGGTAATGGAAGATAAGAGAGATAATGAGCATGACTGCATTAACCTGACAGAGTTCAGTACCAAACCTCGCCCAGACATTAAAGAAACTCCTTTGCCTGTGCATGATGTGGAATGGTTCGTGGATGGTTCCTGCCTAAGACATGAACTAGGAGGCCTAAGTGCTGCTTACGCTGTGGTCACTTTATACAAAATTGAGGAAGCATCTTATCTATTTGGAATAAAGTCTGCACAAGTAGCCGAATTGATCGCCCTGATAAGAGCTTGCAAATTGGGAAAAGATAAAAAAGTAACAGTGTATACTGATAGTCAGTACTGTTACGGGGTTGTGCATGACTTTGGCCAATTATGGCTACAAAGAGAATTCCTGACTTCCTCAGGTACCCCCATTCGGAATGGAAAAGTTGTCCAAGACCTTTTAGAGGCAATCCAATTACCAAAAGAATTGGCAGTGGTCAAATGTGTTGCTCATAAGAAGGGCCTTGACCCTGTGTCATTGGGAAATGATTTCGCTGATCGGGTGGCAAAACAAGGTGCTATGGATCGACTGAGAATAAATCCCAATCGGGGTGGGGTTGGAAACAGCTGCCAACTTAGAATGTTTGAAGAAGTGCCTACTTGGGATGAAGTGAGAGAATGGCAGCATGTGACGCCCTGGGAAGAGAAAGAGAAATGGAAAGAACAAGGTTGTAAACCGAGACGTGAGGATGGTGTCATGGTGGGCCCAAATGGTATGCCTGTGTTACCAAGACACCTGCTTGCCCCAATGGCTCGATTGATACATGAGGGATCACACATTGGGAGGGACGCCATGGTTCTGGTATTTCAACAGACTTGGTACAACAAGAAATTCAGGAAGGTAGCAGAGTCCCTTTGCCAGAGGTGCTTGACATGTCAGCAGTTCAACGCTGGCAAGAAAACAGAAGTTGAACTGATGAAAATTGGGAGATCAGGGGGTCCCTTTGTGAGAATACAAATTGATTTCATTACCATGCCTCGTTGTGAGGGAAAAAGATATGTCCTTGTCATTGTCTGCTTATTTTCAAAATGGGTGGAAGCTTACCCTGCCACACAGAATGACGCCATAACAGTAGCTAAGCTCCTACTAAAAGAGTTGATACCTAGATTCGGGGTTCCAGTATTTATTGACTCAGATAGAGGTACTCATTTTCAGAATGAAATTTTGGCCCAGCTTTGTACAGCATTTGGCATCACACAAAAGCTGCACTGTGCATATCATCCAGAGGCTTCTGGAGTGGTAGAACAAATAAATGGCACTATAAAAAATAGATTGGCAAAAATATGTGATTCTACCGGCTTGAACTGGATAAAAGCCTTGCCTCTTGTTCTGATGGGACTCAGAAGCATTCCAGATCGAAGAACAGGCCTGAGCCCTCATGAAATATTGATGGGAAGAGTGATGAGACAAGCATGGGTACCAGGATACAAACTGTTAAGCATTTCTGATGATTTGGTACTTGAATACTGCAAGCAACTGGGTGACCAAGTGCGTTCTATCTCTCGCCAGATTGGGGCAGACGCCGTCGCCAACCCAACAACTCCAGTTCACAAATTGGTTCCTGGTGACTGGGTTAAGATAAAGAAGCATACTCGTTCAAGTTGCCTTGCGCCAAGGTGGGGGAAAAAGCGCCAAGTAATCCTGGTAACGACGACAGCAGTGAAGTGTGCAGGCGTTCCCAAGTGGATCCATGCCAGCCATACCCAGAAGGTAATACCAGACGAGGAGCCTGGAGCTGAAGGTCGTCCCGCTGAGGGGTCTACAGACGTTGGTCCTGAAGTAGCTGATATCAGATGGCCGAGCACCAGTCCCGTTGAGGGTCCTTTAGGCGTTGGTCCAGAGGCAGCCGATGACGTATGGCCAAGCACCAGTACTGCCGAGGAGCCCACAGACGTTGGTCCGAAAGTAGCTGATGACGAGCTGCAGAGGATTTGGCCAGAAGATTGGATACCCATAATCGACCTTCCTGGAGACCCACTCAGAACAAGAGAGCGAATAAGGGAAGACAGAGAGTGGAATAGATAGGACAAGCAAGGCACAGGCGAAGACCCTCAGATCATTGAGATTCACATCAAAACTGAGGACGAAGAAGAAGGTCAGACAGGGACAGAACAAGTGATCGATACTCCTCCACAGACTCCTGATATCGAAAAGGGACAGACTAGACATAGTGTAATAGTTCGAGCAGAAGAAAATCAAGGGATCGAAGTGCTCGAGCAGGATCAGGCAGAACTAGAAGAACGTGTTCAGGACACGGAAACAGAGACATTCGAAAGCAAAAATCAAAACTCACCTGAACAAGGCCAGCTTAGCAACCAGGCAGAAGAAATAGATACAAGACCTGGGACTAGTCAGACAGAAAGGGAGAAGACAGAAATTGAAGTGCCACAAACAAGTGAAAATAAAAGAACATTAGAGGAAAGCCAAATAACAGTACCAGCTAAAAGACTCAAGAAAAAGAAGCACATTGAGCCAAGGTATATTAAGAGACTAAGATTAAGAATAAAAACAGTCCAAGAGAAACTTGCAGACATAAGAAAAAGTCCCCGAATTGCAGAAATACCTGAAGATAACGCCAAGAGAAGGAGTGAAAGAATAAAAAGACAAAACGAAAAATACAAGGATCCAGAGTGGACCTACTTAATCTTGGAAAACTTTGAGGATCTTGATATTACTGACGAAAGCGACGGAGAACGGATTACTGATTACTCTGCAGAGGAAGAGGAAGAACCTCCGTGAAATTGCTCAGCAATAAAATTACCTGGGAAGAGCTGCAAAGAGGGGTTAAAATTTCCTTCTGAGCCAAAATGTCTGATACAAACGTGAGTGGTAGACCTAGCCGCAGTTGTTGCAAAACATGCTGCAAAGTGTGTATATGTAGTATAGTTATAGTAATATTAATTTGGATAGGATTAACAGTTTTCATTCCCTTTATGGTTAGCAAAAATACTAATATTGACCCTACTCAGATTACCGACACTGAAGAACTGACAACACGAAGTGTAGAAAGACGTGAGAAAGCACTCAGACAGACAAAACGTGACTTAGAAGCATCAGATGAGGAAGGACTACATTACCACGGAGTTAGAAACAAGGCATTACGTAGAAACTATGGAAATAGAAGATTGTTATGTCTGCATGAAGCTGCCTACTTCTGTGGCTGAAGGCGTGACATATCATCATCTACCTCTGACCTATGGAATTTCCTGTAGTATTTTAGCAAGCTTATTTTACAAAAGAGGACCGTTACAGTACTATTACTCTAACAATGACGTGATCTTTTCTGAACTTCCCATTCGTGGAAATCTGAATCCTGTACATACCAAAAGTGACGTAATACGATATATGGGAGACTATTTTCTGACTATAGGCAATATAGACATAGCTGAAGCACACAGAGATAACTTGACCTGTACATTACATGAACAAGAAAAGATATTTTTAAACATGGCAGAGAAAAGAAGGGAGAGTTTCCAAAGAAAGGCTAATGACAAAAGGCAGAAAACACCTAAATGGGCTGAAAACATGGAAAGCACCTCAAATGGCGGGGCAGGGCCTGCTTTGTTGCTGGATTTCGAGAAGAAAGGGAAACTCTGTCTTCATCGCGAAAAGACTAGTTATTATAATAACATTTTCATTGGTTCCAGTCAATGTGAACATAATTACAAGGTAATTGGAGGTTGGGGATTCAAAAATGGGTCAGAGCCTGTGTTTCCTGGAATTTATTATATATGTGGAGACAAGGCTTATTTCAAATTGCCGGATCACTGGTATGGAAGCTGCTATTTTGGCATTGTTTTCCCGAGAATATACCATGTGAATGAAATTGCTGGAAGCAGTGAAAACACTAATGGCTTAGTGCTTAGCAAAAGAGAAAGCGTAGGTGAAATAATGGGTAGTATTTTTAGTGCACTGATACCTGGAGTGGGAGTGGTTCTGAACACTCACAGAATTTGCAAATTATCCACTATAGTGGATGTGCTGTCTACTGACACAGCTCATGGATTTCTGCTGGTCAATACTGAAATGGTTGCGATCAGATCAATGGTTTTGCAAAACAGACTTGCTCTTGACACCTTATTAGCAAAAGAGGGCGGAGTCTGCCGGATGTTGAAGGCGCAACATTGTTGCACTTACATTCCGGACAAAAGCGTACAGCTCAAAAGATATGTGAAAAACATTACTAATTTGGAAAAGGAACTTAAACCACTCGAGGTTGACAGTGCCTGGAAGAGACTGGTTGATGGTCTCTCCAATATAGGTCATTGGTTTGCTAGTTTAGGTAAAAGCTTATTGTTAAAGGTACTGATGCCAATTGGAGTGATAGGTCTTATCCTATTTCTCATATTCGTCTGTTGCAAATGTCGCAAACACCGAAAGAAATATCAAGTGAATGCGAGAGGAGTGAAACGAAGTGCTAATGAACTTGAATTGGAAGAAATGAATAATCTGATTTATAAAAAGGTGAAAAATTCTCACCCTACCAAAACTGAGAAAGAGAAGCTGAATCGCTTGTTGGAAGAGATAGAAATGTACAAGGTGTGAAAGAAAGTTGGCATCTGGTTCCATTTTTTGTGATGATAGTAAATATCATCAAAGAGGGGATTGATAGAGCAAGATTTCGCATCGCGACTTGCTCGATTCATGAACCTCGAAACCGTTGTAACCTCGTAACGAATTGTATGTTTTACTAATATCTTTTATTTCCGATATATATGTATGATAGAGAAGCTTGCCTATGTGTTTTACTAATACGATTAATCCGTGTTTTAAAATGGCCGCTGCTTGACTTTCCTCTTCTGCGCATGCGTCAGTCACACTCACGTGACTTCGTGTAGTGATAGTTTTGGAGGGAAAGGGTGCGCATGCGTAATAAGCAATAAGATGGCTATAACATGTTGAAGCTTTGTGCTGCTGCTCTTGTGAAATTGTTTGTTGCACTCACCAATAATGCATAGTATATTTTTATAATGATGAAGCTAAAGTACGACATCATGACATGTAATACATTCATTTATTTTTATGTACTAATTTGTTTTCGCTTACTTTTCATGTATCACGGGAAATGGGGGTCCGAATGGGTCGTGAGCCATTTTGAAGGTCCTTTCTGCGCATGCTCAAAATGCGAGGCCAAAGACAACTTTGGACCGTGGAACTCAGCCAGCTGGCAGCCACAGTCAAGATGCTCCTGGGAGAATTACCTCTGACCCAGGAGGATGGAGAATGTCCCTATATTGTAACAAATGTATAAGTTTCCATTGTATTCTCTGCGACTTCTCGTGGGAACCCCAATCTTGCTAGGCGGCACCCTAGGATGCTAAGTAGGGCTTGTAATAGTCTGTTCTGATTGGTGTGTTAACCAAATCCTACCTTAGGACCAATCGAAATTGGGGATTCTGACACTTTGCAACATTTGGGGGGTGGTACCCTGTCCCAAAACAGTATATCTACCCTGGGTTCACCTAGGGAAAATTGTCCGACTTGTCTGAATAGCTGACCTGTCACTAACCCAACGCACTCAATAGGTGACTTGATACAGAGGTGCTGCGGAGCTCTCTGTCCGAAATCTGACCATAGACTCTGAAGGTTTTACTGAACCTTAAGTGCTGGCGGAGCACTTTTTCTGGGAATTCGCTGACCCAATCGGGGTCCTGACTGATAGCTGCAGAGAGGGTGGAGCGCAGGCGTTGCTTCCGAACTGCGGGTGCTGGTCGTATCCTGGTGGTCCTGTCCTGATCCGAATCTGGGTTTCCTGTCCTGTCCTGGGGTGTCCATTCTGCACCTGCTGTCCCACTGAGGGTTATCCTTCCTTGAGGGTTTTCCTGTCCTTAACTGACCCGTGGCCAGGGTTGGTTTTCACACCAGTCTAGGTAAATATTGCTCTGACATTCTTAAAACTGCACCTTTCTATTTTTCTGTCTTTGCTTCAATAAAGACATACCTTTGCACGTGATAATTTTCCATGCTTTCTCCTGCAACCATTGCATTTCATAAAGTCATTTGCATTTGATTTCATAGCGTGTTCCTATGTTACCCTACCTTTTAGAAATCATTTTCTGTATTGCAGTTTGCAACTTCCTGATATGGTCTTGGGTTTTCTCTCGAAAACTGACTAAGTAACTCAGATTTATAGCGTGTTCATCTTGCCCCTTATCTTAGTTTTCCTCTCACTTAGCGGGTTCCCTGTCGCACTAGCAGTCTTTTGATAACGCTGTATGACTGCCCTTTACTTGAATTTAAGATAAACTTTCAAAAACTTCCAGTTGTCCGTGGTCATTTCATAAAATAAAGTATAAAAGTTGGGTTTGTATTTTGCTGCCTTTCCTTTTACAGCTAGCTCCCTGACCCATCGTGGTCATAGGTACCCATACACTTAAAATAAATCGAAAAGGAACTCACAATTATTGGTAGTAGATTGTGTGGTCATCTGATCAATGTATATGATTAAGTAAAGTATATGGGCCCGAAGCCAGAAGTGGCGAAATTATTGGTCGGGTGACCCGCGATCTCTAGCACATCAATTGTTGTTTTTGCATTTGTCACCCCGAGTGGGATGGGTATGCTCAGACGTGAGTCCCATGCTCTCCACACCACTGGAGTCAAGCTATTCTGGCTGAAGACGGCTGATAGCCAGAAACCGGTCCTAGGATGCTTGATTCCGGTCCAGGAAAGACATGGCTTGGCAGTTCGGGCTGGACTGTTGCCATGAGGCACAGGGTCAAGGCTGATTTGCATATGGCCATGTCTGAACTGGGGTGGTGTGGAGTGTAAAAAACGATGGATGGGGTGAATGTATGACATTGTTCTGCATTCTGTCCATCAATTGTTGTTTTTGCAAGGTTTCACGCGATAACGTGACCTTGCTAATAGGGTGATATAATTATCGCTGCTTTTCAGCTGAAAACGGCCGCTAAAGCGGCGATAATTGTCTTGATGATATGCCCCCAAGTTATTT
This sequence comes from Lissotriton helveticus, assembly GCF_964261635.1. Lineage (NCBI taxonomy): Eukaryota > Metazoa > Chordata > Amphibia > Caudata > Salamandridae > Lissotriton > Lissotriton helveticus. The sequence goes on along the minus strand of NC_136059.1, from coordinate 1,504,051,005 downwards.
GAGATGATATATTGCTGAGATTGTGTAAGATGGTGAGTTTGCTGTTCTTTTTTCTATTGCTCGGTGCTTGGCAATGATGGAAAAGCAATAAAGTCTATTAAAAAAAAAACCAACAAGGCATGATGAATGGGCAGTTGAGTAAGCTTCTAGAACCCATAGACCAACAAGAGATGCTATGCTGGAATAGAGTGTGCCCTTTTAGCCTCTGTATGGGCCATGGACCATTTCCAGCACTTCTTTTAAGGCAGCAAATTCAGTTTACAAACTGATCACTAACGCTTAGTACACCTCTTGTCTCTGGGAGGTGGACTAAATTCAACTGCACAAATTGCAAGCCTGAGTTCAAAATTGTTTGAATACTGCTTTAAAGTGTTGCATGTTCTGGGCAAAAGTAAGATGCAGATTTGTCATGGTAGAATATTACTCCAAGTGGCCTGGGCTAACATTCCCTGAAAAGGTGACCACCGATGTTGTCATGAATTTCTTGAGAGAAATTTTCGGTGTTGAATGCTTTCCAAATTCAATGTCACTAACAGTGGCATTCGATTTGATTCGAAAAAATTTATGAATTTCCTCAAACTACATAATATCAAACACAAATGTACTGCTGTTTACAAACCTCGATTAAATGGTTTGACTGAAAGATTCAATCACTATCTTAACCCATTGCGTGCGCCGGACAGCCGATAGCCGTCCGACATCACAGTGGGCGTGTGCGTCGAACAGCGCCCAGTCGTCCCAGCACTTACCCATGGGCCTGCCATCTATGGGCCACCACCAGGGAAGGCAGCAGAAGCCCTTTCACTGTACCACACCCTCCCTCCACGTCATCTAATGATGTCAGCACGCACCATGCGCCGACGTCATTAGAGGCAACCGGTCGTGCTGGAAGCCATTTGCTTCCAGTGCGTCCAGGAGAAACAGGTACCTTCCTTCCTTTTCTCCCTGGGAAGGGTGGGGGTTGTTAAACAAAGAGGCACCGGAGGAAAGGAAAGGGTTTTCCTTTCCTCCGATGCCTCTTTAAGCATTCCTGCTGCACAATCGCACATGGGGCACAATCGTGTAGCAGGAAGGCCCGCTAGACTCCAGGGATCTTTTTGTTGTTATTAGTTTCATTTTTGTGGGGAGCGGTCCCAAGGCAAGGGTCACTCCCCTTTAGGGGCAATTATTTTGCTTGCTTCTGCCCCCTGGGGGGCAAATCGGCTTATGCAATTTGAATTTTGTGTACCCCACTAGGCAACCAGGGTTTTCTTTTCTTTTTTCATGTTGGAGGGCAGCCCTTGGGGCAAGGGTTGCTACTCTTTGGGGAGCAATGTTTTTCTCTGTTTCTGCCTCCCTGGGGGGCAGATCGGCGTATGTAATTTGAATTTTGTGTGGCCCACTAGGCCAACAGAGTTTTCTTTTTTTTATGATGGGGAGCAGCCCCATGGGCATAGGTCGCTACCCTTTGGGTAGCAATTATTTTGCCCTTTTCTGCCCCCCTTAGGGGCAGATCAGCCTTATGTTTTTAGGCCCATCTGCTCCCAAGGGGGCAGAAGCCATTAGACACCAGGGATTTTTTTTAATGTTGTTGTTGTTGTGGAGTAGCCACTTGGGCAAGGGTCGTTCCCCTTAATAGAGTGATCATTGAGGCCATATCTGCCCTCTTAGGGGGGCAGATCACCCATATGTGTTTAGGCCCTTCTGTCCCCAAGAGGGGCAGAAACCATTACACACCAGTTTTTTAAAATATTATTATTAGGGAGTGGCCCCTTGGGCAAGGGTCGCTCCCCTTCTACGGGGTGAATATTTTGGCTAGATCGGTCTTATATATTTTGACACATCTGCCCCCAAAGGGAACAGAAGCCACTAGACACCAAGGGGTTTGTCAAAACCTATTTCTGTGATTGGGAGAGCGTCCCCTTGGGCAAGGGTCTCTCGCCTTTTAGGGGGTATTATTTTGGCTTCTTCTGCCCCTTAGGGAGCAGATCGGCCTTACGTTTTTAGCTCACCTGCCCCCCAGCTTGGCTGGATAATTGTGTATGGACTGGTGCATTATTTGCAAATGTGATAGTAATGTTTTATTTCTCCTTTTTATTCTAGTGCAAAGCTTTTGATTCTTGTTTGCCGTTTCGGCAGTTTGTGATCTGCAGTTTGCGTAGTTGCATGTGTTTGGGAAGAAAAAAAATTTTGTTGTGTTTACTTCAAATGAGTATTTTTGTCAGGCATGAGTGAATTTTTTGTAAGTGTGTCATAATAGCAGCATATTTAGTTTATGTTTTTTAAAGAGGTTCATATAGCACCAACTAGACCCGAAGATATCAGAGCACTTGCACGAACACCAATTTTATTACAGATAGTCGTATTCATTTTTTTGGTTAGGCATGGGGAGATTAAGTGATTTGCGCTGAATCACAGGATGTTGAGCGTCGTTGCTTAGAATTGAACCCGGTTCCCCAGCTTCGACGTCGACCACTCTAGCTGTAAGGCTACATCCTCTTCCCTTTTAAGTGTAACTTCTTTTTGGATTTGTGCACGATGTGTATTGTGTTGTGTTATGTGTAATTTTCTTTTCTTTTTCTTTTTAAGTGGGATATTGTTGGTCCTTGCTGTGTCCATGCAGAGCAGGTGGTGGTAAGTCTAGCTGTTTGTAGCAAGTGAGTGGTATTGTTTTGGAGTATATAGGTCTTTGTGATGATAAAGCCACATTTTGTTTATTACTTATTTTACTAAGTGTTTGTTGTTGTTGATATTAGTAAGGATTATGGCTAGCAGAATTACCGCTCAGCAGTTGGTTGGTATGCTTTTTTAATCTTCCTCTGACCATGATTATGAGTATGACAGTGCGTCTGAGGCAGAGGAGGAAGTGCAAGATTCTGGCAGTGAGTTTTCTGTCCAAGAGGAATCATCTGATAATGAAGCTACTCTCAGTGCGGATGAAGCTACTCTTCAGTGCGGATGAAGTGCCTGTTTTAGAGGAGGACACTGATGTGTCGATGGGGCAGCAAGAAGCATCTGGATTGTAGCCTGGGGCTGCAAAGCTTCTCATTGGAAGTGCTGGACTGTGGGTTGATCCAAACGTGGTGCAGCCGGTGTTGCCTGCCTTTAGTGGTGATGCAGGGTATAGAGTGAATTGTAAACATTTTTTGCCTATCAAGTTCTTTCAGTTGTTTATGGATGAATGTATTTTTGGCTGAGATTGTTGAGCATACTAATTTGCATGCTGAACAGTATTTAAGGGACGTCAGTGCCAGACTTAGGGCCCACTCTAGAGCTTCCCGGTGGACAACCACAAATCTGGATGAGATGAATACAATTTTCGGTTTAGCTTGTTTGACAGGCTTGATAAGGAAGCCGTCCCTAGCTTCATACTGGTCTACCAGTCCCTTGATGGGAACAGCCATTATTCCTGCAAATATGAGTCTTGATCAGTATTTACTTTTGCTTCAGATGCTGCATTTTGTTGATAATTCTTCAGTGTTGCCATGAGACCACCCTGACTGTGACAGCCTTTTTTAAGATTCGGCCTGTCCTTGATCACTTTGTAGATTGGTTGTTCGAGATCTGTACTCCAGGGAAAGAAATAGCTGTTGATGAGTCTTTGGTCTTGTTCAAGGGCCCTTAGTTTTTAGGCAGTACATTCCTAACAGGAAGGCATGTTATGGAAATAAGATGTATATGTTGTCTGAGAGTAGGACAGGATATGTCTATAATTTCTGGGTGTACACTGCTAGGGATTCCACGAGTACTGCTTAGTTTACCCAAACACCACCCCACCTCCGCCGGTATAAAGCAACTTCACTGGCTTCCATTGAGACGGCAGGATGAGTTTAAAGCCCTCTGCCTAGTTCATAAAGCCCTTTATAGAGGAGGTGCAAATGACCTATAATCTTTATTTCCTCTGTATGCTCCACCCCGCTGCCTAAGATCTTCTGACACGGGACTGGTACATCTTCCGAGGATAAAAAGAGTACGATGGAGAGGAAAACGATTTTCATTCCAAGCTGCTAAGTTATGGAATTCCCTCCCCGTCCAAGTAAGACTTCAGTCCTGCCTGACGCTTTTTAGGAAACGCAACTCTAATCTTGCCTGCTGTTCCATTTTTTTCTTCACATTCCTCAGCGCCAAGACGCCTCAGTCAGTCAGACTATTGACGTCTCTGGTTGTCCGTCCACTTTAGGAGTTTCAGAGCAAATTGTGTGGGAACTTCCTAGAGGACATTTTAACGAAGGTCACCATTTGTACCTAAAGAACTTCTACACTGCTGTGCAATTGTTTAATGAATTGTTCAAAGTGGACACTCTTGCTTGTGGCACATCCTGGATTCCCCTTGGTGTCTAGTTTAAAAACAATGTGTAGGTTTGCTAGGGATTCTCTATGTGCTGGCTGAGCTAGGGTTCAAAATCCACAGCTGGCAATTTTTACTGTCAAATTTGTGTTGTGTCCACCTTGTGTTTTGGGCTGTTTCCTGTCACGGGCACTAGGCCTACCCACACAAGTGAGGTACAATTTCTATTGAGAGACTTTAGGGAATGCAGGTTCGGTGGAAGTTTGTGGATCCACACAGATTCCAGAACTTTCCATCGCAGAAACGTGAGGAAAATGTGTTTTGTTTTTTAAATAGAAAGCTTGAGGTTTGCAAGGGATTCTGGGTAACAGAACCTGGACAGAGCCACACAAGGCACTCCATCCTGGATTCCCCTGGGTGTCTAATTTTCAAAAATGTATACGTTTGCCAGATTTTCTTAGGAGCAAGCTGAGCTAGGGTTCAAATCCACAACTAGGCACTTTGCAAAAAAAGAGTCCGTTTTCACTGTAAAAATGTGTTGTGTCCATGTTGCGTTTTGGGCCGTTTCCTGTTGCGGGCACTAGACCTAAGTGAGGTATCATTTTTATCGAGAGACTTTGGGGAAAGTGGGGTGGGTGGAAGTTTGTGGATCCACCAGATTCCAGAACTTTTCATCACAGAAATGTGAGGAAAATGTGTATTTTATTTACAAAGTTTGAGGTTTGAAGGGATTCTGGGTAATAGAACCTGGTGAGAGCCACACATGTCACCCATCCTGGATTTCCCTGGGTGTCTAGTTGTTTTAGTTTTAAATGTATAGCTTTGCTAGGTTTCCCTAGGTGCCAGTTGAGCTAGGGTTCAAAATCCACAACTAGGCACTTTGCAAAAAAAGGGTCAGTTTTCACTGTAAAAATGTGATGTGTCCACGTTGTGTTTTGGGCCATTTCCTGTTGCGGGCACTAGGCTTACCCACAATGGGATACCATTTTTATCAGAAGACTTTGGGAAATGCAGGGCGGGTGGAATTGTGTAGATCCAAGCAAATTCCAGAACTTTCCATCAGAGAAATGTGAGGAAAATGTAATTTTGTTTTACAAAGTTTGAGGTTTGCATGGGATTCTGGGTAGCAGAACCTGGTGAGAGCCTCTCAAGTCACCCTATCCTGGATTCCCCAGGGTGTCTAGTGTTAAAAAATTTAGTTTTGCTAGGTTTCTCTAGGTGCCTGCTGAGCTAGAGTTCAAAATCCACAGCTAGGCACATTGCAAAAAAAGGGGTCAGTTTTAACTGGAAAAATGTGATGTGCCCACATTGCGTTTTGGACAGTTTCCTGTTGCGGGCAGTAGTCCTACCCACACAAGTGAGGTAGCATTTTTATCGGGAGACCTAGGGGAACAAAGAATAGTAGAACAAGTGTTATTACCAATTGAGTTTCTTTGCATTTCTGCTTTCCAAATGTAAGACAATTTGTACAAAAAAAAGAAGTAATTTTGAAAAATGACCTCTAATTCACATGCTTGAAGGGGTACCCACAAGTTTGGAGGTGTGCAAATAACCACTGCTTGTAAACTCTATATTTTGATCCCATTTCGAAAATATATAGGTTTTCTTGGTACCTATTTTCCACTCTTTATATTTTACCAAATGAATTGCTATATACCCGGTACACAATGAAAAACCATTGCTAGACACAGCTCAGTTATTGGCTCTGGGTTCCTCGGGATCTTGGTGAACTTATAAGTCCTATGTATCCTCACAACCGGAAGGGTCCAGCAGATGTAATGGTATATTGCTTTCTAAAATCATATTTAGAAGCAGTTACAGGTGAAAACGTTGGCACAAATAGCTGTTTTTTTCAACTCCATTTCAATATCTTCTATTTTCAACTGCTAGTTTCTATTAAAAAAAACTGGAAGGACCTACACAAATGACCCCTTTGCTGAATTCAGAATGTTGCCACCTTTTCAGAAATGTATAGCTTTCTGGGATCCTTTATTGCTTTCACACCCATTTCTACCACTAACTGGAAGGAGTTTGAAAGCACAACAAGGAGTAAAAATAGGTTGTGTCCCAGTAAAATCCTAAAAATGTGAAGAAAAGTTTAGTTTTCTGACAAACATCTACCTGTCCTTCAAAGCTGAGAAGATGGTGATTTCAGCACCATTAACCCTTTGATGATGCAATTTGCAGGGGAAAAATTTCCTGCAGCATTTATTCCCTCATTAAAAAAAAAAAAGTTTTGCTGTATTTTGTCCAATTTCTGGGTCCCCTACAGGGGAATCCAAAACCCTGGGTACCTTTAGAATCCTCAGGGTGTTGGAAAAAAGGGCGCACATTTGACGTGTATACCTTATGTGGACAAAAAGTTACAGGGGCCTAAGCGCAAACTACACCAAATAGCCAAAAAAAGGCTTAGTAGAGGGGGTAAAAGGCCTAGCAGCGAAGGGGTTAAGAATAGTATCCACGTGGATTTTCCAAATGGAATCCCTATCCTCAATCTACTAATAGAAAGCTGTGAGCTTACCATATAAATCCTGATTTTACCATGGGTATTCGTCCCTTCAAGCTACTGAGGGGTAGAACTCCCACATCTGACATGTATCCATGGTGGTTACTTAAAAGTTGCTTTTCCAAACAAAGTTTAGGTATGAGTGTGGATCATAATAATATTGTTAGGAAGAGGGTGGAAGGGTAACAGTTGTGAGCCAAACAAAGGTATGGGGAGGTAAACAAGGTAAAGCAACATGAGTTGTCGGTGGCAAGATGTGCTTCTATTAAGATTACCTGTAAAGAGCGAGAGAGGCAATTCTAAATTTTCTAAATCTTTGAGGATGGTAAAGTTGAACGAAGGAAGCGATGACACACACGATGGGAAATATTGTTGTGTGATAAGGGTTGCTAAATGTGCGAATGACTTTGCTCGCTCTGATGAGGAGCGAGAGCAAAATGATGATGACCTGTATTCCTGCCCTGACCCAGACTTTGATCTTTCAAGAGTGCATTGTAATAGAGCTAGTGATGAGTTCACACACAACCGGAATATTGTGAAAGAATAAGATTCTGACGCTTCACTAACCAAAGTCGATGAAGGACGTCTTGCTGATAGTGTCAAATTGTCTACTAGAACTACAAAGTCAATAGTAAACCATATTGGGCTTTTCAATGAAAAGGAGACACATATTAAAATAAAACCATGAAGATTTATTAATGGCTTAAATCATTATAGAAGGCATAGTAAATAGAGTCAGTCAAAAGTAGTCATTATAACTCGGGAGATGGCATGTAGCTCAGAATAAAGTGCTAATAATTAAATAACAGAACAAAAATAGTTCTGCTCAAATTAAATAAGTCATAAATCAGAGGTCAGACTGACATTGTGTTGCCTCCTATAGGTCAGGGGAGTGAGCCCAACACTTTCACGTAATGGCTTATTTTATAATGCAGAATACAATTAAAGTCATTCATTCAATATATTTGTGTAAGAGTCACACAGTTTGAACCAATCAGATTAAAAAGAGAACAATACGTTTTCTGAAGTCACCTTATTCAGCCCTATCCCACAGATTGACATAATGGATTTTCCATCCCTATTCTCCTTAAAACACCTAAATAGTTAATACAAATGTCACTACTTAATAAATAAGGGCATGCTCTCATGTGAAACCACTGTGGTCTCAATAGAGGGGTCCTTGTAAACAACCCACTCCGAGTTAAGCATTGTGCTACAGATTACTAAAGCAAAGAACCATCATTCGGTACACAAGAAAGTGCCATTACACCTGAAAGCACTGCTTACAAAGTTAGTTCTGCTTGAATACTCCGTGTGCAGGATAAGACAGGGACAAAAAGAATTACATTCTGAAAAGATGGTTGCAGACAGCACCAACCATTTTGAAATCGAGGCCTACATGAGCTAATGTTAGCTTTAGCACAGTTCCCTCATCATAATGGTTTTATTTTAAATACGTCTTAATTTTCTGTTATCGTTTTAATTCTATTGTGCATATAATACTTAAAGTCCCCACCTTTGGCATGGGTTGGTAGTTTGATGGGCCATTACAAAAGTTAGTATAGAATCACCTGAAGCTTGTATTTTTCCCCGAATCAGTGCATACTTTAAATAGTGAAAGTAAGAGACAACACTTTCAAATGTGTACTACTACTCCTTTAATGAACCCTAACTGATAATTAAAGAAAATAAAGACAGAAAGGGCATGTAAAATGGATACAGACAATTTCATCCTTAACCCCGTTCCAGTGGGATCAGTTCAGCCCAAACTGCCAGCCCCGGTCCTCCCTGAACCAGAACGGAAGCATCCCAGGACCAGCTAAATCTTGCTTCGTTCCAGCTGGCACAGTGTGGACGGGACCCACATCTGGGCATAACCACCCATTCCCCCCCCCCCACACCTAGGCTGTGACACTGAAGTGTGAAAAAACTGATGGTGGCTTTCTGAATTTCTATTGACTGCAACGACTGCAACAACTATTGCAGAAAATTAACCGCTTTCCACAGTTACTCTTGGGTCATTCTGTGCCTCTTTACAAGATAGTTGTTTACCCCAATACAAAAGCCCCTACTATTGGTCCAACTCTAGGAATTTTCAACACATTTTTGTGATTTGAATGGGGGCGTAGACACGGTTGTGGGAGTGGGGTGTGTTGTCCTAGACTGGAAAAAGTTGCAGCCTTACAGTCATCAAAGTAGCAGTAAGGCATAATACTAATGGTGCTCAAGTATGGGAGGAAGTTGTTGAGGAAACAGAAGCTGACAAAAATACACATTTGCACGCCTCCTATTATGCCTCTGGAGTTTCCATCATATCAGTGTTAACATTACCACTGTTCCTGAAGCCACAAACACCTTCAGTGCAGGCAGAACTCCCTGGCTGGCTGTGCCTGTCCCTGTTGTGTGCCCTCCTGGCATGTTACTTCTATTTTCAGATTACTGGAGCTAAAGCCCTGGAGGATAATTATAATTACAGGGCTTCAGTATTTGTGTAATGACCAAAAATCTTCACTGTTCTTGCTTGATCACTGCTGCTATCAGGGAGAGGTGAATGCAGTGTTGAGCGCCTATAACCTGTAGCTGTCCACAGAAATAACCAATAGCTTCCAAGCTGAAGATTCGGATCTTTCTTTATTGACTTCTCTGCAGAGCTTTTGTGAGACCCTTTTTCCTTCCATTGTGGGTCTCATTGTCCTCCAGGAGGCCTGTGTTTGTGTGCCAACATCCTCCATATCCTGTTAACAGACCTTTTCTCCTTCTTCCCATTGATTAATAAATGAACATATCCCAAACATAGATACATGTTAGCAGGGTTTAGCTGGGAAGGTGTGGACCATTGCTGAGGGCTTCATGTTATACATTTATCTATTAAGGGTAATGTGGAGTACATAGAGTCACGAGCAGGTCGCTGAACTTCATTAGCGATCTAACGAACAAATATCTAGGTTTACATCATATTGTTTAACATTAGCGGATGTTATTCATTCTGTACCGAGAAAGTACAAGCATTCCCAAGTTCTGCAGCCTGCACTCTTCAGATCTGAACTCCTTGAAAGTTAAAATGTATAAGATTTAGGAGAGAGTTTGATGAAAAAGCTAGAGGTTTAACATACATGCTCTTCTAAAGGGTGTGACACCCTGACATAGGGTGTTTGTTATGGGGCAAAAGGGATGGAGGTTGAGCAGATGCAAAGCAAGATGAAGGCGCGCAAAGTGAAGATGATAATGTGTAGGGGGGATACGAGGATGGACAGAATGTGAGTAAGGGAGTGCAAAGTGTGTGTGGTTAGGGGTGTGTAGGACAATGGATAAAGAACGGCGACAGACTCTGAATCCATTGTTTAATCCCATGGTGCTGTTGCCTCCTTAATATTGATACAGACTTCTAAAAATACAGTTCAGAGAATATTATCTTAATTTAGAATGCATAACTTAATTTACTGTGACTTTAAGAAATGTGGCTGGAATGAGATTGGTTTAGAGGGTATAATAGACTCTTAGAAAGACTATTATAAGCAGCCCCAGTGAAAGATTGCAACTACATTCCATTGATATAATTCAGCGAGGACCCTATTGGCTTCAACCTTCCATTTGCTCACAACATTGAAAAACACTGCAATAAAGAAGAAACATCAGATCACGTTTTCAATCAAGGTACATTTGAGAACCTTGTGCTAAATCTTGGAATACAATCTAAGACAGCGGAAGCCAAAGCCACATCAGCACAGTCCAACCTCATCCTCTCCCTGGGGCAAAGCCTCTTACATTGTAGGCTTGTGGTGGTCTAAATCTCTGACCTTTTTGTCGGCTCCTCACATCACCTGACTGCAAAACCTCCCTTCTGATTAGATAATGCTGACTTCTTTAAGTTTCCTGGTTCAATGGTGCTCATTTGCAGTAGTTCTAGAATGCAGTTAATTATAATTATGGTATGATTAAGCTTGGAGGATAAGTTGGGTACTTGTAATGATTGCTGCTTGTTTGCAATTATAGTTTGCTGCATTTAGTATGGAGAGGAAAAGTGCTTCTAAAGAGTGTCATGACTCTCAAGTCTCCTAGTGGGACTAGCTGTCACCTGCCAGCGAGAGAAGACAAAGTTCTAAAACAAAGCATTGTTGTCGAACTCATCACATGGATTGTTGACATTCTAGCCATCTTTATCTTCTGCTGAAAAAGCTCCTGTGTTTCTTGTTGTGAGGGTGTGTGTTCCTTGAACCTTTCCCGCCTGCTGGTCAGTCTTTGGGGCTTATGATAGGCGATCAATTGAAAGTCTAGATCTAGGCCAACTTTGGTAACTTTGCTTGCTTAGCAACTGCAGGCTCTTACTGTATGTGCCGTTCCAAGGTTTGATGGAAATATGCCTTCAGTGAAGCACACACCTGTTGATACACCTGTTAAGTACATAGGGTCAACAGCACTGACTGACGTTTCAGCCCCTATATGCGGAACATTTTAGCTGCAGGATGCCCACATCAATAAATCAGGCTGTATTTATTTAGCGTGGTTTATCACCCGTGAGGGTATCCAGGCACCATGTCACGGGTACTCGATCGAAGATCAATGGCTTGAGTCCCTACCTGAAGTCTGTTAATAAGGGAGCTGTTCGAAGTTGGAGGGTAAGAGCGTTCCAGGATTTGGCAGCACGGTGGAATAAGGATCGAGCCCCCCCCCCCCCCCCCCCCCCCCCACCACCACCACTTCCTTCCATTTCATCTTTTTCGACTCTGATGCTGAAAACCCAGCAAGGGAGGGGCCTCTGTAAACTGACCAGAGGAGGTAACCCAAGACACTCAGGTTAGAACGCTGTGTCCCAGCACCAGAAGCAATGCCATAGCATAGAAAGGCTCAATGCCTACATGAAGACAACACGCACCCAGCGTCACAAGTGCTTAGAAACACTAGGGGTGCATTGGAACTTTCCAGGGCTCAAGCCTGGCCAGAACACAGTGAAGCACCAAACTGGAGAATCAGTGCAAGGCAATGTTCCCCTGACAAGAGCACGCTGAAGCAAGACAGCTAGCACTCACGCACCATAATGTACAGGGAACCTCGAGCAGTTTAAGGGTGAATAAACAAGCACCCAGACAAAAGCAGTGCCTTTGCCGCCCTTCCATGAAAGTACATTATGCAAATTCAGCAATTGGGCGCCCCTGGAGCAGCACAACTGGTACACAGAATAGTGCCGATATCAGCAACCCCGGCTTAGTAGTAATTAGTTGCGCAAAATAAACAGACCACACAACGTTTTGTTGGGAAACAGTTTGCTGCAGGTTTATTACATACAAGGAGTATGCCAACTTGGTGGGTTAATTTACGCGCAATCCAATGACAGGCAGCGGCGACTAACCTAAGCTGCCATGCCCGCCTGTTGGGCCAAACTGCATCGTGGCCTACCCAATTGGTGCTACCGTTTATGTGGGGGTTATCCCCCTTACATACCATGGACCCTTAGTCCATCACTTTTACTCATGCCTTTTTAGAGGCAGAGCGTATCCAGGCAAGCCCCCGATTGCTCAGGCTTACAACCGCCCGAAGGACTAGCGGGGCGCCGTAGTTTTCAACCATGGTCCTGTCGTGAAGACTCCTGTGATTTTGGCATAATGCACCCCTATTGTGCTCCTGTAATGGTGCCCCTCGTACCAATCAGCCTCCGGATTGCCCTGTAACTCCATCTGTGCAGCGGGGAACAAAGAGGATGGTCAGTGGGTAGGGGCAGGTATAAATACCTGTCCACAGCCCACTGTGCACCAAAATTGACGCGCACAGTGGTTGCTGCACGTAGAATGGACTCCCAGAGGAGGGGGTCCTGGCAACAGGGCAAGGGGAGGTGCCTCATGCGGCACTAAGGGGACTGCCCTCTTAAGGGGCCCACTTCATGTGCCACAGGCAGCCGCAGAATGCGAGAGGCGGCACCACTGCAGCCGCTCAAAATGAAGCAATAAGAAATGCTTCATAAAATCAATGTGGCAAACATCTCTGCCTCTGCACCCACCATAACACTGCCAATGAAAAGGACATAAAAGTAACACTAAAAAAGCACACCCCCCCACGCAGCCACCCGCAAATGCCAAATAAACAACAGTTTCCCGGCAACCAAAATAAATGTGTACAATTAAACAATTATGTTCAACATTCACGTCTATAATAGGATACAGTGCTGACGAACCCCTCTATGTCACATCTCGTATATAGTTATGCTGACCAGATAGCTCAGGATGCAGTGCAACTATATCAGTTCAATAATACCTCCCCCTTCAAGTGGACACATATGTATAAGTGATGTGTGTGGGCGGCACTTAAGTTGCACTTGTTGCAGGAAAGTGACATTTCAGGGGGGCCCAAATGTCCGTAGGCCTGGAGGCACTCAGTAACATCTCCCCGTACGTAGTCAGTTGCTCCTGATAGTACACCAAATCGTTAATCCATACCTTGAACTTGGGCACCCTCCCTCAGCCCCAATGGCATGCACCCGCCTTTTTGCCATCAGTAATGCGAGGGCCACGTATTTGCAGTGTGCTGCCTGCAATGGTTTAACATATCCCAACAGGGCTAACATTGGTGTAGGCTCAATATGCACATTGACCATTAAATTCAGGGCTTCAAAAACAAGCTTCCAATATTCATGTACCCCGGGGCACTTCCAGGCTAGGTGTAAGAAATCTGCACCCGGGTCCCGACACCTATCACATCTATCTATATCCCTCAGGTTATATCGATGCATCTGGGCAGGGGTGTAGTATAATCTATGTAGGAATTTGTAGTGGATTATGCGAAGCCTGCTACTGGCTGAAACCTGCTCCGTCTACGATGAGCAGTATTCCCACTGTTCGTCTGACATTACGAAGCCTAGTTCCGAGTACCAGCGCTTTCTAGCTAACGCAGGTGGCTCCTCTCTCTGTGTGTGCACCGTGTGGTAGATCAACGAGACAAGGCGCTTGGCTGTCGTGCTTTTAAGAGTCAACTGTAGCGGTGCAAGGGCTGGGGGCTCAGCCGGAAAATCCGGGATAAGGGCGCGGACGCCCTGTCTCAGACGTCTGTATAAAAAGACATCAAACGGCGTTTGTGGAAAGCCCTGGAATATATGCTCAATCTTCCGAAACTGACCTTCATGATACATGTCCCCCCAAGTTTTAATGTGTGTACGTTCCATGAGCTTGTGAAACACCACTTCTTGGAGAAGGGGCATAGTGGGGTGATACACAAGCAGGAGAAGCGGTGAGTATAGCAGGGGCGCACTCAACATTCGACCTATGTATGCCCATGCTGCGACGGTACATGTGACAGTAGTCGGCGCCTTTGCCCTTACAGCAAGTGTGTCATACATTGCACCCTCTATGGGAACGGGATGCGCCTGTCAGTGCTCTGCCGCCACCTGCGGCATATATCGGGGCTGGTGTACCCAAAAGTATGCATAATGGGCCTGCGCGCTGTAATAATATAATTCAAAGTTGGGCACCCGGAATCCCCCTTGTGAGTAGGGCCGAATGAGAACATTCCACTTCAGTCTCAGGTGTTTGCCCCCCCACTCCAAACGCAGCAATTCAGACTTGAGCACTTTCAAAAAAATAGGTCCCTGGATGGAACGGTATATTCATAAACAGATAAAGTAATTGGGGTAGTATCACCATTTTGATTAGGGACGCCCGTGCTGCCATGGAAAGTGGGAGCGTGATCCAACGATAGACGTTATGCGCGTCAGTGTTGTACCGTAATTCAGGCGCATTAGCTCGTCCCTGTCTCTCGTGACACAAACACCCAGATACCTCATCTCGTCCTCACACCATTCTAATGGATACTCCAATGGGAAGCGAACCGTTGCAGCCATCAGGGGAAAAAATACAGGACTTTCCCCAGTTGATTTGAACCCCAGAAAGTTTCCCAAACACAATGAACTCCCTGAGGATTGGATTTAGGTTGTGCTGCGGTTCTCGAACGTACAGCGTGATGTCATCCGCATATAAGGATATTCATATCTGCCTCATGTTGCACCGTAATGCCCTGTCCTTATGGTACTGCCGCAGCGTTGCCGCCAATGGTTCAACTGCCAGTGCAAAAAGTAAGGGTGATAGAGGGCATCCCTGCCGGGTGCCCCTTGTGACCGGAAACGACTGAGACACGCGACCTTTGATAAGTACTTTAGCGACTGGTGAGCAATATAAAAGCTGGATCCAGGAAAGAAAGCGGGGGGGACCCATCCGCAGCATCACCCCAAAGATATAGTCCCATTCTATCGAATCAAACGCCTTGGTGGCATCCAAAACGACAGCTGCCAAAGGCAATGCAAAGGATACATTGTTTAACACAGTAAAAAGTGTCCTTAAGTTGTGAGATGTGGCCCTTCCAGGAACAAAGCCAGACTGATCGGGCAGAAGCAGATTCTCCATCAATAAGCTAAGCCGGGTGGCGATGAGTTTGGCCAATATCTTCACATCACAACTAAGGAGAGACAGTGGCCTTTGGGAGTCGTCACACTGATGGGGTACCTTCCCGGGCTTCAGAAGCGAACTGATGAGGGCCTCTCTCATTGAGGGGGGAAGATGGCCAGTATCAAAAGCGTCTTCATAGACTTTACCCAGTATGGGGGCCATCTGATCAATGTAAGTCTTGTAGAATGCAATGGGAATGCCATCTGTGCCAGTGGCCTTCCCGGACTGCATGTGCATGATCGCTTCCCACACTTCATCTAATTCAAACGGGGCACATAGAAACTTTCACTGTACATTGCTCAGCCACCCCAATGCAACACCCCCCAAATAACTATCCAGGTCCAGCTCATCTACTCTGTGCGTGGTATACAACTTGGCTTAATGTGCGGTAAAAGCATTAAGTATGTTGAGTAGTGTGGCCTTCTAATCATGTCTGCTAGATTCTTGCCCGGTCTCTCCCCTTCTCCATACCGCCGAGCCACCCAGTATCTACCCCTCTACCCCTGAAACGTGATTCTCTGTGAGCCGAATCCATGTATTGCATGAGCGTCTCCCTGAATTTCAATTGTGTTGGGCCATATGGGTGTGCAGCTAGTTTAATCTCAAGCGCCTTAAGGTCCGTTTCCAGCTTGTGCAATGTGTTCATGATGTCTCTGAGTACTCCATCCCTCTTAGATTGCAATAACCCCTAAGTGTAACTTTGAATGCCTCCCAGATGGTCTCCACACTCTCCACTGAACCTTTATTCCATACAAAATTATCACGCACTTCTTCCCTCAGCTCCTCCTGAAAAACTGAGTCTAGTAAGATAGTGGCATGCAATCTCCAACTAGTACGTGGTGGGCCATAATCTGCTGAGGATAACGTAAGTCTGACAGGGGCATGGTCTGAGTAGGTTTGAGCTAAGTGTTGTACTTTGAAAATAGCTGGACCCAGTCCCCTGGACAGAAACAAATAATCCGGCCGTGCCCATGATGCTGCCTGTGCAGTGTAATGTGTTCCCTCTAATTTGTGGGGGTGCATATGTCTCCAGGCACCTATCAAGTGGTACTCGGTTAGCGTCTCATGTAAGACAGCGCGTGCCTTAGTGTAGTGATGGGGGGCGGGATGAGACCTGTCAATGTCTGGGTTGCGCGCAATATTAAAGTCACCCCCCCCCAAATGATGTGGTTAGAGCCTATGTAAAATATTTTAGCCCATAATGCGGTGTAGGAGTCCGGGTCATCCACATTCGGCCCGTAACAGCAGTCCAGGATGACCGAATCAGACCCCAGTCTACCCCATGCCAGACAATACCTACCCTGCGTGTCCCTTGTGGCTCCAGCCAGTACAAATGGTGTACGCTTCTTTATGAGTATGGCCGTGCCCCTCACATACGATGAATAAGAGGAAAAGACTCTGTGCTCAGCCCATTTACTAGCAAAAGTGTTGACGCTTTGAGGGTTAAAGTATGTCTCCTGCAGCATGGCTATGTGCACTTGGGGACTGTCCAAATAGGCCAATATGTGCCGCTTTTTGCGTTGGTCACCCAATCCCCTGATGTTCCATGTGACTATATTCAGCTTCTCAGGACTTGTATCAGCCATGGGTCCATGTGCCTGCCATTAAAGCGGTCCACATCCAAAGGATGTAGGTCAGATCATATATGTGCGAGTACTGCATCGAAAAGCCTTGTGCCAACTGATCAACAATTAAGTCGCCTATTAGCAATGCTAATCTATGATGAATTCTGTCCTGCTCTATGACGATCATGTAGACCTTCCAACAGTCCCCCCAACTTCTCCCCCCACCCACTGAAGCAGCGCCAACTTGCCAGAAAAACTCTCCCACCTCTCTCCCCCTCCCCCAGTGAAAACTTAAAAAAGGAAAAACCATCTCCGTTCTGCACGAGCCATGCAGTAAACAACATTAGGGGAACGCCCAATGGGGGTAACCCTAGGTGACAGCACAGGTATACCCAGCTCGGTGAGTCCACCATTGTTGGAAAAGATGGACCCTGGGGAGCTGGGGGTGCCCTGCGCATACAGAAAAGAGCTCAGAGAACGAGTCAGCTAAACAATCTGCATTACGGGTATCAGCGGGCTAGTTATCCAATTGTTTAATTCTTCTCATACCAGCCCTCAAACGTAGAGCAGTACACCATTTATGTGAGTCATCCTCCGCTCCCAAGGAGGAGGATTGCTGCGACAAAGCTAAAGTTCCGGCAGTGCGACTTGATCGTTTCAAATGCTTAAGGAAATCCTCCGCCTGCTGTGGTTTCGTAAAGCACCTCTGTTTCCTTGATGCGTGACCCTGAGTCGTGTGGGATACAACAGCGCATAATCAATCTGGGCCAACCTCAATTTATTCTTGACGTCTGTGAACTTGCTTCTCTCCTCTTGGACCGTAGGTGTAAAATCCGGATAGAAAGAAAACATATTGCTATCATAGATAAAGTGCTGTTTATTCCTCACCACACGGAGTGCAACTTCACAATCCCTATAGTTTAAAAGTCTCGCTATGATGGGGCTCGGACCCAGGGTGCGATACGCTCGCTCAATTATGAATTGGTTGGAGAAAGCTTCCGCTCCGACTGAGGATAGTAACAACTTTTCCACATATTCCTCCATCCTCCCTGTGTTGGTGGACTCCGGTATACCTAATATGCGTATATTATTGCGCCGACTGCGCGCTTCTAAATCCTCATTCTTTGCGGCGTCATGTTTCAGTAGCTTATCCATGCGGGCAACCTGCGTGATGACCCGAGCCGCCGCTTTCTCAGTATCCGAGAAGCACCTCTTTGTCTCCTTGATGCGGTCCTCGTGCCCCTCCAACTTGTACGCAATGGCGTCCATTTGCGAGGACATCCTATCAACCTTGTCCACAATGGTGGCAAATCCTTGCTGGACTTCCTGTACATTGGCGCTCTGCGTGGTCACGCCGCCCTGGGTCTCATTGCAACTGTCCACATCTTGGTTCTCTTGCAGGTTCCGGGTGCTCCATTTTGCTGCTTCAAAATTCAGTTTGGGTTGTCCGGTATCCGGCTTACCCATGTTGCGCAGCGTCTCCCAGCTCTTCCGCTTTTCTGTATGTTGCCACCCAAGTCCTACATCAGCAGTAAATGGTCCCCACAGCCACTAATATAGTAAGGCAATGCGAGTAGTTGAGCACCTCTCACAGGTGTGGTCGGTCCATCGAGCATCCGTTTGTACACCAGTGCCCCAGTGTTGAGCAAATCTTACATAAAAGAGAGGGGCACAGCAGGCCACAGAGCACTGGCGTCACAGGGGTCCGATCACCTCAGAGTTCAAATAGTTTCTCTGGAGGGTCCACCACTCGTAGGGCCAGTATCACGGGGGAGGAGCTTAAGCAACACCTTAAAGGCCAGTGCGGTTATTCCTGCCAAAACACCAAATCCCTCGAACCGTGCCTCCACCTCAGCTGCAACGTATTGCTCAGTAATATTAATGTGGAGCAGACAGCCCCATTTTGGCTCCCTTTCAAAGTGCGACCCGTATCTTCCAGCTTTCAAGCATGGAGGGGAGGTCTTTGGTTCAGCACAGCATTGTCTCTCCTGATTTCAACAGCTGTAACACGTTCCCTCCTTCAGAGCCCACTTCAAACATATCACTACGAGAGCTGCGAGGAAAATCGGGCCCAGGTCTGGCGTCACCGTTTGCAGAGCTGCAGAAGCGGTGTAGATCAAACAGCGGGCCTCGGTCACGCCATGCACAGAGGGGCGGTTGCAGCGGGATCGCTCGCCAGCAAATGCTAATGCGCTAATCCAGCCGGGTAGCAACCGAGCCCCCTCCTGAAGGTTTCCATTCCCCGCAGCAGATCATGGAAGGATCGCAGAGGTAAGTGTCTATCTGCCCGTCCGTGCAGTGCGCATGCAGTACTGGACAAGTAGCGCCTCTCACCTTCTCCTCAGTCGTTCCCTCCGCAGTCACAATTCCTAGACCACAATCAGCCGGAGCTCCCCTCTCGTACGTCAGACGCTAGGTGCAGTGCTGCGGTTTTGACGTTTCCGCTTAGTCCGCTTCTCGATGCCTGTGTGCCTCGTGGTCAGCAGCGGATTTGCGCAGGCCGAGTCAGGGCTCCATAGCAATCCGCCTCTCACTCCGGCCAGATCTTTAAGACGCTACCGTTGGAGCAGGGATGCCTCAATGCAGTCAATTTTTTCGTCGAGTCTTCTACTATTGTACATCACCCTCTGGGCATATGCAGAAATAGCGGGCAAGGCTTCCAAGCAGGATAAAATAAGGATATGTGTGCAGGGCTGCAGGAGCCTCACAACAGTGTGGCCATCTTGCATGCGCACCACCGAGCGCCCCCCAGCAGGCCCCAACTTGCACTGTTTTTATCCGTAGTAACTTTCAGTTCAGTGAGGGGCACTGCTACCAGGGCACTGCTTACACCTTGGCCCCACCGGGATTCCTGAACACTGGACACCCCCTCCAAAGTGTAACGAAAAACAGCCATCTCGGGTAGGGCAGGAGAGTCCAGGACCACCAGCAGGTCAGTCCCCCTCCAGCCAGCCCGGAGCCCCCATTGAATGCTCGCCCTGTTCCAGGGCCAGACAGTCCATGCCAAAAAGGAGTCCACACCATTTTTCTTGCCCAAGACCCCGCCAGAGGGCAAGGAGCTTACTGGTGCTCTCACCCTCCCCCACCTATATCTTGCTTACCTGACCCTACTGCTATGGTACCTAGGACCGTTTGAATGAACAATTTGAGCCCCTTATTAGACAAACGCACACCATCTGGTAGATGAAGCTCTGAACCCGACGCCTGTATCAGCCTATGCCTGATCGTCCCTAATGCTGATCCAGTCAACCACTTAGCGAGTGTCTGATTCAATTTTTGCTGATCTGTTTACCGCTTCTGCAGGCACGCCCTTGGCCCAAACCTGACGTGGGATTACCTCAGTCCGAAATATAACCGTGCCCAGCAATAAGTTCCTCACCCTTGAGAACATAAAGCATAAAACTTTTTTAACCACTCTCGGTCCCGTAGGGATCCTGTCACTACCTCCAGAATGAATATCCAGTACGCCTGGAATGGGCAAGTCACCTATGTCCCCAGGCCTTCCTTAACTGTTCGAACACTTTGCATTATCATTGCCCTCCAATCCCAACCAGTAGTGTCTGATACCCTTCGAAGCCTGGGACCTATCTAACTCTGAACCACGAAAAATACTGTCCTGCTCTGCGCACACAACAATGGCCACACCAGCATATCTGTGTCCATCAACATACCTGCGCCTGTGCCCGCTCGACATGAAATTAAAACAGAAAGAGAAACCAAACAGGAGGGGCTAATTCACATGCTTTCCAGTCTAGGGAGGACCAGGCCTGGCAGTTCCGGCTGGACTGTTCCCATTGGGCGCAGGGTCAACACTGATTTGCATGGGGGGCGTTAGAGAGCCCTTAGTAAAATGACCCCACCTTAGTGCTGTTCTGCGGGTCGAAGTAACAATTTGCCAATTATCCTGCATCCACTACCCCATCCATCGGCACACAAACATATTCCGAAGCCTCAACATACGAGGAGCACTTTGCTGACTTTGATGCCACTATTCCGAGCCTCTACGAGCCGCTGGCAGCGGAACTTGTAATCGAGCAAAATGGCAAATCCGGAAGGGGTCTCGTCGCTAAATCCTGCTTGCGCAGCTGAGCCTGCTGCTGTGATACTACCCTTGCTCCCTGGGGAGCTGCAAACAGCTAAGTGCTGCACCCGATCTGCCCCTGCATCATCGCAGAAACGCGGTAAGATCTTGCTGCCATGACCCACGCCCTGAGGTCCCGCCATGCTGCAGATGGTACACTGAGGTGCGCACCTGTTGCAGCCTGGAATAACGCGGCGGAGTGCACATCTGTGCCTGAAACCAACTGCAGCTTTACCTCCGCCACTTTGAGCTCTGCGGGTATCGTGCAGTGTGGGGCTGTCACAGAGTGTCTTCCTGCGGTGGGGGAGGCCTAACATGGCGGACGTCGGCCCCGAATTCCGGCGCTGCGACTGAACGCCCAAGGATACGGCCGTGGAGCTTGTGCTGCCTTCCAAGCCCGGTTGGTATGCTGCTTGGCTGCGTGATTCCTGGCCCAGCGGTGGTGTGATTGTCTGGTGCGTCGCCGCAATCTTGGAACTCTGAGCTGGGATCCTGCGCAGCATGGCGACCTTCCGAGTAGGCCACCTTAGCGACTTGTGAGCTTGCCACAGTACTGCTCTGTGTGCCATCGCAAAAAATACTGGGATTGCGGATCGGCAGTAGTCACAAACACTAAGGCAAGAACTGAACAACACACCTTTTAGAGGTGGGCTCCAAGCTTCTGCACAGATCACCTAGAGGATGTAGCGTCCTGGCCTGGATATGGAAACGCGGTACACCGCTGGCATGGCCTGATGCAGAGCCGCTGTCACTGCTAAGCGACCCCCACCTGGGTTAAAGCAATTGATGCTGACGCTGTGTCGGGCTGGTGCAGCGAAGATTAGGGTCCATTGTACCACATTGCTCCCGATGAGTGCTAAGAGGGGGGCCGACTGTGGCTGTGCTGATATTCGTCGCTGGTGTATAGCAGTGGATGGTGAAGTGCTGAGTTTGCAAGAGGCTAAGCGCTGTATCTAACGCGACTGGGGAAGAACTGCATAGCATAACTCTACCGACAGCCGCCTGCGTGGACACGAGCTACATGCAGGGAGAGAGTTCCATGTCATCGAGCGACAGTGAGCCCGCATTGCCCCAGTGGCGACCTCTTGGCAACAGCACAGGTGTTGCCCCTCTAGAAGCGGCAATAACCATGGGCAAGCCAGACAAGCAGCAAGCAAAACTGAATTTTGAGACCCGGAGGTTTTAGAAATCCCAAAGCTCAAGTTACATCAGACAATGAACCTGAACTGGAAGCGGGCGCTAGCAGCAAATTGGAACGCATGATGCTTAGTATGCAACAGAGTCTGCAGTCCATTGACGCCAAGATTGATCACCTTAACCTGCGAATGGATAACATGGCAGCGAAACTTGATAAGCATGGGTCGAGGATAGCTGAAGCAGAACAACGCATCTCAACGACTGAAGATCAGATGGAGGTTGTTAGCACATCATGTTCCAGTATGGAAAAACTCTAGGCGGTGATTCAGACGAAGAACGAAGATCTCGAAGCTAGCTCTCGTCATAATAATCTGCGGATTACAGGGGCCCCAGAGTCAACCAACACGGGCGCAATGGAGTTATATGTTAAGACTTTACTTAAAGATATGCTTGGAGCCGAACATTTTTCAAATGTACTGGTTGTGGAGCGAGCTCATCGGTTCCTGGCACCCAAGCCCGTGCCAGGTGCCCCACCGCGCCCCATCATTGCCAGACTACTGAACTATTGCGACCGGGACTCGGTGCTTCATCTGGCCAGAATAAAAGGGTCTACTACCTACCAAGGCAGGACAGTGGAGTTTTTCCCTGACTTCATGGTGGCTGTGCAGCAGGCACGGCGAGAATTCCATCTTGTGAAGAAGAAACTACAAACACTGAAAATCCAATATGCAATGCTGTACCCCGTGCGATTGTGCATGCAACATGCAGGCAAAGCCCATATTTTTGCGACAGATCGAGCGGCAGGGATCGATGCGGGAGGCAGGAGCTGACGCTGATACAGAAGACTGAGCCAGTGAGCTGCATAATGTTAAGTGAAATGGGGTAGAACTCGGAACACAGACTGTTGGAACTCAGTGTCTGATTATTAATTTTATACTGTCTATTCTACATATTTTATAGGTGCTGTGCTGCGATAGCCATACTTGTGCGTACTCTACCATGGTTCTCACTCATAGATTGCGAGGTCCAAAATGTTGCTGGTCATTTTATGATGATCCACATACAGTGTTGATGTTTGCACCGTTCCCTTGTTGAGAATCCACTATTAGTCACTATGCCTATGGATGGGGTGTTTTTTTATACCTACTTCGACCCCCTGGTATCACACAGGGGGCTGACGGCTATTGGCGAACCCCTCCGAGAGGAAGTACCCCACATTAGTTCACTGTCACACTAAGGCACCCCTTGTGGTGTATTTCTTAGATTAAGACATGCGGTTACATGGGTGTGGTTTTGTTTTTCGGGAAGGGATTCTTAGCATGGTTGAGATGCTGAAGTGGGTGGGGGGACTGTTGGGGAACTATATATCTTTGGAATTGAATTGGACATGCAGTACTGGTTGATATTAGTACATTCAGGGACAGGCAGCGTGAGACTACACTTTGGCATGTTGAATGCCACAGGGCATGGCAGGCACTAAACCTAATGTAATCTCATGGTTAACCTGGAATGTCAGGGGCCTAAAAAATCCCAAGAAAGTGCAGATCCAGGTACTAGCCTACCTGGATCGTCATAACGTCAGGTGGCTCTATTACAAGAGACCCGCCTTACTAAGCATGCAGTCTCAGAGGTGGCCACTAGATGGGCGGGTGTGCGCCTGGCCGCTTCTTACTCCTCTCATGCGAGGGGTGTTATGATACTGATAAAAAAAGGGATCTTATTCGAACCCTTACACGTGGAGAAGTACGAGATGGGGTAATACATATTGGTGCAAGGTATGCTATACGACACAAGGATGCTCATTGTAAACATCTATGGGCCTAACACTGATGACCCTACCTTTTATGAGACAATATGGGGCAAAATATACAAATTACCTCCTTTGACGATTATATCTGGGGAGTATTTTAATGTTGTGTTAGCACCTGAAGTAGATTGGTTGACATCAGCTGAGCCCACATCGAAAAAGCATCATCATCTGTAAATAATGGTGTGCTAAACTTGGGATTGCTAGATATTTGGCGACTGCGACATCCGCACTTGAAGGAGGGCACATGTCATTCTTATGTGCACCAATTCAGCTCACAAGTGATGTGAACACATGGACAACAAATGTCCAACATCTGCCTAAAACCTTGTCGGATCACTCCCCGGTTCTGCTCAACATATCTATACCAATGCGGACTCCTTCACAGTTTCAATGGCGTCTACAATCCTCCTCCTTGCTTGATCCGTTTTTCTGCGAGGGAGTTCGAGAAGCTATTTCAGACTATTTCTCGCACAATACCGGGTCGGTGAAGTGTGTGGGGACGCTCTGGGAGGCATTTAAGGTGACCATATAGGGAGCATCCATAGGTCTACAAGCTGGAGTTCTGAAATCCCTCAGTGGCACTATGAGTAAGTTAGAGCGCAAACTGGGAGGCCTAGAGCGTGAATACGGCTTTGCAGCAGACCCACCCATACTAGTGAAAAATAAAACTAAGATCACATAGTATACTGGAGTGTCAGACCAAGAAATACGTCACATGTCGTGCAGGCAAACAGCTAGATACTATGGCGAAGGGGGCAGACCTGGGAAAGCATTGGCTAGCAGAATAACAGACCCTTGGGCAAAGAACTATATAGTTAAAGCTGTTGCAGAGGACAGCACTATACACTATGATACAACCAGTATACTCAAAACTTTTGCGCAGTACTACCAGACAATGTATGCAAATCGGCAATCGACAGGGGAGGCAGAGATAGCGCAATACCTAGACAATGTGGCACTGGTGTGGTTCTCACTTAGACAACAAGATTTTTAATGCATCCAATGACGTTTGAGGAAATCCGCAAGGCCATTACTGCATTACCAAATCGCAAGGCAGCAGGTACAGATGGCCTACCGGACGAGTTTTATAAAGAATATATGGACATACTGGCCCCCGTCTTGAGATGTACATGAAAACGTATGATACTCAGAGTCTCCCCCCCACTCTACGAGAAGCACTGGTTGTCGTCTTGTTAAAGCCTGACAAGGCTTTAACAAGGCATAAACCGGACAGGTATAAATCGTATAGACCCCTGTCTTTCATAAATACTGATTTTAAAATGTTGGCAAAGATACTAGCTAATAGACTGCGGCTGCTCCTTCCAGTTATGGTTCTTCCTGATCAGTGAGGGTTTGTCCCCGCTGGATCTACGTCACACAATTTACGCACATTGCTTGCAATGCTACATGTGCTTAAACCGACTTTGCCTGCAGCGGCGGCCCTGCTGGACGCCGCTAAAGCTTTCGATTCTATTTCCTATAAAAAAAATGTTTGCAATTTTACATCGCATAGGTGTACCTTTCATTTTTACAAACTGGGTTAAACTGCTGTACACGGATACCATGGCACGCGCAAGTCAACGGGCATACGTCGGATATATTCAAGATACAACGAGGTACCCGGCAAGGGTGCCCGCTATCGCCCTTGCTGTTTGTGCTGGTGCTGGAACCACTGGCATATATTTTACAGCTACGTTACGCCCAGGCAGCACTACGCTTTTATCAGCGGCCCCTAGCAGTCTCCATGTATGCAGATGACATGGTGCTGTATGTGCACGATCCTGCAACACACTAAGAACAACTTATCAGAGAATATATACGATTCGAGTGGTACTCCAGACTTGGGATAAATTGGACTAAATCAATTATCTTACCCCTAACATACAGCACACCACAGAAAGAATTGGGCTACCCATTTGAGTGGTGCACAGACCCTTTAAACTATCTGGGGATATGGATTCACAGAGATTTGCAGATAGTTGTTCAAACTAATTACGGTAAGACCGTCACACGACTCGAAGAGCAAGTGAACCGTTGGATAAATCTACTGTTGTCATTTGCCGACAGCATAGCACTAATGAAGAAGGTGTTGCTTCTGTATTTCCTATACTTATTCATGAATATACCCGTGCACCCAACGCGCCACTTCTTCAACATGCTTCGTTCGTTACTAGTCACACTTACATGGGGTGGGAAAAAGCCATGAGTTCAATGGGAAACATTAACGCTCCCTTATGATATGGGCTGTTTCACAGCGCCAGATTTTCAGCTGTATTATCTCTGCGCACAAGCGCACTATGTCTACTACTAGCAACAAGTGCCAGCCTACATTCTCCGTGTAGTGGTAGAAGTGGGCGCAGTACATCCGATACCACTTAAAACTATGATAGTCAGCAAACATACAATTTTTGAAAAAGGTGAGATAGACACGGTGCAAATCACAACCAGGGCGTGGCAGGAACTGGGGAGACGTGCGCGAAAACTGCAGCTTTATGCACCAAATATGCCGCTCTTACACCATAATGTGATCTCAGTGACGGGGAAGCTAGCACACTGAAATTTCTTAATGGGGTAGGAATGTCAGCCATGGGGGATGTGTTTCCTGGGGGTCAATTTGTGGAGGTATCAGCTTTCCTTGCCGATGGGAAGAATGCTGCAATGCGAATATTTGTGTACACGAGACTGTGATCAGCTTTGCGTGTGCTATACCCATAATTTCCTGCGGAACCACCAACTTTGGAGGCACTGCAACTCCTCTACAGCACTCCGACGCGTGCTAAACTTGTCACACAATTGTATTGTACATCGCAGAAGGAAGGGGCTGTTATGGGGGGGAGCGCATTGGTTAAGGGAATGCAACTCTCTCCGAACCACTGACAGAAGAAGATTGGAGTAACTGCTGTAGATTGATGGGGCAACTAACAGCAAACTGCAACCTTAGATTGGTACATTCTGAATATTTACATCAAATGTACTATACACCTGTTCAGCTATATAAATATGGTTTACGTGCAGCTGCCTATTGCAGAAGGTGCGGTGCCCCAGATGCCGAATTCCATCATTTAGCATGGTCCTGTCCAAAAGTAAGCTCATTTTTGGGAGCAATACAGAAAAGGGGGTGGTGATGAACAGAGTGTCTGAATTAAGCAGACCACTCTTACCCAGTCCAAAGATCAGGGCTTGATCCATCACCGTTATTTATCTCACTGCCCCATCCCAGCTCAGAACCTGGCTATATGCAAATTAGTCTGTCCCTGGCCCAGTGCATCATGGGAACAGGGCAGACCAAACTACCAAGCCAATTCTTCACCAGAAAGGAGACAAGCTACCGGGGACCGGTTTCTGGCATTTCAGCCTCTTCGGCCCGGCTTGCTTGAATCCTGATGGAGCAGTGAGAAAGGGACTCATGTCTGAGTATATCCTGCCACACCTATAGTGGCCAAAAACGATACAGAAAAGGGGGTGGTGATGAACAAAGTGTCTGAATTAAGCAGACCACTCTTACCCAGTCCAAAGATCAGGGCTTGATCCATCACCGTTATTTATCTCACTGCCCCATCCCAGCTCAGAATTTTTGGGAGCAGGTCACACACATTCTACAACTGATGGCTGGGATGCCCATAGCATGCACTCCCCAAGTATGTCTGTTGGAAAATGTTGCCGATGTTAAAGCCTCTATTAGGAAGCTGGTGGCGGTGGCGCTACTATTAGCTAAACATAGAGTTTCTATATGCTGGGGGGGTAGACTTACGCCGACACCTAGAAAATAGTTTCAGGACATTGTATACTGCCGGGATCAACTCTCTTGCTAAGCTGAAGAACTACCCAGAGCCTCGAAACCCTGTAACATTTGGGGTCCACTTACCTCTTACCTGCTTACTGTAAATTATATTTGATGGCCTTATTAAGCACTGTGCTGCTCTGCTCCTTCCTTTTTAGGCGTTATTAATGCCATATTAGTGTCTGTCCCAGCAGCAATTAGGTATGGAAATGTTGTAATGTGCTAATTGAATTGCCTATAATCTATATGCCTAAACAACTGCTAATGTCTTTATGGTTGTATATGTTTTTGCAAATGTATAAATAAAATATATATTAAAAAAAAGACTGATTTGCATATGGCTGGATCCAAACTGGAATGGCGTGGTGAGCAAAACTATGGATTTAGGCCCAGATCTCTGTACTGGGGTGAATGTATGACATTGTTCTGCATTCTGTCCATCAAGTGTTCTTTTTGCATAGGGGTCGAGCTAAGCTACCGGTCACCCTACCTTTTTAAGCTAAATTAGGTCTCACATAGCGCCCACAACCAGATGACTTCCATCTGCCTACCCTTTTATTGCTTCAAAAGACAAGCCCATTG
Organism: Lissotriton helveticus; assembly: GCF_964261635.1. Taxonomy (NCBI): domain Eukaryota; kingdom Metazoa; phylum Chordata; class Amphibia; order Caudata; family Salamandridae; genus Lissotriton; species Lissotriton helveticus. The sequence continues at coordinate 1,504,022,850 of NC_136059.1, read as the reverse complement.
AAGCTGCTGTGGTGGCATCCCCAATGCGGATAGAATGGGACGTGAAGGGCGAGGTCTTTTCCCCCAACGATGACAAGGTACACTTACATAAGCATGTGAACTGAAATCTAGTCAGCGGGGAGCCGTCTGCATGCAATAATAGCCTGGGATCCCCTACTCCTGGATGCATCTTGAGGAATGCTTGTATCAAAATCACTGAACAATACGCAACAGGACCGTGATCTGTAGCATGTCCTTTGAAGTCACAGCTTCATCTAGGTTAACACCCCCCTCTCTACCGGTCTTCTAAGCGGGTATAAGTTCTAAAATTTTGAATGCCCCAAAGAAGGCAAAAGAGTATGCAAAGCTTACAAGGTGTCTCATAAATGGATGCGCAACCTGAGGTACTGCCTCCAAGATACGTGATAATCTACCGGCATCAATGGGTCTCCTCCCATCCTTTAAACCCGGGGACATGCGTTCCCAACCTTTTAAGGCCCGTAGGACCTTAGGATCCTTGGTGGGATCCACAACCCCTTCCAACCCTGCAAGGAAGCAATTGCCGCCAGCTGTCTCCTAGCCATAGACCCTGAGTTCCCGCTTTCCTTCTGCTTATCCAAAAATTAGAGCCCCCTTTATGGTGTGAATTTCTCCCCCTGAAGGAATTTTTCTCTGCCTGCCATGCTCTCTCATACATCCTCTTAGTCTTGGGGGCCAAGAAGACATCTATCAGATCGGGCGCAATAGTGCACCAAGCTTCCACAACTCCTCCGGAAAAAAGCCATCTGACCGTCTGCTTGTGGCCATAGTGCTCTGAATTCTGTTTTTGCCTAAGTGCTCATGTCCAAGCGCCCAAACTCCATAGATGGTAAGTGCAACTGAGAGCCAAGTACACCAACTCCCTTAACAACACACTTTAAGAAACAGGGATCCCCCTGTGCCACCAAACCTTACCTAAATCTGAGCTTTAGGTAAATGCAATTGTCACTAATCTCATGACAAACGATTTATAGAGCTTTGAGTTGCCGGAGCAATTGGTGTAGATCTCCAGCATCATTTTCACTAAAGTAGTATTTAAACCCCCACACTATTAAATTCAAATTGCCTAACAGGACAATAGCTGCTTCTGATGTAGAGAAACCATTGTTACAACCTTTCGACAAGCGTATCACACCACACCGTTAACACGTAGAGGATAACACCATAAACATACCAAAGAGAAGTGTTTTGCCTCAGGGTTGCTACTGAAATGTTGGGAAAACTTTCAAATCACCATCCGCATCAGCAAGAGGTCTCTACTAGGTCACAGCAGCCCAGCCATACTTCTCTTATACATAACCTATAATGTGTGTTTGCACAGCCCACTTTCACCTTCAAAGGGGGCATCTTGGCGCTGAATAGCAGATGCTTACTTTTACCCAACTCAATGTTGCTCATTTTTTACCTCAGCAAGGATGAAAGGCTAAGTGAACCCGCCGGTATTGAACCTGTGACCATAAGGTCGAACACAGGCCCCTGCAATTGATGCATTAGTCCACTAGTCCACCAGACCCCACTTGACGTGGAAGGTCCCACCAGGGTGATTTTATTCAGACAAAGTACTTTACATAGGACTTGGGCATTACTAATACAAAATCTTGTAACCATATTCAACGAACCACACTCTTCCATAGAATCTGGCTTTTGATGCGGGGTCAGTCAGGTATTTATGGTTAACATTTAGGAGATACATGCAAAATTAAAATGAATGCATGCAACCCATATGTTATGCACTCACATTCTAATGACAGGGAGACTATCCACAGATATTGACTGAGCACTACACACTTCTTAGCCGTGCTTCTATTTAAAACAGGACGCTTGGAAGTGCTGTAGGATCCCTGAACCCGAATATAGAAATCATTGTTGATCTTTATCGAATAGGAGGATGTGTACAGATTTATTGTGCAGAGTGGCAGTCCAGTGCATTTATTGTAAGTGTATTATAATTTGTTTTTGTTTAATAAAAAGAATTTTAAAAAAAAACAGGACGCTTCATAAAATGAGATAGTATTTCAGGGAGCAGAACAGTGCTTTTTAGATCTTATTTTTATCTCTGACCATTCTCTGGGTTTGTAAACTATAGTCGCTGTGAGCACCCGCAGTCTCAATTCTATCTGCAACGCCTACCTTGCTTGCAGAGTACTTAGCGTTTTGTAGGTAACTGAAAAAACAGCGTACCCGCTTATCAGGAGGCACCTGTGCCGGGGAGCGTCAGGGACTTAGCAATTTCCACATTTTTGAGAAATATAGTTAGAGCCCGGAGGATGGCATTCTAGCTCCTGTATCACTCCACAGAGCCACTCCACAGAGCCTGCCAGCAAATTGGCCACCATTAAGACGCTGCTATCATTAAGGATTGGCACCCCTGTCACAGCTGCTTGAGATTAGCACCTTCGGTCTTAAAGAACAACCTTCCCCAGTTGTGTGAGCCGTTTCCGGACGTGTGCCTCAATACCTGTCTCTGGACACGGAATCCCACAAACAATCATTGGCTCCGTTTTTCTACAAGTCCAACTCAAACTTCCATAGGCAGGCCAAGTGGATGTTGTTATCAGGAAGCTGGTTAAAAACATTTACAGCCTAAGAGGAGATTCTGACCGCATTTCGTGTGTGTATCTGTTGTGAATGGGCCACTCTTGTGGTCGAGTACTGGATGATAACCATCACCATCTTAAACTGGCTTTAGCGTGTTATTTTATTTTAGCCTTAATATATGTGCCTGCCTAGTGAGAATAATTATGAAGTAGAATAGTACCTTTTGATTTGAGCTCTTACCATTGACTTTGACATGGCTTCAGGTCAATCTTGCTCTCTAACTTTATCTTGCTTGACAGCAGTGCTTGCTATTGGCATTGACATGACCTCATGTCACCTTGATTACTAATTTTGCTCTGCTTTAAGCTTCTTTATGAGCATGACAGCGCTTGCATAACGGACTCCATTTTCTCGACTGTCGCCATTTTTTGTGCTTCACAAGGTGGGGAGGGCATGTTTTGCTCCTCACTTGTTTTTCGCACCTCACTGACCAGAGTGAACTGGATATTATCTGTGGAATGTACAAACTCCGCCTCTAAGCCAAAATACAGAGCCACTGTCTTGACCTTGACGTGGACTGGTACGAGCTAGCTCAGTTTTCTCCAATTAGAAAGGGGCGAGGCTTTCTAGAAGCTTTGTTGCACGTTAGAAATGGTATTAAAGTGAGAAGCCTCCGTGGGCCAGGTGGAAGTTCACCACACAATAGACGTATTGCTGTGGACGGCGAAGGAATTTGTGTCCTGACTGAACTCCTGCAGAACCTGCCTCCCCTCAGTTTGGGCTGGCAGGATGTTGCTGAATCAGTCGATGAGGTGTTCCTAGCCAAACATTTTTATATTTCTTTTCTATTCTTTGCTACTCTTTTCCTATTCTTTTTGATTCATTGCTACATATATATATTGCATTCTGTATTGACAGTTTATTCTAATTATCCATTTGTTACTTGAGACTCTGCCATGACTAATGCATTCGGCCTGGCTTTTTTGAAGTAGTGTATTAATACATTTATGCGTGTTATATTCCATACGTTTGGATTGGTGTTATTACCTCGCCTTGGGGAAGTGCTGGGTTGTGCCTTGGCCTAAGGAGCGTTGCAGTTAAGATCTGTCCGTTTTGTGAAAATCAGATTCAATACAGTATCTCACAGAGGAACGTCCTCTCTTTTAAAAGTACAACCCACCCCAACCACTATGGCCTATCCATTTCCGAAGAAATATTCTTGCACCGGAAGAGACTTAGTCTACTGCTACATCGACGAGACGTATGAGTCCTGCATGTGGGCCGAGCCTACTGGTGTGCAGGAAGTATGATGGGCGGACAGATTGCAGAGGGACAGTACGGGCTGAAACTGAGTCTTGCACATTACACCTCAAGGTTGCCTCTTTCATATACAACTATCGGACGTTAAACCTCGCATTTTTATTTAGGGGTTGTTATTCTGGAACAGCCAAGCCTTGTCAGGTGAAAATTAATTTACCAGACATCTTTAACATACAGTTAATACCTCCGTGTTTAAGCTGGGCTCTGTTCACTGCACAGTAAAATCCCAGCCCGAACCCAGGCACATAACAAACCTATTAATAGCATACGTGACCTCGTCTCCCGGCACCATTTTTATTTTTTTAAACAATTTTTATTGATTTTGACAACAGTATAGTACGCCGTACTGGTAAGTATCAGAACAATCTTACTCATTCGCATTCCCCAAGGTATTCCCAAGTTAAACAACATTTCTTCCCAGGAAAGTCCATTGTCTCATCTGCATATAGTTCTTCTCAGCAGTTCCAGTGCCATCCATGCGTGGATGCCGAATAAGTGTCAAGTGACAGATACCCTCCTCCTCTCCCCGGCCCCAACCAATCTCAGTCCCCCTCAACCATTCCCCCCTCCCTCATCTCCCACCCTCCTCCCCTCCAGACGTGTCATGGTATGTCCTCACTGGAACATGAGTGGACCTATATCCCTGAGCATACCTAGCAGTGGGACCTATGATTGCATGTCTCCCGGCACCATGACGGTCTTCAGTACGCTCTTGCCTCATGCTGTCGGCTGGCCAATCTCCTCCGGATACATCGATCAATTTCCTGAACTGTGCTGCCGCCAACTCCGCAAGGTGGTCCCGATATGCAATGAAGACATAAGTAAAATTAAGTCCGGTTGTGAAACAATGCACATATTGAGCTGCGACACTGTCTGCTGAGAAACAACTACAAAGCCATTACTGCTATAACTAAGTGCATCCCTCCGTGGCTACGCAATGGTTCCCACCCCACTGTGCCCCTTCATCTACAGTGTTCACCTTTATGCTGCCTCCTCTCATGTGCACAGACTCTGGGCCTTGTGCGAACGTAATACGATGGATCCCAGAAAGCACGCAACGCACGGTCGCGCCACCAACGACCCAGGGCACCGGGGATACTTACTACCCCAATGGCCCGTATTGGTCCTGCAAAATTCATGCGACAACACAAGCACCAGTTACATTATGGGTGATCCAAACCATTGTGTTAAAAACTGTGATTTGACCAAAATCATGTGATATTGAGCGTCCCTGCTGGGACTTGAAACTCCCACCACGACCCCTTACCCAAGCGTCTGGGCGAACTTTTTTACCACCATATGTAAACACCAAACAACCCCAGCTTTAACACTGTATTATAAAACAGTTCTAGAACACCTCAAATATATTTCAAAATACTTCTCAAACCCCTGACTACGCTGTGAGGCCCTCTCCCTTCCTCCGTGTGCAGCGAACAAGCTTACTAACCTTCATCCCTTTTTCTCTGATAGCGCTTCGAGCACCACCTACGGGAAAAACTCTCGAGCACTGTTGCACCATGTGGACGAACTCGCAGTAACTTGTTGCTGGTCCGCCTCCTCTGGAGCTGCTGGAAAGGACAAAGAGGATTGATTCACTGCCTGTCTGTCTTGTTTTCGTCTGTCAGATTCCTTCTGACAGTGGTGAGTTTTTGGATACCGAGGCAGTAGCCTCATTACTCCACATTCATTTCGAATTTTTTAGTCGCTGTTTAGGTTGTCTTATTGTTGTGTGACGCTTTGTCACAGTTGAGGTTGTATCACATGGTCAGCTCAGTGATGGGCCGCGGGTAGCGGTCAATTGAGTTTGCAGAATTGTCCGCATGTTTCCTCAGAGAGTCTCGTCTTTGTCTATCTAGTGCCTTCTGATAGTGTTGAGTTTTGGGTGCCTGCCGCGGCGATTATGCCATCAGAAAGCGAAAGGGTTTTGGTTGTTTGCCGAGGGGATTATGCCATCTGGCAGCGAAAGGGTTTTGGTTGCTTGCCAAAGCGATTATGCCGTCTGGCAGCGAAAGGGTTTTGGTTGCTTACCGAGGCGATTATGCCGTCTGGCAGCGGTGAGTTTTGCGTACCTGCCGGCGTTTGTGGATTACAGGGGCCCCAGAGTCAACCAACTCTGGTTCACTGCTTCTCCTGCTGGCTTTTATCCTTGCCGAGGGGCAGAAGACGCCCGTCTGCGCCCTTTGATGACGTCGAACGTAGGCCGCCCACTCCACTTTTCGCTTCCGGTCCCCAACCAGTCCAACCTACTGGAAAGACAGAAACAGTACTGGTTCGAGATGCCACGAAGGTCGCCACGCCCCTAGGTGCGGGTGGTACCGATGAATAGTCCGAGTCCGTTTGGGGCTAGTTTGCTACAAAATCTTGCATTGTAATTTAGGAACCTGTTGAGTGTTTAGAGCTGGCAGGCGCGGTCTGAGAGTTAATTTGCCTCAGTACTGCCATAACAGAGTCTGCAACCAGGGTACAAGAGTGCTGTTTACGAGCAAAGGCAGATTGTTTTTTCCCCACAGATTCATATAGCGCAAACTCGACCCGAAGATATTGGAGCCCTTTACATAAGCACCAGTTTTGTTACACAAGGACACATTTATTTGTTGGTAGGTGCAGAGAGATTAAATGATTTCCCAGAATCACAGGATGCTGAGCCGACGCCGAGGTTCAAACCCGGTTCGCCAGCTGCAGGGTCAGCACCTCTAGCCGGTAAGGCCATATATCCTCTCCCCGGTTCCGAGGTCCATGCTGCCCCAGTGATGGAGGAGGTAGATTGCAATCATCTGAATCTGTGTTATGGTGAATATGCCTTCTCTCGAATAAAATGCATTATTTAGATACTCCACGAAAGTACATTATGCAAATACGTATGTATTAATATCTCTTATTCTCCCCATTGGACAAAAATTATTCTTGATCAATTTAAAAATATTGGCACCAGGTGAGCCCATGTAAGCTCATAAATGAGTGTAGCTGCCATACAGTTAGAGGGTTGTACCACAAATATGACATAAAATACAATAATCAATTGAATACCATATCCAGAGGCTTATGAATCAAGTCGACCTCAAAGTGCTCATATTAAATTAAGGTTTGGCCTCAGCATTTACGGCAACACCATTCTGGTGCCAGTTACTCCAAATACTTGGTAGTCATACATTAAAATCAAAGTGTATACTGTACATTTATGAAAATTCTAATAATAACATCTACCGTAACCGTTAAAATATCCTGAAATCTAAATGGATAAGTGTAAATGCATAAGCCTTAAGCTAAATAAACTTTAAGCTAACATATATGAAACGAGCTAAGCTTAAATGTATACTAGTATCATCCTTAAGTTAGTCAGGCAAGACTAAGGATAGTGGTGATTCCACTGCAAGTAAGAGTACTACAACCAAAAGGTGAAACCTATTGGTTGTTTTGAAAATAACTTATCCGCTTCTTCTTCATCGCACCAGCAAATGCCCAGTGTTTAGTTTGTGTGTAGCATAGTTGCCATTACTTCCAAACATTTATACATACACCGCTTTGGCTACAGAGTTGGGGCATATTGCGCATTAAACGTAACAACCATCTTTGAGCGGTTACATTTGATGACTGATGTGTTATCTGAAAATGCAGTGAATTTAACATTGATATGGTTAACCCACTTTTATATTGCCCATATGCCTGGCCTTTCTAATTGTTTTAATATACTGTGTTGTAAATACAATGCATGTAATTATTTCTTCTAGCTGTGGCTAAGTAATTTGGAGTTCGCCCAATATGACAAAACAAGTGTTATTCAGAGGAGGCTTAGAAAAAAAACGTGAAAGAAAATACTCATTTTAAACTTCAATAGATGAGCAATCTCTATGAACTTAAAATTGTATAATAAATACTGTAATTCCGTGAGGTGTGCAGGCTAGCTTTTGTTCTGTTGCTTAGGAGCTTACCAGAACATGGGTTGAACTACAGCCCTAATGTTGTTAGGTGTCATCATGTTTTAGCTACTGCCAAACCCTATTGGATCAAACACCTTCATTAGGACATGAAGTGATTATATATCAGAATATCAAGCACACACATATTGCGAAGGTAAGAGTATTAAGTAGAGTAAAGATTTACTATTCCTAACGCCACATCTATGTATCTTGGAGATATATAGACTTTGAAGCTACATATACACAGACTTAAGTATATTAAAACTGTACTCTGTACTATACTTTACAATACGATTCTTGGGCCTGGCCTTCTCTGCAGGGTCACTCCCAAATTTTTTGCCTTCACTTCTCCTGTTTTACTGAATTTGTTGTTGCTGGTTTTAGGACTCTAATTACTTTACCACTGCTAACCAGTGCTAACGTGCTTGTTCTCTCTTCTCAAAACATTGTAAAATTGGCTTACACCCAATTGCCCTATTTAATTTACTAGTAAGTCTCTATTAAAGTGGCACTACATGTACCCCAGGCCTGTACATTAAATGGTACTAGTGGGCATGCAGCAAATATTGTGCCACCTATTTAGGTAGCCCCTTAAAACATATATCAGGCCTGCCATTGCAGCCGATATGTAGTTTTAACCTGCCATTTTGACCTGGCAAAATAAACACTTTGCCAGGCCAAACATTCCCTTTTTAATACATATGTGTCACCCCTAGGATACACCCTAAATAGCCCATAGGGTAGGGGCATTGTATTTAAAAACCTGGACTTGTACTTTTAAGTTTTATATATCCTTTTACTGAAAAGTGCACAAATTCATTTTCACAACTTTGAGACCTACCGCTCCTATAGGAAATCATTGGGTTACCTTATTACATTTCATAGGTGATAACTTTTGTTTGGGAGCACGTAGGAATATCATGTTTTGTGTCTGAGGAATTGTAACTTAAACCCCCTTTAATGGACTTAAAGATTTTAAGTCACAATTATTAAAATGGTACTTATAGAAATTTTGCATTTTCTTTATCTGTCCATTTGGGTCTTGAAGCCTGTTCCTGGGTCACATGCCTAGGCATAGTTGGCCCTTGGCCTTTGTGTGTTCCTCCCAAACAGCCACAACATAGAGGGTCTGGCTGTTGGCAGGACAGACATCATGACTTGATGAGGGGGTAGAGCTGTCACATATCTCAAATGAATTTTAAAGACTCTGCTTCAGCTCACACACCAAGGACTTCACACTAGTTTATTGTACCTGGACACAGTCTGGGACCAGGACAGGAAGGTAGGAAATTCCAGACACTTCTGTGGGGAAAAACTCTAGAAGTTTCTTCCAGTTCAAAGTGGCCACCAGTTATAAAAAGGTGACCCTCGGACCCACTCTTCAGTACATTCCTGGAGCTGTGGATATTACAGAAGAAGGACACTGTGCTGCCCTGTTGCTTGGGCTCTGCTCTGCCTGCTGAGAAGGAAGACTGGACCTGCACCCTTCATCCCAGGCTGAAGTGACTCCAAGGGTCAGTTGACTGAACTCCTGCTCTGAGCCACAGGTACATAACAAGGTCCAAAGGCTGGTCTGCAACTGCCCAGTTGACCTTCTGCAACTAGACCTGCCCGGACCATCAACTGGACCTGCCTGAGCCCTGCTGACCTTTGCTAAAGTGAGTTCCTGATCCCCAAAAGGTGCCTCACAGGTCCTGCACTCTTGGTGTGTCATCAATTGAGCTCCTCCTCATATAAAAGAAGGAAAACCTGAAGTTTTAGGCTCTTCATGACCTTGAACAGGCCAGTTTGCTCAAAGATCTTGCCACCTGCGCCGACTGTCAACATGAAGCTCTGATAAACCAGACTTTATGCGCTACAGTGACCGCCAACACCAGTCTCTAGCAACAACTGTCAAGACACCCAACAGGATCTTCATGCTACAGCCACAACCTTTTGCAATGCCCGGCCTGCTCGTTGTGCCACGGAGAAGAATATCTCTCCCTTCTCCTCGTGGCCTCCTCCATTGTAAATTTGACTCCTTGCGCTAGACTTCAGAAGGTATCTCTTTCAGCTGGACTAACCTCATCCCTGTTTTCGGCCCTTGTTGCATCACGGTCAGCCCGAACTTGTGACTTACATCAATTTGTACACGACTACATAACTGTTAGTTGGGCTTTGTGATTTTAGGAGCTAAACTTACCGTAAATCTTTGAAATTGCATATCTCTGGTTCTACTGATTGGATTTTTTTCCAAATATTTTTATTTACATGAGAAAAAGGGCACATACATGCACCCATGACCAACAAATAAATAGTGTGGAAGGGCATTAATGCAGTGATACTCTTCACATCAATGGCAGCTCGGGAATACTCCGACAAGCAATAACAATCTGACAGTTAGATATGATTGTATCAAGTTGACCATTAGACCTGGGCAGATATGGTCTTGTTTCCATCTTCTGACACCTAAAAATCATAACATTTTATCCACCCACCCCAAATTTTATAGAAATTACACGGGCATCCCCTACTTTTATAATTAACTTTTTCTGTTACCATGTATAAATCCATCCCTGCCTTCCATTCCAGCATGGATGGTGTTTCAGAAGCCCCCCCCGTGTTTGGCCACATCTTTTTTGTAACCACTATGCCCAGGTTACAGAAGAGTAATTTTGCACGTAGGACACCCACATCAGTGGGTAGACCAAGAAAGAAATATTTGGGTTCAACAGTCAATGTCACCCTTACAATCTTACCCAGCTCAGGCATTATCTTTTACCCCTATGATTGCATGGCTGGGCAGGTCCTAACGGTATGAAAGAAGTCTCCTCTTAGCCCTCTATAACTTAGAGAGTCTGGGTATATCGCTCTCCCAATTCTAAGCAGGCGTGCCCGATCATGGTAGACCTAGTGGAGGTTTTTGAACTGGATGAGCCTCAGCCTGGATTTAATTGCCACTTCTCTCAGATGCACTAAAGTTGCCTACCAGTTCAAATCCTCCAGCTCCCCCACTTCGTTTTCCCATTTATCTCTCAGTTTCTTCAGGGCATTGGGTATATTATTGTGGTTGTTTTATAAATGAAGGAGACTGCCTTTTCCAATAGTTCCTCCTTTAATAGCCTGCCTTCCAGGGCTTGTATTCAAGAAGATCTATATCAATGCTTTCTTTCCCCCAAGCGTGCCTGAACTGTAAATATCTGAAATATTGTGTGTGGCGTGAAGTTGATAATCACGTTGGAGAGCCTGGAAAGAAATAAGGCTACCCCCCCTCAAGGAGATCTCCCACTTTGGAGATGCCTATAAAAATCCAGGTGACAAAGCCCCTCAGCTTTCCAATTTCTTTAAAACTCGCTCCCATCCATAATGGGGTCTCTGAGGTGATCCTATGTGTTCATCCTATATATTTATTCATCTTGAGCCATGCCTCAAATGTCACTTGAGTCACCGGTAACAATTATCCCGTCCCTCTCCCCCCATAGAGATAATGTTGAGAGAGAAATTGTTAGAATTCGTTTTTTTCTAATGCGTAGGTGGGGTGATCGCCAGTCATGTAGGCTCAATTGTTTATGACAGTCAGGTGGGATACCCAATAGTAAGCTATTATATCTGGGAGAGCAATAGCACTATTGTATTGATTTGGTTGTAATACCCTAAGGGCCACCCTAGGACAGTCGTTATGCCATAACAGCTTCCTGAGTTCATCATCAATTTTAGCGAATATTTTATCAGGGATCTTATAGTAAGTATTTTGCAGGTTGTATAGAGATTTCAGGTGGGTGACCATTTTAAACATGGCTGCCCTACCCCGTGGCATAGCTAGGGGGCTGGAGGAGGTGGTCGACCCCGGGCGGCACTCTTTTGGGGTGGTAGAGATGAGCAAGTAATCGGTTAATTACCATCCCCACCTCTCCGAGAACAAGTTGTCTGTAGACCGGCCAGCCCCCAGGAACAAGTCGTATGTCGACCGCTGACCTCCCTCACCCTCCCCCAGGCGGCAAACTCAGGGATCTACCCGAGTGGCAATAAGTCTAGCTACGCCACTGCCCTGCCCAATATTGTTTGGGGTAGTGTACTCCAGCGATCTGCGTCTGCATGGAATTCCGCCTGTGCCTTCTTTAGATTTAGTTCTAGGCACCTCTCCTTGTCTAGTGTTACATGGATTCCAAGGTATTGGAATCCCTCCCGATCTATTTGCAGTCTCCCAGGGAGATCCAACAGTTTGAGGCATCAGCCGGTAGGAAAGAGAGCCGACTTATCCCAGTTTATGGTTTATCCTGAGCACCATATATTTCAAAGACCTGGAATACTGTGGGGATCGACTCTTCCGGTCGAGTGAGATATAGAAGGATGTAATTCACATACAGCATTCGGAGACCCAGCGATGCCGAAGCCCTTAATGTTCAGATGGTCCCGACTAAACAAGCTATAAGTTCCAGTGCAAGGGCAAACAGATGGGGAGACAAAGGGCAACCCTGGCAGGTGCCCCACTTTATGGGGAATTCCGAAGATAGAACTCCATTAACCAGTACTGTGGCTGTGGGTGCCTGACAGAGTAATGCTACCCACGTCAAAAATTGTGGACCAAAGCCAAACCTCCACAACATTTGCATCAGAAACAGCCAACAGACTCAGTCAAAGGCCTTTTTAGTATCCATGGATATTAATACATTGGAGGCTCGGGGAGTCAGGATCTCCACTAGCCAATTATGAAATCTACGAAGATTACATCTGGTTGATCAATGGGGCATAAAGCCAGACTGGTCTTTATGGACAAGGAGGGAGATCACGCCTATGTGCATGGTAGCTAGAATTGTCACCAGGATCTTAGTCTCTACATTAAGTAATGAGATCAGGCAATAGAATCCACAACTTTTGAGCGGTTTTCCTGGTTTATTTATCACCACTATCATGGCTTTGCGCATATATGGTGGGAGCATTCCCTACTCTTTGGCTTCCAAATACATTTTGAGCAGATGGGGAGCCAATATATCCAAATTTTTCTTTCACAATTCCGCCAAGAGATTATTGGATACTGGTGTTTTACCAGAGTTCATCTTTTCATGATATTCAGTGCGCATGGCTTCAATTTTCACCATGATCAGAGGGGTCCATGCCCTCTGCTCGTGTCAGTGTTAGTTCAAATTTCCCTAGCTGGATCGTGGCTTTTTTTTCTTGAAGGCAATGATATTTTGTGCTTGGTCCCTTAACACTATCTTGTAAGTCTCCCACAGACCCACTGTTGAGTTCACACATTATCTATTTTCTGTCAAATAGAGTTTGGCATCGTCTCGGAGCTCACGTGAGATGGCCTGATCTCGTAGTTCTCATGCATTCAGCTTCCACCACAACCCAGAACTTCGGGACCTTCATCCCAGTGAAAGCCAGAGTGGGGAGATGCCAAACAATCTCCTAGCCAAATATTCTGCTCGTCTCGTTGGATCATCTCCACCTCTCCCACCAGTGTGAAGATATTATCTATTCTAGAAACTTCTTTGTGCATCTTTGAGTACCCTCTATCAGCTGAATGACAGTGTCACCATCGGTCAGGTAGCCTCCCGTGTGGTTGCAAATCGGGCTAGTGGCATTTCCATGGGTGTATTTGGTGCAGTGCCTGATCTATCTAAGTTAGGGGACATAACATACAATTGAAATCACCCCCTATGATGTGTAACGAGGCCTCTGTTTTCAACAATATGCCCTTTACTTTGCCTAGGGTGGGTTGTTGAAGGTGCGGGGGTGCATAGACACTAATGAACGTAACATTTGATCTTCCCCAAAGGCCCTGAACGACTGCTTACATCCCATTGGGGTCCACTACAACTTCTGAATCTGCAGGGGGTGACTTTATGATCAATATTGCTACTTCCTGAGAGCCCAAGGTAAAAACCGCATGGGCTAATATGGTGTAAACCCATCGTGCTAGGAAGCGACACTGAGTCCCCATCAGGTGGGTGTCTTGTATAAGATCCATGTTCAGTTTTAGGTGCATAATGTAACCTGTAAAAAAAAACTCTTGTGATTTTGTTAACCAGACCATTGACATTGCATGCAAGAATATAATGACCTATGTGGTCTGAGTCAGTGGTGTGCATCATATATGGGCTTCAGCATATCCGTCCCCATCATAACATTGAAGTGAACACTGCACCAAATTGGTGGCCCTTCCCACTTTTCTAACAAACAAAAAGAAACCCTAACCAGACTAACTCAACTAAAATATCCCATTTTACCCCATACCCGCTGCTCGTCCCACATATTAACCCATGTCTGACAAAGGCAACTACGTTGCAGGACAAGGCCTAAAAGGTCTGTAGCTCACCCCAGCCGTAACACCCATATTGAAAACACTAAGAGCGTAGCAGCCAGAATGGTCACCGGAATCAAGAAATTTGACCATATTTCTCCTGCACTCAGAGAACTTAAGTGGTTTCCAGTCGAAATGCGGATTAGCTTCAGAAGAGCCAGCCTCACTCATAAAGCCCTACACACCGGCAAACCCGAATATTTGGCGGCCAAACTCAAAAAAGCCGGTCAGGTCAGGAACCTCAGAAGCTCAAACGCCCTCTACTCATCCCCCCACTAAAAACTCAGGAGCGGGGAAGCAGACACCTCGCACTGCTCCAACCATCGTCCTGCGAAGATGTTTTTTTCTTTTTGTTTTGTTTGTTGTGAATCTCTGCAATGTATCTGCTGTAAAGCGCTCCGATACCCTCGGGTCAGCCAGTGCTATATGAAACTTCTTAAATAAATAAAATAAAAAATAAATCATCCTAAACTAAAGTGCACCACACACAACCACACTCAGCTAGGGTCTCAAGATCGAGTCGGAGGAGAAATGGGGTCCTTATGCTCAGCAGGTCTCACTAACATCAGTCCCTTCTGCTGTTCCAAGACACCTCACGTTAACAGTATCAAATACTATACACACCACTCATTCTAACAGCACTAAGAATAAAAGAAAGTTATGGGGAGGGAGGAGTTAATAGGGATTCCTATCATGGGTCACTTCTGCACCTCCCCTCCATGCAGACTGGAGGACCTTAAAACTCCCCAGACTGTTATGGCTCCATCTGCCCATCAAACCCTTGACATAGATAAACATTTACCAGTTCAGTAGGCCTAGGCCCAGAATTAGGAGTATTCCTGCCTGAGCAGTGACCCTGTTCCTCTTCTGATGCCAGTTGAATTGTCCCCTTAGTGTTGCCGGCTTTGGGATGAATTTTCTCTGGTCTCAGTCCTCCACTCTCCGACTCTGAGGAACGCTCTCCAGCTGCTTCCTCTCGGTCGGTCCTCTCCAGTAATTTAACCCCTCCTCCCACTGATAAGGCCCATTGTTTGCCCTTCGAGGGCCAGGTTTTGGATCTGGGCCCTAGTTTACTCCTTCTGGGCATCTCCTGAGGGGGATCTTGCGAGGGGCGGAGGGGAGGTGTCTCCCCCAGCCAGCTCCAGGCCTCCTCTGGAGTTTCAAAGAAGTGAGTTTTATTCTTGAAGATCATCTTCAACTTGGCGGGGAAGAGCAGCATGTACTGAAGGTGCAATGCCAAGAGTTTAGCCTTAACTGTGCTAGAGGAACACCTCTGTTCTGCACCTCACAGGAATAGTCGGGGAACAGTATGATTGTGGTGGAGTCCTATTTAATTGTCCCCAACTGTGGTGCCTCTCAATGTATTAGGTCTCGATCAAAGAAGTTGAAGAAGGTGCAATGAGTGCTCTCAGAGGGTCACTTGGTGGCGGCTTAGCAGCAAGTGCTCTATGTGCTTGTTCGATTAAGGTGGAAAAGTTGCTTGACGTTAAAGTGGTACGGAGCCATTTTCCCAAGGAGTACCAAGCTCACCACTGGGGGCGTACTCTCTCTATTTGGTGCTCCCACTCTCCACATTGGTGCTGTCCCAGCTAATCAGTGTTCACAGGGATCACCCCCAACAGCCTCCGACGCCCCCCGCTCTGCAGCGATTGGATGCTGAAACGCATCCCAAGCAGCAGCCAGTCCTGGGTGGGGGGTTTATAGGCTGTAAAACCCACTCTGCCGACTTCTGTAACTTCTTCTCCGGCTCCCCCAGAAGTTCAGAGGAGGACAAACCACGTTGTCTCCGTCATGAGCAGGAGCACCTGACATTTTCCGAAAGGGCACTAGTTTTCAGCAAGGCATCTCAATCTGTGTCAGTACACCTTTCGGGCTACCAAGATACTGCTCAGAGCAGTGCCCAGCTCCGCAGGATCATGTAAGGGCAAGTCTGTATAGCTGAAGAGACTCCGGGGTCCAGGATTTTGGGCACTACATTGTTAGGCCCTGCCAAAGCTCAGCAGGGACATAGCTAACCCGCCATCTTGTTGGCCACACCCTACTGATTGGCTTTTTGGTGTTTTGTTGTCAAATCATTTATAACATTTTACTCTATTTTGCAAAATAGTGTGCGATTTTTCTAGTGTTGGGTTTTCACTTTATTGCTCTTTAAGTGCTACATAAATGCACAATGCCTCCAAGTATAGCCTGACTGCTTTTGTGCCAAGCTACTTGAGGGTTAAGCAGAGGTTAATTTAGTAACTTTTTGTGGTTAACCCTGACAAGGAGTGTCTGTTGCTTGAATAGGGTTTCACCCGCAACCTACAACCCAATTTCTCATATTGACATTGTGGCTATGATAATTTTGTCGCATAATAGTTCAAGCTCAGTTTTGTGGTAGCAGACCACTCGCAATATGTAGATGTCAATGTCATCAGCAGATGCCTATACAATTAAAGTGAAAGAATATTACCCAATATGCATACCTGGTGTTGCAGTAAGAGGCCTTTAATATGCAATATGAGCGTATACAACGTTTTCACTTCTATGGAGGAAAGATGTTGCCTGATGCTCACAAGAGAGGTCTTTTTTATATTCTGACTGTAAACTTCATTTGTGGCAGCATGCCACTTATTCCAGTTTTTTTAAATTCCAAGTAGGTTTCCTATGCCAGCAATTTCATTGTCTCTATCCTTGTATGCCACTACAGAGCCCATGTTCAGCATCCATTTAACAAACTTTGCATCTCTCATAAGCAATACCTTCCATGTATGTAAGATTACCCATGGTGCCTCCGCCTCTGTTTGTAATAGTTGGAATAGCCTTTATGTGTTCTTATCAGTGGATCAATGTGGCATCTGTCAACACATTTAGCGGCCTGCAACTTGCTCGAAGGTAAGGGGGAAGGAGACGAAGGATAAATGCCCTATCATTCCTTTGGCCTCAAGGGTTGTTTTATGTTCCTCAGTTCTTTCAAGTCTCCAACGTGCTCCACAAAATCTGACGGGAAGGAACCTATCTGATTTTTTGGGCTTCCTGTTAATCTCTCAGATCCTGATTCCGCCTGCCGTGCCTCTTGTTTGTCCAGCCAGCATCGTCACTTGCTCTCTCTCCACCTGCATCAGAGGCTTACACTGTTCTAGTCTCAGTTGTCCCGGTTAAAAGTGGTAGGCTAGAGGATAAATGGGTTGCAGGGGCCCTCATGTTCAGCGCATACCCTACAAGCTTGCTCGAAGCATTGGTGAGCTTTATAACCATGCTCTGAGAGTCTCATTCTTTCTCCCCTGGCTTGTGACCCCTTGCATATACTTTATGTTCTGTGTGATGGTTTATAGCTGGATGCGGCTTCTCCTTTCAGCATCTGAGGAGCTTCAGCTTCAGTAGGGGTTCGTGTCTCAAACTAAACTTACCTTGCCACGCCGACACTGCCAGGGGCATCCAGGACGACAAGCCACCACCGCCAAGAGTCACTCTGCCTCCAAGCTTCGCGCCGCCGCTCCGGGAATCACAACACCCGGCAGGCCTCGCGGCGGCGCGCATTTGACACGGAGGGAGAGCGCCGCAGGCGCCATAAAGCTGCTGAAACCCCGGCAGAGCGGGGGAAACAAACTAAACTTACCTTGCCACGCCGACACTGCCAGGGGCATCCAGGACGACAAGCCGCCACCGCCGAGAGTCACTCTGACTCCAAGCTTCGCGCCGCCGCTCCGGGAACCACAACACCCGGCAGGCCTCGCGGCGGCGCGCATTTGACACGGAGGGAGAGCGCCGCAGGCGCCATAAAGCTGCTGAAACCCCCGCGTCGCGGGACGCGAGCGGGACGCCCGGGGCTAAGCCCGGGCAAAGGGCGGGCCCTCTACGGCCCTCATCGGCAGGAGTCGACAGGGACAGGGCCAGAAACTCTGTTGGACGCCCGTGGTATATACCATTGCTCAAGTAAGATACTGTTGCACTCATTTTGTTATCTACTATTGATTGTGGACATAGTCTTCTGTCTTCAGTGGTAGGATGCCGAAAAAAGGTGCTGTTTCTACTACAAACACGATGGAAAACTATATGGTTCAAACTGTGAAAAAAATAAATATACAGAGGAGAGAATCTTTGGGGCTGAGTCAATCACCAGACTTAAGACTTTTGAGCCCTACCATACCTCCCCCCACAGATGATATTACATCCATGGAAATTGATCTTGAAGCTCATTCTATCTCTCCCGCTAATCAGGATAACGGCAACTTTACTGAAAATATTGTGCCAAGCCCTGAGTTACTTATTGTGGACCCTGTAAACCATAGAGACAGTGATTTTCAAGTGGAGATACAGGCTTGTCTTTCAGATGAGGACCAGTCCATATCTGATCAGGATCTCCGGTCAGAACACTCTAGGGCAAAAACCCAGCCAAAACGGGGAGGGTTAAGATCGGGGGCAAGGAAGAAGAGGACAAATACTCCAAAGGTCAACTTAAAGGATCATGGGGAGGGAAGGGCAACGTTTAATGTTGATGATGATTTGTTTGTTAAAATTGCTGAATTAATTGAAACTAAAATTAAAGCCATTGTTAAACCCCTAATTGCTAAAATAGATAAATTACAAACTGAGGTTAAAAAGCTAGGTGGCCAGCAGAACAAGCTAGTGGAGGGTGTTGAAAATGTTACCACTCTGGTCGTTAACATGGGCAATAATCATGGAGAGCACGCTGTTTACGAGGGTGATGCTACAGATGAATTATCCTCTAATAACCCCCCAACGCAGTTACTGGTCTTAAAAGCTAATGAAACAGTTGGCATAGGGGATGCTCCCCTAACAGTTGAAATTCCCCCAGTTCAGCCTGAGTTAACGGACCCTTTACAATTTATAGTGGAAGCTTCACCTGTTGTCCTAGTACTAGCTAATGTTCCCCCTCTAGAAGCTGGTATAGTAGAAACACCCACCACCTTATCTAATAAGGCTTTGCAATGGCTTACAAATAACATGAGGTTAGCCCCGGGGGGGGGGCTCAGCAATTGGCTCAGGAGATTAAGAATGCAAAAAGGGTTTCCTGGTTAGGAAACCGCCCCAAAAAATTTAAAGGGGATTGTGTGGCAGTAAGTTTTTCACATATAGGCGTGTTGCCAGACATCCTCACTAACCTACTCCCGCCCCAACGCAGGCAGGGCACTGTTGTCCCTCTAACCTTAAATTTTTTTTATGGAGAACAACAGAATGTCACCTACCCTAGGACTCCAGCTTTTGGGTGGGATAATAACTGGGATACAAACAATAGATGGGGTCGAGAACAACACCGAAATACTTTAAACCACCTAGCTTTTCCCGTTTACCAAAATCCTTTTGTACAACCCCTTTTGTTGTCCAATCGATATGCACCTCTATCCTCTTTGGGTCAAAACGATTGACTTCTGCCTGAACACATAAGTTGCGATGAGAACTATGCATCAGTATTTAGTATACTTACTTGGAATATTGCGGGAATTAAGGCCAAAGTAGGCCATGTGGCATGGACAGATTTTATGGATAAGTTCGACATTATCGCATTGCAGGAAACATGGGACACAAACAATAGCTTTTCTTTAGATGGCTATAGCCATTTCTGTATACCTGGAGTGTCTAGCACTGCAGGAAGAGCCAAGGGAGGATTGTTAAGCCTCTTTAAATTGGATATTAAAGGAACCTTAAAGAAATGTGATTCGGGATCCGAGCAATGTTTAATTGTTGAACTTTCCTCATTAGAATTCCCCAACATTTTATTTATAAACTTTTATAATTCCAATGCATCTGACGGTACTCTATATAGTCTAGATAGATTGGATCTTTTCTTGTCAGTCTATAGTGAAAATGTTAATTTTTTTGAAATTGTGTTCTTGGGTGATTTTAATATATGTGTTTGCGATGATGCAGAATCCCCCCCAAACTGTTTGCCTATTCATCTTGAACATAATAAACAGGGGGAATGTTTAGAGAACTTTTTAGCAAGATGGAACCTATACGAGTCTGGTTGCTGTGGTAAATAAATAATTTATTACCGGATCTATTTTTCAGAATAATCAATAAACAGGTAGCTCAATAAATAAGAGTCAAGATTCGAGGTAGCTGGAGTTTACAGGCTTTAATAGGCATAAAGGACAGGAACAGGACAGCCTGTACGGGAATAGGATGGCAGCTGCCGGGGGCAGGATCTGGGAATAAATGCGCTAGGCTTGGACAACTTTTAGTAACAGTTCACAGTATATATATCAAAACAATTGCATTACATTCAATACAGTAGGCGTGACTCATAACAGTCGCGAAAGATAAGGACAAAATGAAGTAACAAGAAGGCGTGTACAGGGCGTATACATAGACATGTGATGTAAACGTAACAGAATATGTCATAAACGGGGCGGAAACATGGAGGGGGCTACCTAAGCAGCTGGGACCTCTAACCTAGTGGTGCGCGCAAACGGGCAATGACGTGTTACCAGGGAGAACTGGGGGCTATGACTTCTGCGCTAGAAGAGGAGACTAAAGTCTGGAGTGTCAGAGCGACACGTACCCAAGGCATATCTAGTATCTGGTGTTTAGAGTACATGTTGATAGAATCCAAAAGTTATCAGGGCAAAGGCTAATGGACACTAAGACTGGTGCGTGCATAATTCTACATGTAGTGCGTGTGCTAGGAATATTCTATGAATATTAATACAGTATTTCTCTTACATGGAGACGTAAAGGCTAGACTATGACGGAAACTATTGATGCGATTCAGTAGCTTAGGAATGCAGAGAAGGAGGGCTGGACTGATAACTAGAAGCATAACATATTCTTGGCAGACTGGGAGGCAGAGCCAGGCCGGGCCGGGCACTGCATGGCAAGAAGTAAGCTAAGGGTCAGGGATACAGGTGGGGGCTGTATCGCTCCTCGGAGAGGGTTCAGGAGACAGGAGCTGAATCTGAGTCCGGGCCCTTTTGAGGCCTAGAAACGGGGACAATTCAATGAATTAACGTGCACACTGTAAAATGTGGCAACGCAGGTTTACATAGGCCTGATATTCGTTGTTTTCACGAAGACTGGAAACTGGCATACTAGAGATGGACACAACTGTAATTGCGTCTTTAATCGATCAGAGGGGAATACATGCATATTGATCATGCACATATAGCATAAGATGGGGAACACGTAGGCACATATAACATGGCAAAATTTACTTTTCCACATTCCCTCCTTGTGCCCTACGTTTCCATCAGGAAACATCTATATTCATGATACCATCTATCATTTCATATAGCATCATTTGCTCGTCTCGAATTGTCTTGGAACGGGATCTAGGACTAGGAATACAAGAGGTAGCACACATGCCGCAAATCGCAGGGTCACATTGTATACAGAGGCAGCAACTGAATATGATCATTACTGCAATACCTAGGAATGACAATACTCTCCATCCCCAGGCAGATATAATACTCCAGAACCAACCGGACCATGTCCAGGTGCCTGGATTCTGGTGTAACTGATGGGCAATTTTATGAAGTCTGGTTATAGCTGAATAAACAGACGGCGCGTTATTAGGAATGAAAATGCAGCAACTAGATCCGATGACTCTACATGCTCCTCCTCTATCGGCCAGTATGACGTCAAGAACGAGACGATTTTGGAGCACGACAAATCTCATAACAGATTGTTCTTCGGTTAAGTTACCTAGAGCAGAAGTAGTCTCATTCACTACTGCTTCGAGGGTTCTGGTTAGTCTACGTATTAACTTACTATTCTGGACAGGGCCTATAAAGAAGAAGAAACCTTTATTAAAGTCTTGATACTGTTCTAGAGTAGTTTCAGTTTGATCGACAATTGGGGACTCGATCTCCCTTCTAGGTCTGACGTGTACTAGATGTGTGTTTCTGTGATAATCAGATGGGGCTAGAAAAACTGGTGGCAGTAGGAAGGCAATGTAACATGTTCCATCCCAATCGAGGGGCAGACAAACATATGCGGTCTGACCACAAACAAAATAAGAATGACGTGAGGTTTTGAAAATAGATTTCCCACTGTCACTATACTCGACAATAGTAGTACAATCACTATGTCCTACATGTGCGGAACCATTCTTTCTGACACATAATTCGCCTTTGACTGGTAGTACTGAAATAGCAGGCAAATCTGGAGTAGTATCAGACTGAACATTCAGGACCATGAAATTCAAAGAATAATTACCACAGTCTGCGAATTTCGGCCTTTGCGAATGCTAATTAGACAAATGGAATGTATCAAACAAGTTTGATGCAAAATAAGGAATAGCAAAATTTGCTAATCCTTATTTTGCGATTGCACTTAAGGAATTGCAAATTTAGCGATTCCTTAAAAGCAATGTATCAAACAAATAATATGCCAAAAATGCCATTAAGGATTAGCAAATTACCACCAACTTCTAGTTGGTGGTAATTTGCGAATTCTTATCAAAAAGCTTTTTTGAAAAAAAACAAAGGTGCCATATGACGCCCATACATGCCCTTAGGGCATGTATGTGCGCCATATGCCCCCAAATGTCTTTTTCAGGGGTGCAGCAGGGTGTTCTTGAGACACCCCTGCACCCTTGGAAAAATCCCTAATTTGCGAACAGCAAATTGCTAATTGCAAATTGCACTTTCATTCCTATGGGCCTCCTGGCCCATGGAAATGAAGGGGTAATTTGCGATTGACAATTTGCTAATCTCAAATTAAGGAATGCTAAGGAATCGCTATTGGAAAGCGATTTTGTACATACATACCGTTTTGCATTTCCTAAATAGCGATTCCTTAAAATTCGCTATTTAGGAAATGCAAAATGGTTTGTTGATACATATAGCGGTTAGACAATTAAACTGGCTGACTTATTTTACTAGACCGGAGTTTCTCTTTATACTCCTGCTGCGGAGTTTTCTCTAACAGAGGAACTTTATGTTCAGAATCAAGTTCGGAGTCTGGTTTTAGGCAGTCTTTAGTAATAGGACAGTCCTTAGCAAAAGATTTTTCACGAAGTCCATGGAATTTTTTGACGTGGGACAGGTGGACCCATCCTTTCCTGCCCTCCAACTTCACTGCTGTCCTTGTAGTTAATAAGACCATCCGAGGCTCCTTCCAGCGGGGCTCCAGCGGACTTGAACGATCAAAATTCCGCACCAACACGAGGTTGCCTGGAATGACTTCATGCGGTTTCACCTCGGTGTTGTCTGGAAATGCGGCGGCAACCTGTGAACGACAAGAGTGTAGGGCAGACATCAAGGAAGCTAGGTAATCTGTCAGCATATTACTGGAAACATCTGTAATACTGCGGGGTCTAGGTGTACCCCACATGTTTGGGGGGCGGCCGAATACGACCTCATACGGGGACAGACCTGATCTGGAATGTGCAACCATCCTCATGTAGAATAGAGCAACTGGCAGGGCAACTAGCCAGTCTACACCTTTCTCTTTACATATTTTGGCAATGCGAATTTTCAGGGTCTGATTATGTCTCTCTACGAGACCGGCTGCTTCAGGATGGCGTACACAATGGAACTTCCACTGGTACCCTAACAGAAGGGAAACATGTTTCATGAGTTCAGATGAGAATGGCTGGCCGTTATCAGAATACACGACCCTAGGGAGTCCATAGCGGGGAAAGAATTCACGAACCAACTGCCTGGCAGTGGTCGCGGCTGTGTAATCTGGAACTGGATATGCTTCTGTCCACCTGGACAAAGCGCATACAACTACGAGGACATACTTGAAACCTCGACATCGCTCCATCTGAATATAATCCATCTGGAGGACTTCAAAAGGGTGGTCAGGAGGTTGGAATCCACCTTGTTCCACCGGGACACTTTTACCTGGATTGAACTGACAACATATCATACAGGTACGGACTTTCTGCTTGGCTGCAGCTCGTAAGTGCTTGTTGAACCAAAGGTTCTGAATACTGTCTAACATAGCTTTTTCTCCTAGATGTGCTGGACTATGTGCGGTATTAATAATGACTTGAACCATAGAGTCGGGGAGAAACCATGTGGCTTTTCCCTTCGTCAACCATCCTTGATCTGTCTGGACCCCTCCTTGTTCGGACCATTTCTTGATTTCCTCGGGAGTAGCATATAACTGTATGTCTATGACATCTTGTGTAGGGTCCTTAACTGTCATACAAGTAGTCTGATCTGGATTGAATGTCTGTGTTGTGTTAACTGGGATGTCTAGAGTCTGAGCTGTAAGCTTAGCTGTTCGATCTGCTAGATCGTTACCTTGGAAAATAATGTCAGTAACTTTCGTATGTGCTTTGCACTTCATGATAGCGATAGCTGTCGGTAAATGTATTGCATCTAACAGAGCTTGAATGAGGAGACCATGCTGAATCTTGGTTCCATGAGAAGTCATGAAACCTCTCTCCTGCCAGAGCACTCCAAAGTCATGTACGACTCCGAATGCGTAACGTGAATCTGTATATATGTTTACTTTCAGGTTCTTAGCACGTATGCAGGCTTGGGTCAGAGCGACTAGCTCTGCTGCTTGAGCAGACAGGATGTCAATACGGTGTGTTTCTATAACTTCAGTTTCAGTAGTCACTGCATACGCGGCTACTAGTTCTCCTGTACTTGTTCTCATACATGAACCATCCACATAAAGTGTCAGGTCGGGATTAGGTAATGCAATGTCTGTCAGGTCTTGTCTTGGCTTGGTCATAGTGTTAACAACTTCCACACAGTCATGTGTGGCAGGATTTGAAGTAACTGACGGTAACAGTGTAGCAGGATTTAGAACGTTGCAGCGTCTGATTTCTATGTGTGGCTGGAACAGTGTCAGTTCATAACCTGTTAAACGTGCAATTGTCAAGTGCTGAGTCTGTGTTCGGTTTAAAAGAACTTCCACGGAGTGTGGAACTTGTACTGTCAGGGAGTGTCCTAACACTATGGAATCACTTTGTCTGATTGCTAGAGCTGTGGCTGCAACTGACTTGAGGCACGCAGGCAGAGCCTGGGCTACTGGATCTAATGTGCTCGAAAAATAAGCACAGGGCTTGTACTGTCCTGCTTGATCTTGTGTGAGAACAGATAATGCAGTACCATCACGTTCTGTGACAAAAAGTGTAAAAGGCTTACTGTAGTTCGGTGTGGCTAGAACGGGTGCTTGGCATAAGGCTTTCTTTAATTCATTAAAAACAAGTGTATGTTCCTGGGTCCAAGGGAGGACAGTCGATACGGCTGCCTCCTGTGTCGTTAACTGTATCAGTGGCTTGGCTAGAAATGCATACTGAGGAATCCATTGTCTGCAATAAGAAGTGAGGCCAATAAAAGCTCGTACCTCCTTCTGTGTCTTGGGCTGTGGAAGACTCGCTATTAACTGGATACGGTCTGGTGTCAACTGCCTCCCCCACTTGGACAGCAAGTGGCCTAAGTAGATCACTTGCTGGACACAGAATTGTAATTTGGAAGGGGACACCTTGTGCCCCTGCTCGGCCAGGAAATACAGAACTGTAAGCGACGCACGCTCGCAGTCACGTTCAGAACGGGCTGTGATCAGTAGATCATCGACATACTGGAGCAGGGCAGTGTCAGTTGGCATGTGAATATTGTCTAGTTGTCTCTTAAGTGCTTGACTGTAAATACTAGGACTTTCTGTGAAACCTTGAGGAGCTCGTGTGAATTTATAGCTCCTTCCATTTAAACAAAAACCGAAAAGGTACTGGCTGTCTGGATGAATCAGGACACTGAAAAATGCATTCTTGAGATCGATAACTGTGAAAAATGTAGCTTCAGAATCAATGGCTGTCAATAGAGAAGAAATATCTGGGACTACTGGATACTGGGGTATGATACATTTATTAAGCTCTCGAAGGTCAATCACTAATCGATATACTGGAGGTGCATTTGGATCAGTACGTTTCATGACTGGAATGATAGGAGAATTACATACATTGGAGTCAGTTTCTACAACCACTCCTTGAACAATAAGCTCGTCAATAATTTTGGATAAGGCTGCTACAGCCTCAGGTGGCAATCTGTACTGTCTGATTCGTGGCAAGACTATTCTTTGTTTGAGAGTCACACGATGGGGTGTGATGTGCATACATCCTACATCAGTTGGACCTTGCGCCCATAAATGCTGCGGGACATTCAGTAATCTTGGATCAAAATCACGTAATACATAGTGACCTTTAAAATCTCTCAAAAACAAACGGACCCCTTCTGGGGAGCAGCAAATTACTGCACCTAATTCTTTCAGTGTTTTAATGCCTAACAAATTTTCTGGACATGACTTCGTAAGTAACAAATCAGTAGTTCGGGACAATGGACCAACTTCTAGGGAAACTGGTTTCGAAATTTCATTAACAATAGGCTTTCCTGAAAATCCAAGGGAAATATTTTTAGAGCCTGAGAGCGGAGCCCCTGGAACCTCGTCATGACTGATAGTAGTCCTACTTGCCCCTGTATCAATCAGAAACTTTCTGTCTTTCCCTAATACTTGACTGTGTACATAGGGACCCTCTTGATCTACAGGTATCTCGATGAGAGGCAAGCCTACCTCCCTCTCTAGGCTGTTTCATGAATACTGTTGATACTCTGGATACTCTGACTGAGCATACTGGTACATTTGCTGTGTAACATGCTGTGTTGCAGCAATTGGCTGCGGTGCTGGAACTGTCTGTTGTGCATTCTGTGGTGACTGAGAAGTCTGTGAAACTTGTTCTTGTCTAGGCGGACGTGGTCTTTCTATAGTCTTACCAGTAGCTATGTTGTGTTTCAGAATTGCACACTCGTTTATAAAATGACCTGGCTGTTTACAGTAATTGCAAGTCCCTTTAACGGGAGCTGCAGGATGACTGGCTTGACTCGGACCCCTCTTCTGACTGTCCTGTGGAACAGATTGTGCAACTAATACTTTCATTTTCGTAACTTTCATACGTCTCCTTTCGTGTTCTTGCTCTTCCCTGATTCTGTTCTGGTGATACTGGAGCATCTGTAACATTTGTGACGGGGTATTAGCTTGCCAGGTACTTTCGACTTTCAAAACTCGATTTTTAACTTGTGGACTTGAATTCTCGACTAATTTAGTAACAAAAAGATGAGGGTACGACTCGCTACTTGTCTTCAAACCACTGTTAATAATAAAACATTTTTCAAATCTAGAATAAAAATCACTAGTGTCTTCATCCTGTTTCTGTTTACATGCTGAGATTGCATCCCAATCTTCCTTTTTCGTGGCTAGTAACCTTGGCAAAACTTGTATCAATAACTCGGGCAATTCTTTACATTTGTCCCCAAGACCAGTACCTGGTACTCGTATTTTATCTTCAGCTTCTAGAGCTGTCCAATCAATCTTTTTCTCTCCCACCTCCCATTCTTTTTCCTTGAGTTTTTCATATACCCCTGCGGGCAACAGGACCTTTAACATTTTAATGATATCTGGATACGTGTATTCTCCCATACGGAGCATGTCTTTTAATTCTCGATGGAACCCTGCTGGATCTTTGTCGTGACAGGGAATTAATTTCTTCATCTCTAGGAGTTCCATCTTGGTGATAGGGGTGTAAACAAATACTCGTTGCATTTCACCACCCGCTGTCCTAACTGGGTGTACTTCTCGTAACGGATGCTGTCTATCTATGTAAAATGGTTTACTTTCTGGAGGTGAGACGTGAACAAAATGCGGATTCAAAAACGTTCTATATTTGTGGCGCTGTTCTAAAATGACACTAATTAAATCGGTACCTAGACCTCTCCATCTATACTGGAGTAACTCGTTCAGAACATCATGTAACGGACCTGGATCAGAATGTTGTCCCTCATACAGTGTAATGAGGTGCTGGATCATATACATACCCACCAGTCGCTGCTCGGCTGGGGGCAGTTTCAGAAACATTTGTGCCACTATTTCGTCTGGAAAAGTGGTAGAATCAGTAATCCATCGGACTGCTGATCGGGCTAGTTCTTGTTCATGCATGGTACTAAGTTCACTGTAACCGATTCGTGATTTCAGAATGTGATCGGTAGCTTGAAATACTTGCTCAAGAGAACCTTGTTCTGGTGCTGGAAGAGGAAAAACTTTCTTGTGATCTAGGCGTGAATGTCGGTCGGGAAGTCTAGTACTACCTACATACGCTATTCTGGTGGGATTCTCGTCGTCTACCTCTTCAGTAGAAGAGTTGTCTTCTTTCTCACTTACTTGTGCTGCTTTTCGTTTCTCGTGTAACTTTATTATTTCCCTACGGATCTTCCTATGCATACTGTCTATACAGTTCTGTGTCTTGTGTCTTCCCTCGGCTATATGATCACTCCATCTTGTCAGGACTTTCATTTCGGTCGAATCTTTAGTTGGATAATCTTGTTCTCTTATTAAACAATTAATTAGAAACTTCAAAAGCATGAGCTGAATCTCGACTTTTCTTTGAGACATGGCCTCGCCAATACTTCCTGGATCTGCTCCTGTACGGATGAAACGATATATTCTGTCTAGATATTCTTTCATATTCGGTAGGGTGTCCAAATATTCGGTCACCCGTCTTACACGCAATGAATACAGGACCATATCATCGTCGCCTGGGACTGGATCATAACGGCATTCGGTAAGGGCTCGCTTGATATCGGCAACTGACTGGAGTTTGGGCGAACGCTGTAACGCTCGTTCATGTAGCTCGAGAAGTGTCAGACGTCTGTGTTGAGGCGGGGTTCCAGGAGGACTTCCCCCCGTGGCCCCTAGACTAGAAGCGTCGGCGGGTACTGTACGTGCTGGGAGAGTGACTGATTTAGCGGGTACATGTACTGTAGGCTGGACCGGGGGTACCGTAACAGGTGCTGTAACGGGTGCCCCGGTGGCTGGAGGAACAGGAATTACATTATTTACGGGAGCTGGCGGAACAGGATTTGCATATTCTGGGACTGTGTCGTCCAAATAGGACGAGAGAAAAATATCAGCTGCGGTCGGTTTGTGACGTAGCTTAATCGGAACTAATGGCGGCGGGAAATTACATGGTGCTTCCGGGGTTGCTTTCGGCAAGCCCTCGGCAAGAAGAGGATACATACCCTTAATAAGGGCATTTCTCTGTCTGTCGGACTGTTCGGCTTTAACTCGTTCACCTATTTCTATTAATTCCCTTTCTTGGGCTCTTTCTGAGGATTCCCTACTTAATTCTGATTTTCTGATTTCTTTTTCGGTTCTTTTGTGAGATTCTTTGCACCATAACTCGATGGCATCTTTCTGGGACTGTCTAGATTTCTTTTTCCATAATGCTTCTTCTACTCGCATGATGCACTCGGCATCCCATGTACCTGACACGGGCCATCTATATTTCTCTTCTAATTCCTTGGTGTACTCCACCCATAAGTCTAGATATAATATGGCACTTATGCCATGTTTATGATACATAAAATGACCTGGACTGTCCCTAGGCGGGACAGGAACTGCTTCCTCAAGCAGACCTTTTCTAGTTTTTAGCTGACGTAATTTCGAGAACAGAGGCATAACTTAGGCTGGAGTCTGGACACAATACAATACACGATAAACACAATAATAACTGAAAAACGAATCACTCATACCACGACATTGAAAACACATGAAATAACATTTAAAATAACAGTTCGGACAGAATACATGAATTTTCTCGAGAACAGAACTTACTGGAACAGAAACTTAATAGAATGACTAGATGCACTGCTAAAACAGTACGAAACTTACCGGTCCCATAAAGAGACACGTCAGGACCCGCATCCACCTAGGTGAACACTTCGTGTTGGATCTGTGTACCCAAACCCACGGACCAGAGACAATTAATTGACCCTGTCTAGATACTACCCCAGCAACGGTACTCACCGGGCAGCAAGAACGGAAGGCCTCGGACTGGACTGGACTGCTACGACGACGGACGGACGAACTTCGGACTTCAGTTACAGGTGGGCCTCTGGATACCTCGGACCTTGGACTCTCGGCTTGGGCTCTGGTCGGGACTCGCCGCGTTCCTCACCGCCTCGTCTGGACGCTGGACCGCAACCTCCGTCTCCTCCGTGGGCCTGAGGGATACTTGAAGCAGAAATATCTGCACGTGCACGGTATGGTTCCGTCACGGCTGCAGAGGATCAGGGGGCCTGCGTGGCTTCTCCGGCGCGTGGGGAAAGGGCAAGTCCCTATTCGGGCGCCATTATGTGGTAAATAAATAATTTATTACCGGATCTATTTTTCAGAATAATCAATAAACAGGTAGCTCAATAAATAAGAGTCAAGATTCGAGGTAGCTGGAGTTTACAGGCTTTAATAGGCATAAAGGACAGGAACAGGACAGCCTGTACGGGAATAGGATGGCAGCTGCCGGGGGCAGGATCTGGGAATAAATGCGCTAGGCTTGGACAACTTTTAGTAACAGTTCACAGTATATATATCAAAACAATTGCATTACATTCAATACAGTAGGCGTAGCAGTAGGCGTGACTCGTAACAGTCGCGAAAGATAAGGACAAAATGAAGTAACAAGAAGGCGTGTACAGGGCGTATACATAGACATGTGATGTAAACGTAACAGAATATGTCATAAACGGGGCGGAAACATGGAGGGGGCTACCTAAGCAGCTGGGACCTCTAACCTAGTGGTGCGCGCAAATGGGCAATGACGTGTTACCAGGGAGAACTGGGGGCTATGACTTCTGCGCTAGAAGAGGAGACTAAAGTCTGGAGTGTCAGAGCGACACGTACCCAAGGCATATCTAGTATCTGGTGTTTAGAGTACATGTTGATAGAATCCAAAAGTTATCAGGGCAAAGGCTAATGGACACTAAGACTGGTGCGTGCATAATTCTACATGTAGTGCGTGTGCTAGGAATATTCTATGAATATTAATACAGTATTTCTCTTACATGGAGACGTAAAGGCTAGACTATGACGGAAACTATTGATGCGATTCAGTAGCTTAGGAATGCAGAGAAGGAGGGCTGGACTGATAACTAGAAGCATAACATATTCTTGGCAGACTGGGAGGCAGAGCCAGGCCGGGCCGGGCACTGCGTGGCAAGAAGTAAGCTAAGGGTCAGGGATACAGGTGGGGGCTGTATCGCTCCTCGGAGAGGGTTCAGGAGACAGGAGCTGAATCTGAGTCCGGGCCCTTTTGAGGCCTAGAAACGGGGACAATTCAATGAATTAACGTGCACACTGTAAAATGTGGCAACGCAGGTTTACATAGGCCTGATATTCGTTGTTTTCACGAAGACTGGAAACTGGCATACTAGAGATGGACACAACTGTAATTGCGTCTTTAATCGATCAGAGGGGAATACATGCATATTGATCATGCACATATAGCATAAGATGGGGAACACGTAGGCACATATAACATGGCAAAATTTACTTTTCCACATTGCGGGGAGGGGGGGGATAGGGTCCCTACATTTAAGGGAACAGACAATGGCTCTATTATTGATTACATTTTTATTTCAGCATGCTTTTTAGCTAAGGTTTTAATGTATAAAACTGTGGTTTCCGTTTTCAGCGATCATAACCCTGTCTCCTTGGATCTATTGGCTTCAGATCTTATAGGGCGAAAATATGGCCCTTGTAACTTTAAACATGTACTTAAGGTTAAAGATCAAGGACGCAGACTGAAATGGGATAGTATAATTCCGGAATCCTTCGTACAAGAGGTACTCTTTGAGGCTGAGGGTGAGGTTGGAGTGTGCCTATCTAGTGAATCTGAAGACAGGGATGTGATATCTGCATTCGCTAGTATATGTAGTAAGATTAATTGTAGGCTATCTGTTGGCTCTAGACCTAAGAAAATGCCCATTAAAAGATGGTTTGATCGCAGATGTTCAAAAGCTCATTCTGCTTTGTTAAATGCTTTAAAATTTGTCCCTAAAGATCGTGAACTTATCACCACTTGTAGAGCCCAGTATAAACAGGCCATAGCAGACAGGAAAAAACAGATTAAAGATGAAGCCTGGACACAGCTCTTAGATCCAGAAATTCTGAAAAACAGTGGAGAATTTTGGAAGATTGTCAATCAACCTCTATTTACAGGAGAGGAAAACTCGCCCCTTGAAACTAATATTCCTGATGAAGGTTGGATTAAACACTTTAGTGATATTTATTCTGATCATACCAGTGGAGATCTTGGGGCCCAGGTGGTTGACACTAATGCCATTGGGAATCATTTGCACTTTGAAGTAACGGAAGTTTTACATGCCATTGATTGTACCCTGAAGAAAAAGGCGCCAGGACCCGACGGTGTTCCTGCAGACGCTTTTAAATGCTTTCCTAATTTTTGGTCAAGACTACTTTGCAGGGTCTTTAATGTATTAAATCATGACAACATCCCTGAGTCATGGAAAACATCTATAATTATCCCTGTGTTTAAAAAGGGAAACAGGCAGGACCCTGCATGTTATAGACCAATCTCACTGATTGATTCATCAGTTAAGATCTTAGGAAGAGTTATATTAGTAAAACTAAATGAGTGGGTCAACGAGAATGGCATTTTGACAAATGTGCAATATGGTTTTAGACCTAAAAGAAGTACCCAGGACCAATGTCTTAATCTCCACTTGTTGATTGAGAAATATACCAGGGCTAAGGAGGGGTCCATGTACCTCGGTTTCATGGACCTCTCCTCAGCCTTTGAACTGGTTAACAGATCAAAGCTTTGGTCAAAATTACTGGAAATGGGCTTGGATAGGTCAATAGTCAACTTATTGGCTGACCTGCACTCTGGCCTTACTGCAAAAATCAGAGTTTCCTCAGATGGAAGGTGTACTGACGTTTTCGCCTCTGAAAAAGGAGTTAGACAGGGGTGCATTTTGGCACCTCTGTTGTTCACATTATATGTGAACGCCTTGGAGCCTGCCCTTAGGGACGTGACCCTCGATATTCCGCGTGCAGGGGAACAGGGGATTCCTGTTCTCCTTTACGCGGATGACGCGGTTCTTCTTGCGCGTACCGGGGAGGGACTCCAACGCCTCCTGGATGCCTTTGAATCCTTCATGGCCTCACTGACTTGTAAATAAACGCGAAAAAATCGCAAATTATGCTCATGGGCAGGGTAGCTAGAAATTTTTTTTATCATAAAACTTTTCTCTGTGGACAAGAAAAACTTGCTCGTGTAACCTCCTTTCCCTATTTAGGGATTACCTTCAACGAGAAGGGCAACTGGGGACCCCATGTAAAGAATAGAGTAATCTCGTTAGCTAGAACATCTGCAGCCCTTCAGGGCTTTTCTAAGAAACTTGGGGCTAGGCCAATCGCAGCCATATTGAAAATCTATAAGGCCAAATGTATTTCAGTGGCATCTTATGGTGGTTCAATATGGGGATATAGGGGACTGGATCCCTTACAGACGATGGAAAATAAATTTTTCAGATCTGTCCTCGGTGTTCCACAGTCAACCTCGTCTTACACTGTTCATATGGAACTAGGGGAAGGCTACATCACAGACCTGATAAAAACAGCACCGTTAGTTGCTTGGCTGAGGTTGTGGCTTAACAAGGAAATCCCCTTAAACCATATCATTATGAGAGATTGTTTGTGTTTGGACAAAGTTAACAACATTAGGTGGTTGACATACATCAAGGAAAATTTCATAAGGCTGGGGAGGCCTGAGCTTTATTCTGAAATTGACTCTATAACATCTAAAGATATTGAGTCCACAAAACTTGTAATGAAAGAGCTCTTATCTTTGGAGAGGGAAGAATGTGAGTTGAAAAAACCCTGTGTCAGGGTTAGTTTAATATTGTCCATACCCGATGGCCCAGAGAATTATTTGAATACGGTGACCTATCCATACCACAGGTTTATTTTAAGTCGTTTTTGTTTTAACTTGATACATTTTAATCTTGGTTTTTATCCCGTATGGAGTACCCCTGATAAGGCGTCACCATGCTCTTGTGACCATTTCTCCGAACAAGATACTATGCACTTTGTGATGTTTTGTAGCCATTACATTGATGCTAGTAGAAAGTTTTTGGTGCCTATTCTTAGGGAAGCTGGATTTATCCAAGTTAAACCTGCTCTTATTTATTTACAGCTTCTACAGACTCCCAAGATCATGTTTTATGTAGCTAGTTTCTTGGTTAGAGCTATTAGGAGTAGGAATATTAGATTAAAAAATGCGGCTATTTCTCCTAAATAGGCACCTTATATGTATTTATATTAGGATTTGTAATTATACAAGGTTTTCTTACAGGGACTATTGGTGTTAGTAACGCTTATTTTGTTGGGGATTTTCCCTCCTTAGTATTTTTTGGTAGCACTCTTAGCACTTTAGCACTTTGCACTTTGTATCATTACATCATCATGAATTGTAAATTGATGTATGATTTTTATTGTATTGTATCTTAACTGTTTTTAGAAGAATGTATTTGTTGTATATGTATGTTTGTATTTTGCCATTGTCTTTATATGATATTAAGTTATCGCAATAAAGTATTTTGACTGACTGACTGACTGTGTCTCTTATCATATGAGGGGTTTTGAGTTTTCCCACCCAAGGGTATGACCAGTGGTGTATTCATTTAGTTTGCTCTGTAGTTTCTGGCGTTGAAGGTGGTATTTGTTTGCGTCCAGTGCGATAAATAATTGGTGGCTCTCCTCTTCAGAGAATTAATTCTACATTAAATTCCTTCTGGATAGTTTAGTTCTGTAGCCATGTGGGTCTTTCAAGCTGGAGGTTTTGTATCTTTTCCACCTGCCTTAGGGTGTTATACTTCCTACTCTGGACTCTGATGCTCCTGGTTCAGCAAGCTAGGTTGTCATTCCCTTGATATGGCGTGGGCAAAGAGGGCACCTTGTATTTGTGTTTTGGACATGGCCATAATGGGATGGTGGAGTAAGGGAGGGTCGGCGTGTGATTATCCTTTTGTCTACAACATCATTGTATGGATCTGTCTTGTATTATTCCAGCTAGCACAAGTTCATTGGTGTTCCCTTCTCTTGACTTTGAGGGTTCATGTTTCGGGTGATGTCTGCCTCATGGGCTTTCAAGTGTAAAGGTGTTTGTTCCCATTTTGGGTAACTGCACGTGCTTTCTGGGCTTTCCCCAGTACAATTATGGTGTGTCTACTTCAGCAGTTGACTAATTTGTATTCTGTGGGTTTAGTGTTGTTTTTTGTCCTTCTTTCAGCTATTGCCACAATTGTGTGCCTGTCTTGGCTCAGTGTGGGGTTTATTGGTCCCACTCTATTTGCTTGCATACGTAAGGACCTTAATGAGGAGAAGGGATGAGGATTACCAATAATATTGCTTATTTGGAGTCCTATTATTTCTCGTCCCATCATGAATTTTTCCAGCCTTCGCTGACGTTTGGGTCCCCATATGATGAGTCTGTTTGGTACAGGATTTGCTATTAAAAAACGAGCAGCTCAAAAAAAAAAAGGTGGTTTGCTTGTTAGTGGACTGTGCTTGGGAGGATTCACCTCAGGCTGTGATGAGCAAAAGAAGAACTCAATGGTAATCTTCATTACTCCGAGTCCTGGCCTTTCGTTCCAGTCCTTACAAGTGAGCAGCTTGCCTGCTCTACAGAAACCTTTTACCATAGCAACTAAAAATACTTCCCCCAATATGGCGCTGCCTACACTGACCGGCATGCATAAAGGGGGAAGTATGACAGAATAATATCCTGAGAATACCAAATAAACCCAAGTCACACAAAAACAAATTACCACCGGAAACAAAAAAACAGGGAGGGACTGATGGGTTCAGGTATGGAACGGGAAGACCAGTAATGAAGATTACTGGTGAGTAACTCGGCATTACCTCCTCGTCAGTCTGCCCATTCCATTCCATACAAGTGAGCCCATACCCAAGCGAAAAGGTGATTGAAAACACAAAGACCAAAAGGATGCAGCAGAACCAACAGGTCAAATTTAATGAAGACAGAAACAGTACTGATCACAAATCGTTGTACGGCAGACAAAACATGAGAGCCAAAAGCAGCAGATACTGCCATTCCCAACTGAAGGCAGTAGTGGGACACAAAAGTATGGGGAAAGGCCCATGTAGCAGAATTGCAAATATCATGCAAGGAGGCCTCTTTAAAAAATGGCCCAGGAGGAGGAAACCCCATAAGTGGACTGGCCCTCGACAGAAGAAGGAAGCGGACAGTGCACAGTCTCATAGGAGAGGACCACTCCACACTTTAACTACTGAGCCAAAGTGAACAGAGAAGGCTTCAGACCCATGCCAGTTGACCCGTAGGTGCCAAAAAGAGAATCCACCTTTCGAAACTCACTGGTACGGTCCAGATAGATGCGAAGAGCCCGCAACACATCAAGACAATACAGAACCTTCTCTGCAGTGGAGGAAAGACTAGGAAAGAACAGACAGTGAACAATATCCTTCTGACAGTGGAAGCCAGACAAGACTTTGGGCAGGAAAATCAAAATAAGCTGCAAAATCACCTTGTCTGAAAAAAAACACAAAAAAAGGGGGGGAAAGCTAGAAAAGCCCCAACCTCACCAACTCTCCTACCCAAAGAAATATCCACCAAAAAAAAGAATGTTAGCTGAAAGGACCTTAAGGTCAACAAAAAGTAGAGGCTGAAACGGGAGACCGGTTAATACCTGAAGCACCAAAGGAAGATCCCAGGCGGGAACCAGAGAGCGGCAGACAGGCAGCTGAAGCGAAAAAATCTGCAAAAGTCAAGACATCCCCCGCCTCATTGATCAGAACAAGGAGGGCATCCAAAGTAGGATTGCTCGAGGAAAAGCCAGCTGCAGACTTGATCATGAAAACACAAAGGAGAGGCGTTTCATACAGCAGACCCATTTCTAAGGAAACAAAGTCTCATAGCCCCGACTTCTTGCTGGAGGAGCCAGCCAGACTGAGGCGAGTGTAACATTAAAAAACAGCCCCTAAAATGGGTTTGGTCCTAATTTCATTGGGTGGGTGCACCTCCTCTACGCTGAGCCATTAGCCCAGGAGGTGGTGAACAATAAGATCTCGGAGATTTGCATACTGGAGAGTGGGACGCGGCAGGGCTGCCCCTCTCATCCCTGTTTTTCACCCTCTCCCTGGAACCACTCGCGGCCTGGATACGACAAGACCTCTCACTACGGGGGCTCAGGTGGGCTGAGGGTTGGGAGGACTGGATTTCGCTCAATGCGGACCACATCCTCTTATACCTCGCCTCCCCTTCCAAATCCCTTAGAGTTGCCCTAGACATTTTCACCAGTTTCGAGAGAAACTCAGGTTACAGCATCAACTGGGGGAAATCATTGCTATGCATCCTGCATGGCGCCCCCCCTCAATACCGCGTGACTGCCCGATCAAGATGGCCACAGAGGGGTTCATGTACCTTGGAATCTTTATCTCTATGGATGTGACGACTCAATAAGAGAGGAATGTCTTACCACCTCTGCAAAGGTTTGAAAGGGACACTGCCATTTGGAAGAGGTTCCAGCAGTCCCTACAGGGTTGGGCAGCTCTTTTCAAGATGATTGCGCTACCGCGTTTTTTATATGCCCTCCAAAACGACCCAGATTTAGTACCACAAAAGTATTTTGCAGATATTGAGGCCACCCAGAGAGACCTGTTGTGGGCCGGAACGCCCCGCATATCAATCCAGAAACTTACACTTGGGTGGTACGATGGGGGTATAGCACTTCCGGACATTCGGAAATACTACTGGGCAGCACACCTTTCGGCCATAAACCAGGGCACGTTCAGTGGTGGGGATGATCCCGGTTATAGGATGGATAGGTGGCTCCTTCTGGGTGAGAACTTTGAGCCTGCGCTCTACTCTAAACCTAACAAATATCCCCTCACAGGACATACAAGACACTCTGTCCAACTCTGGCATATTGTGAGCCGCAAACTGGGATGGGCTGACAAACTCACATTGGCTACCCGGCTTTTGGTTTCGGAAAAGTTGCGTACACTGGGTCGCACTAAGGGGTTTCGTAACTGGCACCTGATAGGGATCTTCCGTATAAAAGACCTATAGGGGCCCAATGGTATGGTGACACATGCCTCACTACAGAAAACATACGACTTAGCGCAAATGGAATATTTTCGATACATACAGATCAGGCACTCACTCCAGGCTAACATTCCACCCGGAACGCCGCTCCCAGAGTTCTCCCCCCTAGAGGACAGGCAGCTGGACTGCCATCTACCGGAAAAGGCTATCTCCCTCACACATAAAAAACTTATACACCACACCCCTGACCCCTTGCTTGCACTTAGGAGAAAGTGGGAGACTGACTGTCTTGAGATTGATGACGAGTAATAGAGAGAGACACTTTCCTCCCCCAAAGAAGTAGCGATATCAGCAAAATTGAGGCTGATATAACTGAAAATATGACACCAAGTTTACATCTCTGGTACCCGACTAGTATTGATGGGTAGGAGTGAGGACAGGCTCTGTAGGAGACAGTGTGGGGAGGTGGGGACGTTCCTTCACATACTATGGGAGTGCCCTCTAATACAAGCCTACTGGAAGCTTGTTCACAACTGTATGCGCACCATCTGGGGGGTTGAATTGCAACCCGAAGTTAAAAGGTGCCTCTTGAACATCTGGGAGCCCACAGATTTGTCCGCAAAAGGCAGAGTATGGGCGACGCTTGGACAGGCAATTGCAAAACGTATTATAGCACGCCTATGGGGAGCGGTAACACCTCCAACGCTCAGTGCATGGAAGAAAGACATGGACTGGTGCATGCTGTAAGAAAGACAGTCTATGTGGCCCGGGGTTGTCCCCGGAAATGGGTAGCAATTTGATCAAAATGGAATGAGTACCGCGGCAACCTGTGTGAACCTCCCTTGATCCCTTCCCTTGATGAACCATTAACACCTTAATGACTTATGTATTGCTACCATCTTGTGTGCTATGACATCGGAAGTGGTATATTTGTATAAGAAACTGTGGACGAAACACTGTAATAACTATGAATCCCTGTGTGTAAAGACCAACAAGTTTATTTTTGCCAATAAAAAGAGATATAAATAAATAAATTTTAAAAAAACAGCCCCTAAGGGCAAGGCCGCATGAGGAGGGAAGATGGAGAAAAAAAGCAGGAACAGGCATGCTTCGCGATGCCAACCGTCAACAGAAACCAAGGCCTGCGACAGCAGGGCAAGCAAAGAAGGTAAGCAAAGTGCCAAGGAACAGCGGCAGCTAAAGCAGGCTATGTACACACAAGAAAAAAGACAGCAAGGCTGCTAATACAAGCTGCGTCTGTATAATAAACAAGAAAGGCAGCTCAGCTGCAAATGCAAGCTGTGCCGCATACAAAACACAAAAAAAGGCAGCGCGGCTGCTAAAGCAAGCCACGGCCCAACAATAGAAAAAAAGCACACTTACCTGAAGCCATGGCAAAACGGTTGTGCAAAGCAGAAAAAAAAAAGTCTTCTGTTGTACTTCCCCCTTTATGCATGCCGGTCAGTGTAGACAGCACCATATTGCCGGAAATATTTTTAGTTGCTGTGGTAAATGGTTTCTGTAGAGCAGACAAGCTGCTCCCTTGTAAGGAATGGAACGGGAAGACGGACGAGGAGGTAAGAAAGGTTGCTGATACATATTCCAAGCATTATAGTATCTCACAGAGAACTATCAACAACAGTCTGCCAGTTTCTCTCACAGAGGGATGTGCGAGTTCTCTTTAAGCCTGGTGTAAGAGCTCCTCTCAGATGTTCTGCATCATCACGTCGAAATATCAACCTACCCACATATCTGTACCATAATGTAGACTCCCAAAGTGGATATAGTGCATTCAAAACCAAAAGCAGTACCTTCTCTTCTTGAATGCAGCACATCTAAACTTATGGAGATCTAGGAGCATTACATTTATTGCAATTTCAAAATGGCCACTGCGTATCTATACCAGTAAGAGTGCCCATCTCTACTTACCAGAACGCAATGGTACCTTTCCTTTCGTCCTCATTGACGTATCTTCCTCTTGCTGAGATTTCTGAGAAATGTATTCGGTACATGAGGGAAATTTGCATGTGCTTTGTGACTCTGGTACAGCACAACAGATGCATTCATGATTATAGTTGGCGGTGTCACACAAAACATGCAGCTGCAGTATCTCTCTTGGTCTTCAGCAGTAATTTGACAGTTTGTTTCTCTGTCATGGAAAGAATCAATTACACTTGAGTACTTTTTCTTCAAACATGCTTCACAACATATTAACTACTTCTCAGCACAGCAGAGCATATACATTGTTTGAATGTAACACCATTTTAAAAATGGCATTAGAAAATATTCTGTTTGAATAGCAATGCATGTCAGTGAAAGATGTTTATCATCACAGACTGGCGATGTCTCCATTTTCTGGAGTTTAAAATGCTTTAATGAACTTATTTGGTGAGACAAATATAAAGTAAAAACAATATTCAAAACAGTACAATTCAAGCACAGCAAATAAAAGAAATATATGCAAGCTTAACAGTTCAATATACCCGTGCTCGAATTGAAAAATATAAACTATTTACAAAACAATATGCATTTTGGGAGAATATGTAAGAGAAGAAAAGAGGGAGAAGGAAAAAGAAAGAGAAAAGGAGAAGAGAGGAAAAGAGGAAAAGGAAATGATAAGTAATAACAGCATTACAATAATAACCATTTTAACTTAATGAAGATTTACCAACATTTATGGAGGTTTATAACTAGTGACTGTAGATTTGGATAGAATAGCTTGCCTGGATAGGAATGTTGTGAGTGGCAACCATAATAACTTTTTTTGAATCAGTAAAGGAGTGGAAGTGGCATATGCGCGATCCAATCTGTGATGATGACGTAAAAGATTCTACCAGACAATACAATTTATTTTAGTGGTATCTTTCCAATTCGTGGTGATAGCAGGGCAATAGCTATATCCAAATCAATAAACTTTCCTATATTCCCTTGAGAACGCCACAGGGAGGAAGAGCTGCCTAAAAAAATATGTGAAATATCAAAAGGAATGAAGTGGACGGAATTTCATTAAGTTTCTTCCAAATGAGCCGCCAGAGCCTATTAACCAAAGGACAAAGAAAAAACATGAATAAAAAATCCCTTTTGTCGTGAGAACAAGACCAGCAAATTGCATTGTTAGTTGGAACTTATGGAGGTCCTCAGGGGTCAAGAAGAGCCTGTTATAAAAATATTACAATGTTTGTGTTGTGCTTGTGGAACAAGAGGAAGTGTGGCTCTTCGCTCATATGGAGCTCCAGGTCTGGAAGGGAAACTCCTGGTGAAGGTCCCTTTCCCATAAGAGTTCCACCTTGGATTTTGTCCTCAATTCTGAAGGACGGGACAACATTTTATAGATGCCAGATACCTTTATTTGAGAGGAGAAATCTAAATTGGGAGAGGGGGGCTGATTTTGTAGACCCGCAGAGGAGTCCTCAGTGAGGAGAAGGAAAAATATGATATTTTCTTTGAATCTCTGAAAAATCGAATTGAGAGCCATCCGAAAATATATGGTCGATGGTTATAATACCTTTGTCAATCCATTCTTTCCAAAAAAGAGCTCTGTGGTTTAGCTTTAAGTGTTCATTGTACCAGATAGCTGATTGTGAAATAATATCTATATTTGAATTCGAAGAAACAATTAAAGGTTTCGCAACAGCTATGGAATGGGCAAGTATAGGAGAGAAAAAGGGGGTTGAGAAATATGAACCGCCTCTTTGAAAGAAAAAGGAGTAAGCTGAGCCTGTTCCAGTTGACCCCAGGTGGTTAGCGTTGTGTAAGGGTTGATCGAAAGAGAAGTCCAGATCGGTTTTAGAGTAAAAGCGGAATGGTAGCGTCGAAGGTTAGGAAAATTTACCCCACCAGAATCCTTGGATTGCTGGAGACAATATAGCGAAATTCTCAGCTTGAGTTTATTCCACAGGAAGTTGATTAAGGAACGGTTAATGATTTTAAAGAAAGATAGTGGGAGGGTAACTGAGAGCATGGATAAGTAGAAATTGATAATTGGTAGCAGCATCATTTTAATCGTTGCTAATCTACCCCACCAGGACAGAAATAATGGAGACGAGCCTTCTGTTAACACCGTGATTTTCGTGATTATCTCATTGAGGTTCAATCTAATGGTTTCTTTAATGTTATTAGAATATACGACACCTAAACCCTTAATATATTTTGAGTTCCATGTAAACCCTGTGTCTTTAAATGTATCTGGGAGGCAATATTTATTATGGGGCAGGACTTCAGATTTATTTACATTTAGTTTATATCCGGAGACTGTTGAGTATTTGTTTGATAAAGAGAGAAACGCCAGTAGAGACGTGTTTGGATTAGAGATCAATATTAGGATGTCATCCACATATGCTGTAAATTTAATGTCAATATTTTTACATTGAAAACAGGTAAACAGTGGAGAACAACAAATGTTTTCCAAGAAGGGTTCTAAAGGTAAAATAAATAGAAGTGGAGACAAAGTGCAACCTTGTCTAGTACCTCTTTGGAGGAAAAAATAGTTAGATTGATGACCGTTAACCCAAATAAAAGTGGAGGGGGCAGAGTATAATAGCTGGATATAACGAATAGTGTGTGGGCTGAAACCGTGATATTTCAGTGCTCCAAAGATGAACACTCATTCAACTGTATTGAATGCTTTCTCTGCATCCAGAGTTATGGCAGCAACTGGTGAGTTCAACCTGGAAGCCAGATGAATTATGTCAAGAAAAGTTCTAGAGTTATCCACAAAGGAACAACCCTTTACGAACCTTGACTGATGTTTCTCAACCAATTCCTGGATAAACTGCTTGATGTGAAGAGCCAGTAATTTAGCAAAGATCTTACAATCCGTATTAGTAAGTGAGATAGGTCTGTAGTTACCACATTGAGTGAGATCTTTGCCCTTCTTAGGG
Source organism: Lissotriton helveticus (assembly GCF_964261635.1). NCBI lineage: Eukaryota > Metazoa > Chordata > Amphibia > Caudata > Salamandridae > Lissotriton > Lissotriton helveticus. The sequence goes on along the minus strand of NC_136059.1, from coordinate 1,503,980,052 downwards.
ATAAGACAAAGCATGGCCTGAGTGAAGGAGCCTTGAGTCTTTCCCAGATTAGAAAAGTGGTTTATAAGAAGCAATAATTAAGGAACTAACAGATGTTTGAAGTGAAGAAAAAAACGTACAGAAAAAACGTCAGGCCAAGGAGTTTTGTCTTTTGGAATGTGTAGAATGGCATTAGAAATTTCTTGTTCCGTAATTGGACTGTCGAGAGAAGACAAGTCAACCAACTTCTCTGGGGGTTTGGGAATGAATTGGAAATAGGCATTAATTTGATCACTTGAAGGTGAGGATTCAGGAGTATACAACTTAGTATAGTATTCTATGAAGCAGTCTAGTATCTTGGAGTCAGTAACATGCCTGACCCCATCGCCATCCATTATAGCAATAATCTTGGATTTTTGTTTTTTTAATTTTAAGGTAGTTGGCCAGAGATTTACCAGCTTTATTACGACAGCCATACAAGTTTGCATTGAACTTAAGAAAACTACCGCAAGCGCTATCCCAGGACCGTATATATATATATATATATATATTTGGGTTTATCAAAATTAGGTGGTCCAATTAGACCTCCAATTTACATATATGCCAGTATTGATTTAACAGTATTATCAGGGTACAGCCGGTTTTATTGTGGCACAGGGTTTGGTCCACAGAGGAATGTTCTTTTAATCGCCTCATTTTGAGGGACGCTATAAATCTTGACTGTGCCCACAAGATGAGATGGTTATGGCACATTAAGACATTCCTTGAGAACATTGATCTTTTACAGTATTATGAAGAACCTATGATGCTGACTTTGATATCTAGGAAAGAGCTGAAGAAACTATGTATACATTATTTGGAGGAACGTAGGTTAAATGTGGAACTCAATAAAAAATCTGTGATTCCACATCAACTGATAATGACCACAAATGTTACCCAACCATATATTAACTTACAAATGAGAGACTTTGACAGGTTCTTGTTAATCCGTCTTAGGTTTGGGATTTTATTTAGGTTGCTAAGTTTCCCTACTGTGAACGATTGTTCTAGGCTAATTAATAAATGTCCTTGTGACGATTTGTCGGAACAATCTGATAATCACATTTTACTTTTTTGCAAGTTTTATACAATTCCCAGGAAAAGGTGGATAGTGCCCATTTTAAAGTATATGAATTTTAGACAATGCCGACCTGCCTTTTTAGCTATTCTGAGGTTAGATAATATTTTTACTGTCACATCTCTTTCGGCTTTTCTTAAAAAAAAATTTTTTCACGGAAATCAATAACTAATTCAGACGTACTGAGTTATTTGTATGATATTTTTATGAAGTTGGATACCTTGAATTTTTATTATTCTGTATTGTATTTTTATTTGATGTTTAATTGATGTTGTGATTTTATTGTACTTTCATGGTTATTGTGTAATATAACCGAATAAAGATATCTGACTGACTGACTGATTTAACAGTATAAAACACTTCCATTTACATCAATGTTAGAGTACATAATATGTTCACAGTTCTCAAGTCCACACAAGTACGTACAGTTGTATCCAGATCCCACTACTCGGTTTCTATTTTTTGATTTATTACTGGCATTGTGCATATATCCCCCCTATACGTGTTCCAGCCGCCCTACAATCGCATCCATTTTTTGGGGCAACCTCTGTAGACAAATACTGTTTCTCCGCACCATAGCCGTATCCATATCTTTACACCATTTGGAAGCCTTGGTGGTGGAGAGGGTGCCCCAGTGTTTAGCAATGTTTCTTTTGGCTAGCATCATTCCTAGTGTCGCCCAAGTCATTGTCGTAGAAATAAGATCCGTCACCTCCCCTATATTCAGAAGGCAGCGTTTGGGTTCTGGTTACTCTCTTAATGATGGACATAACTGATTCCCAATAAAGCACTATTGCGGGACAGTTCCAAATTGCATGAAAGAAAGTACAGGGCGCCCCACACTGACGCAGGCAGGTTATCAGATCTTGAGCTGTACAAGGCGCAATTTGAATGTGATCGCAACTTCTCTAGGGGACGCTAAAGCCACTTGCCAATTGGCATCATCTAAGTCTCCCAATTCCTACTGCCATTTAGCTCGAAGATTTTTCATGGGATCGGGTAGGTTATTAAAATTTTTACGATATGTCGAGGATATGGCCTACGTTTCCATGAAGTCTGTCAGCAATCTATCCTCCAGTGGTGAGGCCTCGGGCAGATTAGTGTCAGAGGGTATTGTTGCCTCTAGGGCGTGTTTGATCTTATGATAGCGGAATCATTCAGTGACTGTGTATTATATTGCAGTTTAGCTTCAATGAGCTTAGAAAGGGCATCTGAGTGATTTGATGAGAAATATTTATGTTCTAGGTCTTAATTTGTTTTAAGAGTAGCGTTGAATCTCCAAGTGCCTTCCTCTTTTTATTTGTAACAAAGTTTATTACAAACCCCCTTAGCCGATGGCCTTAAATGCATCCCAAATAAAATTAATGCGCGAGTCCGAGGGAAGATTGTTCTTGAAAAACTCCTGTAAAAACAATGCAAATTGCTCAGTGAATTGGTTGTCAAGTAGAAGAGCATTATTAAATCTCCATCTGGGTGAAGGTGATATAGGAGTGGGATAGTCCAAATCTATTATTACAGGGGCGTGGTCAGAAATAGGGATTGAACCTATCTTGGCATGTGTCAAGAGATATGTAATCTAACCTAGAGTGGGAATTATGTACCGGGAAGAAAAAGGAGAACTCTAAAACATCTGGGTGTGAAATTCTCCAAACGTCCACCAGCCCCTTAAAAGATATAGTTTTATGAAAGGCCCTTTGCATTTTATTTCGAACAAACCTAGTTTGAGATGTACGATCGAGAAAAGGGTTCATCAGTTGATTACAGTCACCACCCACTATAAGATTTTCTGTTGCATGGGACGAAAGGATAATAGAAAATTCATTCCAACATTTTAAATCTGTACCATTAGGACCATAAACATTGCAGATCGACAATTAGGTATCATGAATCTTAAGGTTTAAGAGAAGCCATCTCCCGTTATCATCCTTAACTTCAGTTAACAATTGTGTACATAAAGGTTTATGAAATAATATTATAATACCATTGTAATTATTCATGGCTGGTGAGGCGAAAACACTCCCAACCCAATGTCTGCATAAAGAGGATATATCTTGCTCTCTAAGGTGTATCTCTTGTAATAAGGCCACATGACATTTTAACTTTGATAAATGTGACAACACTTTTTGCTTCTTGACTGGGTTACAAAGACCCTTAACATTCCATGAGACAATATGCAAACCATTCATTGAAGCAGTATATAATAATGTAATAAGAAGTTCATTGTGCAACTGTAAAAGGTAGATATCACAACCCACCATAACAAATATGACAAAACAGCTGTAGAAGTTTGAGTATGCATGACTACCAATATACAACAGAATAGGACAAAAAGAAGAAGAGAAATGCCGAAGAAAAAATAGAAAGAATTGGAAAAGGTCAACATAATCATCCACATCACTTGGACTGAGTGGACAACAGGAAGAACTAATAGAGCTTTTTTGAAAATAAAAAAGTTTGCTGTATAGTAATGGAATATAGAATTGAATAAAAGTAGAAAAGAAAGTCAAGAAAAAGATGAATAAAAGGAGGAGAAGAGCAAGAGGAGAACACAGCCTCTGGTGTATACAGAGTAGAGGGATGACAAAAAGCCAAAGGGCTTTCGCCATGAGAATCAAGTACAAAAAGACAATAATAATGAGAGGGGGATAATGAGAGGAGTAGACAGCACTCTGGAAGAAACACCGAGAAAAAATAAATACATTTGATAACAACAAACATAGGAAGAATGTGAGAATGAAGAAAATGTAACCAACACGGCACAACCAGGACTAACCATACATTAAGACGACAGCGCAACCAAGCAAAACATGGACATTTGTATAAATGAACAATGTTGAACAGAGACAAATCCATCAGAACAAGGGGAGGGTAGGGACCTGCATGAGAAAAGGAGAAAACGCATGTTTACTGAGAGATATGAGAAGAGGGGAACAAGTGGAGTAGACCGGGCTCTGGAAGGAACACAGAGAAAAAATACATTTGGTAACAACCAACATTGGAAGAAGGATCTGAGAGTGAAGAAAACGAAACCAACATGGCACCACCACTACTTCAGAATCAGAATCAGAACAAAGCTTTATTTTGATTGTGGTACAACAATCATAAGAAGCACATGTAGCAGAGAGATAAACATAGTTAAAAAAATATCATCTGTGTAGTAAAAAAATAATAATTTGCATATGTAGTAAATCCATATTGAAATACATTACATAAATATTTACACAAATTAAAACAGATGAAAATGTATCAAGAACATGTTTGCAAAGGGCCTCCTCCACAATCCTAAATAACAATGCTATTTCTATGGTGGACAATCTTTTTTAAAAACATGGATAACCTCCAAGCAACATGTTCGTTTTCTAAAAACTGGAGCTTAATAAAAGCAGGTCAACATTGTCTCAAGCCCCAGTTATGTAAAATCAGGATTATCCAAAACTTTCTCGCCTCCGTGTAAAATTTACAAAATAGGACTAAGTGCATAGATAATTGAGGCGACAGGCTATCACATGGGCAGAATTGTAACTCACTTACCCAATCATTCATCATGGGGAAAGAGAAAATTCTACGTATTGTCCCCAATCTGAATCTAAATAGTAAGAACCTATCAAAGCCAGCTGGCACGAAAGCTAAATATGGCTGCAAACTAAAAGTTGTAAGGACCATCTGGTGATTCAAAACACTAGGTTTACAAACTTCTCCAGATAGTCTTTTACTTTCCAGGAAAGAGAGAACCTCCTTTCTAAGATTTTTCCTGGAAACCAGGGCGATAGTGCTGGGATTAGTGAAGTATTCCGGGTTACTCATGTCTTTTGTAAAGTCTTGGATAAACTTGATCCACGGTATCCTTAGTGCACCCTTCAGCCTCAAGCTGTCCTGTAGTAGGTCCCTATTAAGTTTGGTCTCATCCCTTAACCAAATCCTCTGCCAAAGAAGGATTGGTTCCATTTTAATGAGGTCTGATATGTGTGAGAGACCCAACTCGGCATGGCAGACATAGGTTGAGGTACTAGAGGATGCTGACAAAATGTATTTAATGAAATAATTCTCCACTAATTGTATTGAGTTTGTGTTTACAAAACCCCAGATCCCAGCTCCATAGGTAACGATTGCAACACATTTTGCTTTGTACATTTTTTTAAAGTTCCAAAGGCGGTTTACGTCCCAATTCTTTTGCGAAAATGGCTAAAGCAGTTGTTGATCTTATTAAGGCCAGCTTTTTTGCTACCACGGCTTGGGCCCAGGTGCCATTGTGACTAAACAAAATGCTTAGATAAGAAAAACTATTAGTTGATGCTATTGGTTTTCCCTCGACAAAAATGTCCCTGCATTTCTTACCACATCTCATTACAAAAGTTTTAGAGATGTTAATCTTAAGATCCAGCCACTTCATGAAGTTAAAAAAGTTATTTAGGGTCTTTTGTAGGCCAATTTGGGTATGTATCATGATTACAGCATCATCCGCATAGAGTAATGCTGGGATGGGGCGATTACCTACTTGGGGGAAATCATTAATGTCTTTAAGGAGGGCCTGACCTAACCCATTGATTTAAAGATTAAAAAGGAAGGGGGCTAGGACACAGCCTTGCCTAACTCCCCTTCCAATAGGAAAATAGGCAGTACGCTCACCTCCTACACCAAATCGCACGCGTGTTTTAGCTCCATTGTAAAGGCGGCGAATAAAATAAATATTATTTTTGTCGATCCCAAATGATTCCAGAGTCTCCCAAAGCTTTGAGTGCCTCACGCAGTCAAAGGCCACTGTGAGATCAACGAAAACTAAGTACAGGTTTCCCTTTTTGACCTTGACATACTTTCCCATAAGGATCGCTAGGTTTAAACTCTGCTCCACAGTCCCTAGTCCTTCACGGAAACCATATTGGATGTCAGATAGGATTACGTTTTCCTCTGCCCAGAGCTGCAGGCTTTCCAAGACGATGCGTCCTCCAACCTTGGCTATGGAGGCCAATAGGGAAACGGGCCTGTAGCAGGTCGGGTCCTGGCGGTCTCCCTTCTTAAATATGGGAACAATGGTGGATTCCACCCAGGTTAATGGGAAAGTAGCCCTACAACTAGTGTTGATTATTTGTGTGATGATAGGGGCCCATAAGGTGACATTGGACTTGTACAAGTCCACCGGTATCCCATCTGGACCAGAAGCTTTCCCACCTGCACTTAGCGAGAGTGCCCTGTTTACTTCGCTAATACTAAAGTATAGGTCCAGTGGCTGACAAGAAGGGCCTACACTATCAGTATCATGATTGTTAATGGAGCAAGGACCGTTATATATTTTTCAGAAGGCGGCGCTATCTTTCATTTGTACGGCAGAGGTATGCAGCTTCTAGGCTTCTTTCCTGAGGGCGTCCTTCCTCTCTAAAAGCGCTGATTTATAATTCCTTCTGGCTTCTTTGATTTTAGTACCATTCCTTGGGATATTATGGAGCTCCTGTTTCAGGTGAGAATGTGCACGAGTGCATATTGATTCAAACAATCGCTTCGTGAATTGCTTTTTACCACCTTGTTTGAACATTACATCACTAACCGCGGCTGCTACAACTTGAAAAGAGGATAGAATGCTCTCAGGGGAAGCTAGTTCATTCAGACAGGTGTTGAAGGCAGATCTGAACCTTGTGATTAATAATTTATTGACTATCTCAGGGTCCATTATTTTCCATCGAAGCGTATACCCATTCATTTTGTCAAGTTTTAAGTTAGCTAAGACCTCAACTACCACCTGATTATCACTTCTCAGACTACTCGCAGGGAGTTTGACCGTAATACATAAAGGGTATTGATCGCTCACTGGTTTGTATCTACTAAAAAGGTGAGTAGTCTAGAGGCACACATGTTTGACACCAAAATGTTATCTATTGTTGAGATAAGGCCTCGACCATTAAAAGTCTGCGGCATCCAAATAGGTTTGATGCATTGGCCGTTGGCAAAACCTAAATCTAAGTTAAACACCAATTCATTAAAAAAGTCCCCTGCACTAGAGTGACACAAATGAGTACCATATGTGCCTTCTTCCTCATTAAAGCCACATATCCTGTCATCCTCATAAGAGCACAAGGCACAATTAAAATCCCCACACATAATGAGTATATTTTCAGTACCCTTTGCATTACACATAATTCTTAATTCTTTATGCAATGAATCAACCACCCTAGAGACGCTATCAGGTGGAATGTTATTATAAAGGTTACCCAGAGTCATAGAATGAGAAGCAGTTAAATACAACGTTAGTACTTGATAATAAGGGGACTCAAGCTTAGATTCGGTTTTAACAAAGTTTAACTGGTTAGAAACATATATACAGAGCCCCCCTTTGGCTCTGCCATGCAGACCCCCTATTGCTTGGGTGTTAAATGCTCTGTATCCATTCATATGAATGGGGTCCTTCAACCATGTTTCTTGAAGACAGATAATGTCATATTTTGTAATATATTCTAACTACAAGGAATTACTAAACTCAGCTCGTAAACCTGCAATGTTCCATAATACAAGACTACAGCCAGTGATTTTGTTAGTGGCAGGGATACTGGCTGCCCCTATAACTGTAAGACCATCAGCTTCACATCTTCTCTGCTGCTTTGATTCTGGCCGTATGTTAAGCAATGCTTGTAAGGAAGTCTGAGCCACTTGCGGCTGATCTGATCTAACTATGTTCTGGTCCCCAAAAAGGAGCCCATTGCCCATACCCTGGGCTTCAAACACTTTGTGTTCCATAGGGGGTTTAAGAGTTGGGTCCTCGAGTAGAGTGCGGGGTCTATTCACTTGTGTTCTCATCCGCACCCTATCTATCCACTGACTTTTTTGTCCTTCAATAGGGCAACTGTAATTCCTCTCATTTCGTAGTCAATTAGTATCGTCCATCATGTTGAAAATGTCGTAACAATTACTAATTGGGGCTGTGTACGTTGGCTAGCCTCCATGAGTATACTCCATCTCCCTAGACATATGCCATGGATGAATAAATGGGCGACAATGTGATAGCAGGTAAAAATACCCCAATGGTAATAGAACCGCCTCATCTAGTCTAGCTGGTGCTTTGCCCGCCCTGTCCAGTATTAAGGGGGCAAAGTCTGGTGTTCTGAAGGATAAGACAATAAAATCCCCTTTTAGTGACTTCCTAGACTGGCCCACCCAACCAATTCTACGTGCCATCTTGTATTCTGAGTATAAGAGGTTTGTATAATCCCGGTCCTAGCACTAAGAAAATGGAGGGATTTGTTCCGCAAAGTTGACCTGTGCTCAGTGTTACCAGCCGGCAATATCGGGACATTTGCCAACACCACAGTGTAAGGTTTTACGTCGGCGGGTATATGTAGATTAGTGGCTGAGTTCCGGGCAACCTCACGAGCAGGAGACTTTATCCTCTCCGTGTTTGAAGGCAAGCCTCTCCCCTTTTGAGAAAAATGATCCCTGCTTATAGTGCTGCCAGGTCGATCTTGTAACGATATGACCTGGCTCTGTTATGCACCACCCATGAACGGAGTAGGCAATACTCTTCCCTTCTCCAGGTTACCAGGGTCAGAACCTACAGCGGGCATATTATCAGGGCCGCTACACCCTGGCTGATTATCAGATAAAGCACCCACGCTCCCCCCATGATTCTCGATTGGCAATTGCAAGGGTGTCGGTATGATTTTTTCAAGGTTTACTAGTCTTGCTTTAATGTGATTAAGTTTTAAAATCGCAGGGCCCAAAAGAGTAGATAAGAATGATTCCAGCTTACACGTGAAATCTCCTTGCATTACATTATTAGAGATTTCCCCGATAGCTCCCTTGTTCGGCACTGATATCTTGTTATGGGTGAGCTCACTATTAGATTGACAGGAATTCCGACCTGCTAGTTTTGGCGTGGATTTCAATGCTGATTGAGCTGGTTTGTAACTACTCTGTCCCTTCCTTTCTTTGATGGTGGCGCAAGGGAGTGACCCTACGCAGACTTGGCCTTAGCCTTCTGACCCCCCCTTGTTGTGACTGGGGACCTATGTGCTGTATCACCAATTAACGGTACTGCCATAACCGCTGGGGCTGGGGCCATAACGTCTAAACCAATTACAGGAAGTAAAACTTCTTCAATTTCCACCGCACTGAAAGAGGGTAAAGTGGTGGGAAGGGTATCTTGTATGAGTGTACTCTGGGGTCCAGGGATAGCCTCCTTTCGGTTAATTCAATCTCGAGAATTAGGACAGATTCAGCACTTGTAAGGAAAGCGTCCAGAGTCCCGACAACACCCTGCCCTGTAGTAAACTTTTTACTCATGTTAAAAATTGGCATTATAGGGCCCAAAAAGCGGCAATTTTCCCAAATAAGTCAATACAACTTTCCAACAGAACCTTGTCAGGGGAATTTCGCTGCAAGTCTCTCCAGTGGCCTTGATCAATAGTATGGCCCTTGGCCCGGGCGCGGCCCGGGCATGCCCGCGCGCATCCCGCGCTGCGGGACCCCCTGTGGTCTTTGAACTGCGCCTTCTGGCATGCTGGTAAGTGCGCGTCGATTTCAGCGCAAAGGACCCTGGGAAGTGTTGTTTCTGCTCCCAGTTACTCTCCCGGTCAGCAGCGCTTCTCCCGCTTTCTCCTGGCTCACTGGCTGAGGGATTGGCAAGGCTTTCTTCAAATGGGCGTTCCGCGCTGGGGGAGCCCCCTGTGGTCTTTTAACAGCGCCTCCTGGTGCGCTGCTGATGCTGGTAAGTGCGTGTCGATTTCAGCACAAAGGACCCTGGGAAGTGTAGTTTCTGCTCCTAGTTACTCTCCTGGTCTGCTGCGCTTCTCCCGCTTTCTCCTGCACACTGGACTGGCTCACTGGCTGAGGGATTGGCACGGCTTACTTCAAATGGGTGTCCCACGACTTATCATTCATTAGGGTGACAATGCAGCTGAACAAAACGTGGACATTTGGATAAATTAACAATGTTGAACAGAAACAATTCCATCAGAACAAGGGGAGGGTAGGGACCTGCATGAGAATAGGAGAAACACTTATGTTAAATGAGAGCTATGAAACAATTAAGATTTAGTAAGTTCCATGTCTTCACCTTTGTGCATGTGAATACATTTCTTGAGCTCCGTAGGATCCTCAAAAGTAATTGTCCTTTCTTTATATATCACTTTGAAGAAGCAGGGATGTATAAGGAGCGTTCATGGATCGAAGCGTAGGTCTGAGATCCAGAAATTCTTTTTGACGATTTGCCGTAGGTCTTGAGACATCTTGACTGAAAAATATCTTCTGACCCGACCACAGCATTTGTTTTTGTTGTTTAGCTGCAGTAAGAATCATCATTTGATCTGAGTATTGAAGAAAAGTAGGCAATAATTCCTCATGGTCTGTTCGAGTTTGAGGTGTTGAGGGGACCAATCCTGTGCAACCTTTGGATGTTGAGGTCTGTAGGTTTCGGCAAGCCTACTATTTTTGGTAAATGCAACTTCAAAAAACTGATCATATCAGGACCTTCCAAAGACTCCAGTATGCTATAAATTTGTAAATTATTGTTTCTTTTATGGTTCTCCAAATCTTCTGATAACTTTTTTTAGTTGAAGAACCTCCTTAGACAGAGTTTCCACCTTAGCAGCAACATCCTGAGCGTCACTAATTCTTTGTTCAACCTCAGTAAGTCTTGAATCCAGTCCCGACCACCTATTTTCAATGTTTTTAAGCGTTGAAGTAGTATCTGCCATAAAAGGTTGTATATTTCTCAATTTATCCATAATATACTCTAGCATCAGAGACAGGAGTGATTTGTTTGGAGAAGCGGGGTCCTTCTTAACCCCATTTATTGGCATTGGCACCAGATTCCTTGCGTCCGTTGGCATGAGAAGTAGTAGAAGCCTAAACTTTACTTGAATATGTATGCTCCATAATGGAAAACGCCAGAGAGCCGCAGCTTTTCTCCTAGTCACTAAGTAGCCACCAAGGCTCAATTGAAACTAAATGCACAGCAGATGACTCAATTGTCTCTGGCAGCCCACAGCACATATGTTTTACGCAAGGCTGTCGCTGGACCAATAAATGGCTCTTTCAAAACACAGTACCTGCTTTTTCCTGTCATCGAGGACACTTTGCTGTTTGCCACGGATGCCGTAGACGCTGCGAGTTGGGGAAACTCAATTTCCCAGTTCTCCAAGCGGCGCGCTGGCTGCTGACGGGATCGGACGTGCCAGGAGCAGCTCAAAAACCGGTGAGGGCTCCCGCAGCGGAGCACGCGTGTGGGCGTGCCCGGACCAAGCCTGGGCCAAGGGCGGGCCCATATGTGCCTGTCCGCGGCCGGCCGAGGCAGGGCAGGGCCACCCCCCTTGGAAGTGCAGAGACTGAGAGTCTGAGAAAATAGGGTAAGAGAAATCTACGCTGTTTCCATCAATTTGTTAATTAACATTGTATAGATATGGGCAAAAGGAAGCTACAACAAGAAAGGGGGCAGAAGCCCACAAAGAATGCTCCCATCACAAAATACTTAAAAAATGCTGTGGGTCTTATTAACAACACAATTATTCATGTAGAGGAGCAAGTGGCAGCAACCAAAACTGCCCTTGATGCTGCTTTAAAGGAGTCTTTAATAGAAGGAGGAATGGAATCTTTAGTATCAGAGAATAACATGAGAGGTAGGGACAAGGAGATAGAGACACTCGTAGCAAATTAATCTATTAATGCAAACACCCATAAACCTTCTAACCCATGTGCCCTAACCTCATCCTTGGGAATCTCAGAACTAACATATGATACCTCTTTGATATCCCCCCAGCGAAAAAGATGAAACAACCAGGACGAATTGCAAATACCCCAGTGGTAAAGCAGACAACTAAGATTATAACTAAGGCTAAAAAAACAGCTAAGCAAAAAAGGGAGAGCTAATCCTGGGCAGATTAGAGGGGAGTATGATCTCATAAAACAGAAGCCCCTAGACCTTGAAATTCTTTTCAAAACATTACATGGCAAATTGGATAGTATCGAAAGACGCTTAAAGTCGGAAATCAATCTGATACAGAAAGATATGGCTTTTTTAATGGAAATGGTTGTTGAAACATTACCCTCTAATATGATAAGTAAGACATATAGCAACCTTAAGTCGGGTCAAAATTTTATGGGAACTGTAAAAGAAAAAACAAGCCCTGTTATTATAACTTACGTGGCAAAGCAAAGAGAAATGATCACCACAGCTACACCAAAGGATACCTTTTCAACACATCTGAATACAGATACATGCCGAGATAAAGTAGATAAAGATGGCATTCACCATGTTACAAGAGTTCCTAAAACTCCGCTATCACCCATGAAAAATAGGGCAAAGATGAGGTTGATTACTAAGAGCAGTGGGCAACAAGGTTGGTAAAAGCCACGGTTTGTTTGTTTTTAAAGGGTGTAAAGCGGCAAGGCTTCTGACAGCGAGGGTTCTCTCTTGAACACGGAGTTGAGACTACAGTCTCAAAAAGAGAGGTAAGAGGTTGTGTAGTTAGATTGAGCACACAGTGGGGTCTTGTTGACGCTCAACGGCTTGAGAATTGACAGTGTGTTTTTCGTTTGCAGATTACATCAGTTTTCTTTGTGAGTATCAGTTCGACGCGATATTTTGGGACACATTATGGTGAGGTGAAGGAGATTGTTTCTTTGTGTCTTTTTCTTTATCACATCTTTGTATTCCAACCACATTTCATTCTGGTCATCACAACACAGAAACCGCTTTGAATATGTGTTTGGCATTTAATGGTACATGACAGAATTGCTTTGCTATATGAGGAAGTTTATCTAATATTGCATATTCGAGTTTGAAAAGATATTTACTAAAATTATGTACATATTGTTTAGTTCACAGGCCCCTGAGGAAGAGCCATTAGGCTCGAAATGCATCGGGCATCACCTTGGAATTATTTCAAACTGATGGAAATGTTTTCAAAAGACTGTATTATTATTTAAATATTATGTTCATTGAATTTTGAAATCTGTTAAATAGATTGGTTATGCTACCTAAAAGAACGATGTGTATTGGTTCGTTTTAATTTTGTGGTTCAGAAAACTTTTGGTGAGACTAACCAGAAACATTTACTATATAGAAATATTTGTGGTGAAAAAATTAGTGGTGTTCTAGAGAGGAACCACACTAGCTACAGTGCACAGAGGTCGAGGGGAATCTCCTCTCGAGATAGGTGCTTCAAGAATAGGCACGGATGTGGACAAACGTGCCACCTCTGCAGCACGCTTTAGAGAAAGTCCGATATAAGCTAAAAGAAAAGGTTTAAATGAGGAGTGCTTCTCCAACTCACAGCAGATATTTAGAATGAGGAAGTACCACTGTGACCAGAAACACAGATGCAGCACTGCCAAGAGGACTTAAAATTAGGAATTAGCAACTGGACCAGAAAAGCAACTGCAGCACTGTCTAGAGGACTAAGAATAAGGAATTACTGATGAGACCGGCGAAGAAGCTGCAGCACTGTGTAGAGAACTTAAAATGATGAATTACCCGTGAGACCAGAGAAGTAACTGCTGCACTGCTTGGTTCCCCCTGATGGACTCTCCCCCTCCTGCCTGCCTTGACTCTATCGGCATTCCCCTCCTCTGTTTTCCTTTCCCTCTCTCGGTTACACCACAAACTAGTAATACATACTACTGTACTGTGTTACTGTGGTTTCATCATGTGTCCTTATGTGCTATTCGCTGCGGGTCCTGATAGGCTTCCATTAGAACTATATAAACGTCTATGGCCAGAAATACAATCAGACATGCTAGTTGTTTTTTGGGAAGCACAAGAGTGTGCTGCCCCTGCATCCTGGGATGAAGCTAGTATCATTATTTTTCTTTAAACAAAATAAACCTCCCACACTTCCAGGGTCATTTAGACCAATATTGCTTATAAATTGCGATGGGAAAATCTATGCAAAGATATTAGCATCACTACTCTCTTATGTGATTACACCCTTAGTTTCGGTCAACCAACATGGATTCATACCAGGTAGAGGCACGGTCAACCATATAAGTAGAGTTACGACAATGCTGGATATCGCCAACACACGTAAATTGCCATGTGGGGTGATACTATTGGATGCAGAAAAAGCATTTGACCGTGTCTCCTGGGAATTTGTATGGGTAACAATGAGGTGGTATGGGTTTGGTGCTGGATTTATTCAGGCAATTAAAACAATCTTTAGGGGGCGTGGCTAGCGGCCGTGAGAAATGGCTGCCTAGAAGTGAGGCTCCGTGGGTAGTATAACCCTTCTCGTCTATCCGGCTTAAGATCTGTGACATTACGACACCCCAAGGGCTGGGGCCGACGTCCGGGAACAAGCTGTGACGATTGCAGGAACTTTCATCCGAAACCGCAGCCGGGAAGTGACAGATCCGGCGTATGCTCTGCGGCGGCTTGCGCCGGCTCCAGAAACCAGGACCTCGATTAGGTCGCGACCCGGACCGGAGGTCAGGGTGTGACGGAGACGGACCGTTGCCCGGAAGTGAAAGCGGGCAAAAGACTCCGACATAATTAAGTGAAAAGCCCCCGCAGCCCCGGGAGCAGTCCCAACAGTGCCCGCATCGACGTGTGATCAGCGCCTCCTACGAAAGTCTGTGGCGGCGCTGCTGTTTAAGGTACTCGGCCTCTTGTGACACCCTCCCGCCCGAAGCCCGCCTGACTCGAGAGCACACCGCAGGGCTGCAATCCTGGGCAAGGGCCATTGGCGGTGGGACGTGGGTAGTTTCCCGTCACGATCCCCCTCTGCCCTACTGCTGCCCCTCACACGTTAAATACTGAGGGACCCCTATTCCCCCCGTTCTCCGAGCTGTCTACAGTGGTGACCGGCACCTGGTGGTGGAGAGTCCAGGCTGAGACCGGGGAACGAAGCTGCATTTGTGAAGGGACGGCAAGGTGAGGCGCAGTGAGGAAACTCCAACATCCTGCTCGGGTTGCTGAGTGCGACTCTACACCATTGGCGGGGTCGAGCACTACAGAGGCGTTGGGAACCACGCCGACCGGAGACAAAGCGAAGAACTGAGGGGGTCGAGGGATGGACACTGGATCCCCACAACCGCTGGTTCCTTTAACGTGACAGCGACAACCCTGGTGGATGGACGCCGCTGGCGCATACCAACTCTGACCAGAACACTTGGGGGCACCTGATGACTAGGGACTGAATCAAAAACGGACCTGTGGCACTTCTTACAACCTGTAATGAGGATTGGCCTACACCTATAGCCACTTACCTGACCAGCGGCGACGCAAACATAGGCCAGTGTGCACAGACTCGGTAGCCTCAACCTCGGGGATAATAACCTTCCTACTTCTAATACCCTCTTGACCGGCATCATTGCGGGCACAGGCCCAAAACATCCGTCAACGCAGGTAAAATTGGACAAGTTCGCCTATGAAAAAAATTCACCGCTCCTATTGAAAGGGTCGTACCTCCTCAGGCAAGAGTGCGGAAAACGATGGTGGGATGAAGAAGGTCACGCTTGAGGACATTATGAAGGCACTGTCGAGTGTCCAAACCACGGTGGGCTCAATCTCCACTGACATCTCCTTGCTGCGGACAGACTTCCACAAGATGGCCGACAGGGTCAAAGAGGTGGAAATAGTCACCAAGTCTCTGGTGGCGGACACGTCCGAGCTTCAGACTGCCGTCTCCCGCTTAGAGACGGAAAACAAACTGCTCATAGACAAGCTTGATGACCAAGAAGGACGCTCACGACGCAACAATATACGCCTCCTTGGTGTTCCGGAGAATGAAGGGACATAAGCCATGGATCTCTACGTGGAGGACTTAGTCAAAACCCGGCTACAACCTAAAGGTCTCACCAGCACTTTTTCAGTGGAGAGGGCCCACAGGATACCTGGAGGCCGTCCCAAGCCTGGGGCACCCCCTCGACCAATAATTGCTCGTCTATTCAACTTCAGAGACCGGGACGCAATATTACAAACAGCTAGAGTCTCTCCACCAATTAAAGTCCAAAACTCCGTGATTACCTTCTTTCCGGACTATACAGCGGCAGTGTCCAGACGCAGGCGCAGTTTTCTGGAGGTTAAGAAGGCGTTGCGGGAAAAGGAACTGCCATACTCCATGCTCTTCCCGGCAAGGCTTAGAGTGGTAGCTGAGGATTGGACATGGTTCTTTGAGACACCCCAGGCGGAGTTCGATTGGCTCGCGGGGTGGTGAACAATGAGAGGCAATGCCCGTGGGAACAGAAATAACCGCAGACGTGGTGAAAGAGACGGTCAAGGAGGTCAGCGAACAAGGAGTCCCGATCAAGGACACTCGGCAGGACCGGTGACGGAGGAGAAGGGCTAGCGGCGACGAAGAATGCTGACTGCACCCTGGCGATGCTTGCAGCTTTTTCAAGACTGTGATTGTGCTGACTACTGACACTGGACTGGCGGGCCCTGGAGGGTAAGGAGGGTTACTGTGCCCGGAGGACCCTCCACCCCGAACAAGCAAGTACTATGGTTTGGGAGGGAAAAAAGCACTCTGCTGAGTTGGGGAGGCGGGCAGTTGTAGGTCCGTTAAGCAGGGCGGCAGGGAGGGTGGGTGGGAACCAGGGTTGGGTTTTTGTTGTTTTGTTTGCTCTATTTTTGGATATTGCTGGTGGAGAAAACGATGCGATGCAGTGGAGCTGGGTAGTTCTTGGTTTTTTGTTTATGCACGTAATGGCAGGATGCGACGGGATATGTATACTGTGTACGCAACAAAAAGACAGGTACAGTTTGCCAGCGGTATTGGGACGAATCCATTTGTTTAACCAATGTCCTTATGGCACTCTTGTATTGGCAGTATGCAATGTTATTGGGGTACCACTCTTCTTTACTGTGGGATCTGGGTGGGACAAACGTAGCTTTGAAATGTTGGCGATTGTTAATTTGACTTATGGCTGAATGTAATTACCAGGAGCCCAGGGCTCCCCAAACAACTCTGGCGATATTATCTTGGAATGTCCGTGGTCTTGGGGATAAGGTGAAGAGAGGTCTCGTTTTACAATATTTAAAACGCTGTGGCCCCGCTGTGGTCCTCCTGCAGGAAACACATCTAACGGGCTCGACTGTCAAGGCCATGGATAGATGGGGGTATCAGATGGTCGCTCACGCAGAATTCTCCTCAGGCTCTAAGGGTACATGAATACTCATCAGGAAGAAGTTGCCTCTGGTGATACAACAGACGCGGGTTGATGATCAGGGTCGATTCGCAGCGCTTACATGTCAATGGGAGGGTCGACTGTTCAATTTGGTCTCTGTTTATGTCCCACCAGCCCTCCACGCACAGGCCCATTCTGCTCTTACAAACTTTCTACTGGCACTACCCACTGCGACACTGCTCATAGGGGGCGACTTCAATGATATACTTGACGGTTCTCAAGATAGATTTCCCACTAGACCAGGGGTGCAGGGCGGGCAACGCCTCCTTGGTCTCTTGGACGCTTTGGGGCTCACAGATAGTTGGAGACACACACACCCTAATGAGCGACAGTACACTTTTTACTCTGCAGTCCACGACTGTCATACGCGCATTGACCACTTCCTAATCTCAGCAGACGGCTTGCCTGGAGTAGAGGAAGTAGTTATCCGCCCTAGGGGCATATCTGATCACTCCCCACTGCTGTTGAAATACACATATCACCAGACCTCTAGGAGACGTATGTTTCCGCTTCATGCTAGTTTCTTACATGTTGCCCCTATCATGAAGCACCTCACGACCACCACTAGTCACTTCTTCCAAGAAAATGCTGCATCGGTGGACTCCCCTTGCACGCTATGGGAGGCTTATAAGGTGGTCCTGCGTGGACAAGCACAGGCCTCCATTACAGGTCACAAACTATCGCAACGGGCGGAATTAGGTAACCTGGAGGAGGAGCTCAACACGGCACTGACTGAACAGGCGATGCGCCCATCACTCAGCGCCACCCTTGAGGTCCAGCTTAAACAAACAGCGTATGTGATTATTGTGATAACTTGGATTGACACATTTTTAATCTTCCTGTATGGCACTGTAATTTTGTATTCTTCAATGCATTATATGTAATAAATTGTACAATTTCTATATTGTTTTATCTTATTCTTTATACATTTTATTCTTGACACATTTGCTCTGATTTTGAAACGTGGTTGCTAATTTTTGATACTTTGAGTTATGAGGGGTTATATAATATAGGTTCTTTCCCTTTTGGGAAGTATTGGGACTTTTCCCTCTTTGATTACATATCACTCCTTGTCCCAGATGGAACTTGTAAGGAGACCTCCCTTTCCTTTGACTATTGATCTGTATCACTGCCATGATTGTTCTCTTAATAAAACTTTTAAAACAACAAAAAAAAACCGATGTACAGATCACCAAGCACGCAAGTTTGTGCGTAAGGGCTAGAATCGAATCCTGTATCCATATCTAGAGGTACCCGGCAGGGCTGGCCATGCTCTCCCCTGCTATTCGCGCTATATTTTAACCCGTTCTTAAACCTATTGGAACCAAGGTTAAATATACCACTACAAGGCCCTAGGCAAGAACGGGTTAAAATATTTGCATACGCAGATGATATTGCGATAGTCTCACCGGATCCCGCCACCACATTGGTAGCGACCAAACCACTTGCATCAATTGATGGGAGTAGCTCTGGGTACAAGCTAAACCTAGCAAAGACGCAGGTTATATGCACTGATCAAGCACATTTTAATGACCCAAGAGTCATGGAGGAGGCAACATATTTGGGAGTGCGCTTGAATGCTTGCCTTGACTCGATGGTCATGTCTAATTGGGAGCCTCTGCTATGTAAGATTAAAAAGGAATTGGATAGGATGGAAGGTCTTCATTTATCAATGTTGGGAAGATGTAATGTTCTAAAAATAAAAATCTTACCAAAGGTTCTTTATTTTTTTAGGGCAGTCCCACTTGAAATCACAAGAAAGCAGATTCAGAGACTGCATTCTATTTGCAGAAGTTCTCTGTGGGCACAGTGAAAACCCCGTCAAGCATGGAAATGTATGACCCTTCCGCGTGAACGAGGAGGCTGGGCAGTTCTTAACTTCCAGTTTTATGATTGGGCTTGCCTACTGCAGTATGTGGGAATTTTATTGGTTGGAGCAAATGAGGAAAACAGAGGATACTCCTCATATTTTTCAGTTGTTACTAGGCTCTACGGCAAAGAGAACCTTCTTTAAAATCCTCGAGCCCAGCTATATAAAACGTATAAATAGATAAATAAATAGATAAACATTATTAAAAAACCTGTTTTAAGGTGCTTCAGGCCGCCCATAAGGCCTGGCTTCAGATTAGGCGGCATCTGAAGATCGGCAGGATTAATTATTATACCCCTACGGATGCCACAGCTTTATTGCCAGATATTTTTTGCGATGGCATCATGAACAGATGGAGAAGCAAAGGAATTTTGACTTTAGGAAACCTAGTAGATAGTAGCGGTATTAGGACATATACTTCATTAATGGCTAATTACGATCTTACTAAAGCAGATTTTTTCAAATACCTACAGATTCAGGACTATCTGAGCAAAAGAGGGGAGGCCCCACGCCTAGGACAGAAAAATAATCTATTAGAAGTTGTGAAGGGCCGGGGAAAAATCGGTAATATATATCAAGCACTTACGGAAATACAAAAGGATGATGTGGAGGCACAAAATGCTAAATGGAATGCCAGACTGTCTGTAGAGGGAAATATTTTACAAGAATCTATTACATTAGCTGACAAACTTCTAATATCTTCCAACCTAAAAACACAGCAGTGTTAAACTATGTTTAATTTGTATTATACACTGGCGAAAATTGCACGCTGGGGGGGGGGGGGATACATGTACCCGGTGCGGGAAGGATCAGGCAGATATAGTTCATGTTTGCCACATGCCCAGATCTAAAATCATTGATCAATAGGACGCAGTCCTTTCTAACGGAAGCCACAGGGGTGCAGATTGAGATAACACCAATAGTTATATTGGTGGGGGTGTTAGAGGATGATATGTCAAGTTATCAACAACAAGAGGCCCCAAATCAGTCAGCAGGGACCTCGGGGAACGTACTTTATATATGCAACAGTGGTCCCATGCATTCCAGAAATACAAGCAAACAATGAATATAGACAGAGTCAATCTATATTGTGAGTGACATGTCCAGCCGGACAGCGGTCTTCCAAGTTTACTCAATAAACGCTTAGTTAGAACATGAGAAGTACCTTCCACAGTTCAACCAGTGTGGTACACAAGCCTGTGCCCAGCACTGACAGGTCGGGTACAGAAAGTAGCGAAGAAGGGCTTTTTAAGGCAAAAGACGTTTTCTGTTTTTCAATTCAATTGTACAGAATTTGTAAAGAAGCACCATTACATTACATAGTAATCACGTTTTGTATTAAGTGCTAGTTAGGTCGACGGCGTTTAGGACCCCCTATTAGATCACGGGGACCATCATCAGGACATTTCAATGAAAGCCTTAACAATAATAAGCCTCTAGTTGCCTAAGGAAAGGAAGAAGAAGAGGAAATATATACATTTAATTATAAACATTACAAATAATTTTTAACACAGGTGACTTGTAGTGACAAGTGGGGCACTTATCTCCAGGACAAGTAGAATTAATACGATGTGCATTTCCGTGACGGCGCAAGCGGTAATGTTGAATTATATTAATCCGGAGTCAAAGTATGCATGCACATTCAGTCATGCTAAAGTGTACTACACAGACTTGTAGTGTGCAGGTGTATATGCTCACAAGGAACAGCTATAAAGATTTCGGTAGACGTGTTCAGAACATGCCGGCACAAGGTAAAAAACATCAGCAAGTGATGGCCGTGATTCGTGCAAGGTTGAGGCTAAGGATTGCCAGTGGGTGGTTGGGAGGTTTAGCAGTTGGCTCAGAGGACGTTGTCTTATTCATTGTTTGCTTGTATTTTTGGAATGCATGGGACCACTGTTGCATATATAGAGGATGATATGTCTGCACAGTGAATGTATACATTCAGATATTTAATATATATTGCTGTTGCCGTGGCAAGATTATGTATAGCCTCACTCTGGCGCCAGAAGGAATCCCCTACATTTGAGATGTGGAGAGGAAGGCTATTTGCTATATGCAAACTAGAAACTAACCTATATGCTATCAAAAGGCTACAGAAGCTAATATTAGGTGCTAATATTTGGGGGGCTTTAACTGAATTTATGACTTCTGCACTGTAAGATCATATGTAGACCCCGCTGGTTTGGAAGGATCCTAGTTTGACTGGTTGTAAAAGTCTCATGTTTCCTCTGTAATGCAGTTAAAGGCTAGTTACAAATTACTATTTACTTTACTTTCTTTATTCTATCCTTTTGATACTTGTCTATCGGTACCTAGAATTTAATTAATTTGTAAGCGGCTTAAACTCCCAGGTGGGGTCCTATATATGTATATATGTTTATTATCTCAGATTGTACAAATGTTATTTTTCTTGTGTTTTTCTGTCTTATGTTTGCTATATGTTGATGCTTTCTGTAATTGTCTACTGGCTTAATAAAAAAATATATTTTTTTAAAGTAGCGCTGTAGTTCAAGTTCTTGTATCTGACTGTGTGTGGGGACTCATTTCAGACATTAGCAATGCATGTGATCTCAGGCGCCATCTGTGTGTTGATGAGGTGAAAACCCCCTCCGAAGTTCAGTAACCTGCTGACTGAGGCTCAGTGAGAGCAAGGCTGCTACCCTCACCCACACACAGGGTGTTTGTAACTGAGCAGGCCAACGCCGGAAGTACGAGGCCTAGAGCTAGGGCAAGGAACCTGTGTGTCTGTCCTCATTTGGGGTCTGATATCCTGCCAGTGCAGAGCACCCAGCTCTCTCTCACACACATACAGCTCTCTCACACACACACCTCTCTCTCACACACATCGTCTCTCAGCCCTACCCCCGTCGTGTGTGTCAGCCCGGGCTGAGACAGCTACCCAGGTTGGCAACCGTCGTATTGCAGCAGCACCCAAGTACTTCACAGGTCTTTAAAAGACCATTTACATGTTAACGAGGCTTTGTTGTGTTTTCACCCCTTCTCAGAGCCCCCGCAGCTCCACTCTGCCTGTTGCTGGAAGGCTTGGCCCCTACCCCCCCCCCCCCCGAAATATTTATCAGCCCCCCCTCACGCCCGAAATTTCACTCTAGTTGAGCCTCTGAACCCAGTTCCCCTGTTTCAAAGTCAACAGCTCTGTCCATTGAGGTTTCTTGATACTCGCAATGAAAATAATGTTGATGTAAATACACAAGGAATTCACTATAGAGAGGAAGAGTGAGACTTCTTGACAAGTCAGTGAATGTTCCCCATGCACAGTCTGGCTCGTGATTGACGTTGCCTTAGTCCCAACGTCTTTTCAAGTCACCAACCCCCCCCAAAATGATTAGTATGAAGCCTACGGTTTACCTTTGCCTCTCTAAGATTGAAGGTGTCGCTCAGAAATCTGTTATAAAGAAAGTTTTGGCAACAGTATGTTAGCAGGCTGTATTGATCTTTCATGTTTCTGATAAATTGTGTGTTCTTGAGTTCACAGTCTCAAACCACATCCTCAACAAACAGCTTAATTTGAAGAGGTATTGGACTTTTATATTATTCCTAAAAACATCTGTTTATATTCCAGGAAATCTTGAAAATCCTCTTGCGTAAATGAGGCAGGATTTCCCATGCACAAGTGATATTTCCTCTGATATGGCAAAATATGTTTTTCTCTTCATTAATTGCTATTTAGCAAACTAAGTGAGTTTCTTTACTTCCCAGGTAGGTCCCATTATTTTTATTTACATCGATATGTCATTCCCAAGGTAGGTTCATTTATTCTGTGTAAATCTGCCCCTTCACTTCAGAAGTGTGTCCTTTTTTTGCTGTGTAAATTCCCCTTTTACTTCCAGGACGGTTCTCATTATTTATGTGTTCAGTTCTCTTTTAATTCCCAGGTAGTCCCCTTATTTCTGTGGCACGTTTCTTTTACTTCTCAGGCAGACCCCTTTATTCATATGTACATTTGCTATTTTTACTACCGGGGTATGTCCCTATATTTCTACACCCATCACACGTTTACTGCCATAGGCAGGTCAATTTATCTTGTTGAAAACTGTTCTTTTACTTCAGAGTTATGTGCCCTGGGCAGGAACCTTACTGCACTGTAAAGCTCTTTTTTACTTCACATGTAGAACTTTTTACCATTTCTGCAGCTTTTTTTCTTTCCAGGTATTTCCCTTATTTCTGTGCACGTCTCTTTTCCTACCCCAGCAGGTCAGCACAATTCCATTACATACATTCAGTTGGGTGACTGCGTCATTGTTTATGTGTAGTGCTGAGATACAGTCAAAATCTACACAGCACTTTATAAAAACACAAGTTCTTAAGCTGAAAATTTGTAAGCCCACACTCATATTGCTACAAACAAAACTATATGTTCCATAATGTGATTTGCTTTTGGCTTAAAATTCAGGACTGACTGAAGATGTCACTCGTCACGTTGTGTCCCGCTGGAGTACTGCAAACTATACAGACTCCACAATATGGTACCACAAGCATTAGCCGGCTGTGACTTCTGAATCATCAGTACTTTGCGTTCTTGGATTTTCTAAGTCTGTATTTATTTTGAAAGTAAAACTACAAGTCCCATAATGGTGTTCCCTATGAAGCCAGGACTAAAATTGCCCCGGATGACAAAAGACTTCTGAATGACAAACCACCCACAAAACAGTTGTGGCATACATCAGGAGGTTTCACAAGCAACACACAAGTAAACCCTAGCAATAAACGTACAACCATCGACCAAAGAAAAGTAAATTTTCTAGCATCAATAATCTGAATTGGGGGGGGAGGAGCCAAGCTCGCGAGCGTAATGGTCGCCTTTTAGCTCGGCTCCCGCAGCCCTCCGGCCTGATCATGTATCCTGTATAATATCCTGTCCGGAGACGACACATTATCGGAGAATCGTAAACGGAACACCTCGCTTGTACTCACCATTTGGCCCGGAGGTTTCGACGTGCAGCGTCTCCGAAGTTATGCCCTCCGTAAGACCGGGGCCTCCGTGGAACCTTGACCGGGACCTAGCCTGTGGGATCCGACGACTGTCGGCCCCGGTCGAGAGAGTGAACCAATGAAGAGAGCCGTTGTGCGAAAATCCCGGCAATCCTGATCCGGGCCTGCCCTGGTGCCCGCGCGGCTGCTGTGGGTGAGATGCACAGGGGACTGATTCTGTGAAGGGGTCCTCCCCCCGCCGCTGCTTTGTCCGGCGGATCTGGACCTCTGCGCCCGGACTCTGCTTGTTGGGGGCGCCGGTGCGGGTGTAGGCAGAGACCCGCATTGGGCGGACATCCTTTCGGCACCAAGGCCGCCATTGCTGGGAACCCCCCGGAGCTCTGTGAAGTCCTACATTTTTGAACTGTTTTTGGGGGCCGCGGAGGGCGGCGACTGGGCTGACTTCGCGAAATGGCGGCCAACCCTCTGAAACGTGAATCGCCTTGTGGCGGCGGGCTAGGGTTGCTTCATTGCGCGGGGGTCCGGTCTGGTGAGCGTGAGCTTACGGTCAGAGATATCCTGGAAGCTCTGAGATCCCTGTGCGCATTCCTGACCCCCGATGTCCCTGTGAGTCCGCCACGATCTGCCGCCATTTTGAGCAGCCGTTTCTTCTTGCCGCCCTCTTGTTTCAGTGACTCCATCGCCTCGCCCCCCTTGATTGCTGCAAGTGTTGCTGCCGCTGATCGAAGATCATTTTGTGTGCCGGTGACTTTGGAGCTCCCTGTTTTTCGAGGTTCTGACCCCGGGGACTTGGACATTGTGCCGCGGCCCTGTTCGGCTCAGATGCCTAGTAATATTGGTGGACTGCTGCCTGCACCTGCTCCGATGGCTTCGCCATTGTCTATTGCAGAGACCCCCTCGCCTTCCCAAGCGGCGAAACTGGACTCCTGTTCTTCATCACCCGTGCTACGCTTGCTGATGCATTTAAACTCTTTGCTCGGACTTTTGCTCATTTGCGGACCGATTTACCCCCCATGTCTACATAGTACTCAATATTTTTTTCGATTGTGTGCTGGTCTTTTATTGAGTATCTCATTTTACATTGTCATGTGGTGAGTGGGATTTGTGGTTCGGAAGGGATGGGGGTGATATGCACGACTCCTGGTTGATTATTGGTATACGACTTCGTGGCGCAGTTATGTGTACCCATAGAGCGGTGGGGGGTCCCCTCCTCTGTAAGTTTTATGGCGCTTGATGGGGTGTCGTCCTGGTCTGTTTTTGCTGCAATTGTCTGGTTGGGCGGAGGGCGGCGGCCGACCATATTGATTTCTGTTCTTATGCTCCTCCCTCCTGCTTTCTTTTCTTTATTTCTGTTTTTGTTTCTTTTTGTCTCGTTCTTCTCCCCTTCTTTCTTGCTATATTTCGGGTTCTGGTTTAGGGCGACAGGCACGCTGTCTGAAGGGTAGGCCATAGCCTTCTACAGGGGTGCAGGGTGGGCTGGGTGGGTTGGGCTTTATTTGTTGTTTGTCTTATGGTTCTATGGCCCTTTTGTATCTCTTTATAGTAATGCCGCGTCTGTCCCTGCCTCCCGTGGTGTGTCCGGGGTGGGGTGTGTGGCGTCGTTAACCCTCCTTTATGGTTCGGTTGCTTTTCTTCTCGATTGCAGTACCCTCACTGGTGCTGATACTCCTGTTTTCTCCTGTACTCCCGCCACGGGACGCCTGTGTCGGCGTGTCTTTTTTCTTTTGTTTTTGTGTTTCATTTCTTTTTCTCATTGTTTCGCCTTGTCCTCCT
Source organism: Lissotriton helveticus (assembly GCF_964261635.1). Taxonomy (NCBI): domain Eukaryota; kingdom Metazoa; phylum Chordata; class Amphibia; order Caudata; family Salamandridae; genus Lissotriton; species Lissotriton helveticus. The sequence continues at coordinate 1,503,954,256 of NC_136059.1, read as the reverse complement.
CCCCTCCCCCTCTTTCCCCCCTCTTCCCCCTCTTTCCTTCCCCCCCCCCTCCCTCCTTTTTCCTAGAGGTCACTATGACGGGTTAGTTTTGATGTAATATTTCTCCGATCCCTCTGTTTTGACTTAGCTGTGGTTTGGGTGGTGGGCATGTAACGATGATAATGCTCAAGTGTTGATTATGTCTATATTATCCTGATCTTCCTGTGTGCATTGTGTTGCCTTTCCTGTATTGCGGCCCCAAACCCCCTTATTGTCACTGAGGCTGGTTCTGGGACTTCGGACGTCTCTACATTGAAAGTGAGCCTGTCGTACGCCTTATCCCCATATTATAAAATTAACCTTTTTTGCTCCTGTGTCTTGGCCCTTTGGTTCCTAGGTATATTCTCCCCTTTTTACGATTGTATTGCCTATGCTTCTTGCTGATTGACTCTGTAATGTTTGCCTTGGAACCTTTGCTTGCTTTACGTATTCAGGCCGGCCGACTTGGTTGTAGGCCTAGACTTGTATATCCTTTTGACGCTAATAAAGGTTTTAAAAAAAAAAAATAATCTGAATTGGCTGAGTTGCCCACATCCTACATGGATTGATTTGACATCTTTGGAAGAAAATAAAAATGTACCCACGTTGACTGTATACTTTCAGTCAAGAGCCCAGATTTAGAACTTTAAAAAAAATGTATAATCCTGGGTATATCACTTTTGTTGTACACATTCTTGATTGTAAATGTAGGAAATTAAAATAAGTGACAACCAATTGTACAGTGTTGACTATTATTTTCGTAATTATATCTTCCCACCCACTTCCCCATTGCATCCTTGCTTGTATACTCTGGTTGAAACCAGGCCCCAAACTAACTGTAGACCTTTGGTTCAAGGTATGTCTTCTGTGTATCTAATGCAAAAGGAAAAAGATGCAGTAAATGAGCTATATCAAGTGGGTCACATCTTTCATACTGGCAGGAGAAAATCCTTCTGCAAAGGGCCGGGAGGAAGGCAGGCCGAGTCATTCAGATTCTTATAAGAGACGGAGGGTGTGGTGGCTTTTTTTCTTGTGATAATTGTTCTTTGGGACCCGCTCTGTGTGGCCAGCTGTGAAACAATTAACCTTGCACGCAAAAAGTTATGTTTGTGCCGATGCATAGAATAAAGGAATTATTTAAGTCTGCAGAATGTGTATTAGCATTTTATAATATTTAAAACACAGTGTCAATGGATATAAGGCCGTTGTTGTGGAGATGTTTGAAATAAGCGTTGAGTTTCTCCATTCCCCTTCTATTTTCCCAATGCCCCTCCCCCCAGACACTCGCTTTGACACTGGATCCAACCCAGAACCCAGGACCTCTGCGCTTCCTCTGGGTGTTGCACACCTAGAACTTAAGAAACCCAGGCTTCTGGAAATAGTAAGCTCCAAGCCTTTTATTCAGCCCCTCACCTGCATTGCATTGTGTTGTTGAAATGCTGTAGAAATCTCCTGGCTCTTTTAGAGCCCTCAAGGTGCTTTCTGTTTGGTAGAGTGAGTAGCTACTCTGTTGTGTATCACTACAAGAGGGGAAGGATTGGTAGAGGTGCCTGCTGCAAGCAGACCCTACTGAGGCCCTACTCTACAGGGTAGGACCCCCATGCAGTATTAATATTACTGCAATCGAGAGGTGAATTGAGAATTCAAGAGCAAATAAATTTGGCAAACTATGCAGAACAGCCATTGCTAGAGTATGGCAGCCTTATTGGGACCTCTCCTTGCATCTGCTGTGGGTGAACCACTGCCCTTCCCATGTGCCTTGGTCTGAGCTCAGCCATTATCTGGACACTGTTTTTTGTTTTTTTTAAATATTTTTATTTGCATTTTATCATATAACAACAAGACAGTCATGTCATCACTGGTCAACATATCCCGCCTTCCAACCCTCCACCCCCCCCAGCCTTACCAGTAAAAACAATACATCAGTGTTCATCCCACACCATTCCACTAGCACAATGTGCGTCCAAATCTGCAGTGCCTTACCAGAATACCCTCGCCTCCCTCTTGGCTCTGTACGGACCTTCTCCCCACATCTCTTATCACAGACCCCCATCAAGGCCATGATATTAACTCCAAACCCTGCCAAATTTTTTAGGGCAGCCCCACGCCTTGTATGTGACCCTTTCAGCAGCCATATAAAGGTCCAAGCCTCTCCTCCATTCCTCTAACCGTGGTGTTGTAGCTGCCCCCCAGTACTTTGCCACATCTCTCTTAGCTACCACCAAGGCCAGGACTAAGAAGGTCAGTAGCGGGTGAGTGAGATCTATATCGTTGGTCATACCTAGTAGGACCATTTTAGGATCTGCTAGCAAGGAAGCTTCCAATACCTCACCCAATTCTCTCAGGATCTCCCCCCAATAAACCTGAATCTGCTGACATGACCAGAGTGTGTGGTAGAAGTCCCCCCCTTCTCGGCTGCATTTTAGGCAGTTCGTATCTCCTATCTTTCCCAATCTATATAGGCGTACCATATCAAAATAGGTCCTATGGAGGACATTAAATTGTATAAGCCTCAGCCGGGATTTAATTGCTACTTCCCTTGGATGCATGAGAACCGTGTCCCAGTCTACCTCGTCCATTTCGCCCACATCATTCTCCCATTTACTCCTAAGGGTACCTAGGTCATCGGGCATGTTGTTCATAAGAGTCCTATTTGTAAGTGACACCGCTCTCTCTGGTATTTGTTCTTGCAATAGGCGGCCCTCTAGAGGTGCACATTCAGGGAGTGTGGCCACCGGGATCTCCTCTGCCCGCCACGCATGTCTCAGCTGAGCATATTTAAAGTATTGCATGGGGAGCAGGCCAAATTCTGCTCTTAGGGCTGGGAATGACTTCAGTTCCCCCTTCGCAATCACGTCTCCTAGCGTCGAGATCCCTATGTCATCCCACCTCTTGAACCCGTTCAGTTTATTTAGGTCTTGCAGCCATGTGCAGTGCCACAAGGGTGTTTGTCTGTTGGGCCTCTTTTCCCAGCCTATGATCCTGTTTGCTCTATGCCATAACACCAGTGTAAGCCTAGTAGCAGGCAGCAGTCTCCCCTTCCCTTTGCCCCCGTATAGGTAATAGTTGTAGGAGCAGGTACCCATAGCGTGTCTCTCTAGTGCGTATGTGGGTGCGTAGCCGGGGTGTGAAACCAGTCATTAATAGCTACCAAGTGTTCTGCCCAATAATAAGCTTCAACGCTGGTAAGTGAAATCCCACCACTATATTGGTGTCTCTGTAAGGTTGACAGTGCTACTCTAGGCTGCTTACCGAGCCAGAGATAGGTGCGGACTTCCGAATTTATTTCCTGGAACACCCTTCGGGGGAAAGGGTAATATTCGTTTTGGAATGCATATAGGAGCTTGGGCAGCGTCATCATCTTGAACATGGCCGCGCGACCAAGGAGCGTGAGGGGTAGGAGCCGCCATCTAGTCGCGTCCTCTACAAAATTGCGTAGTATCCGTCCGACATTCTTGTCGTACGAGGTGGTCTTATCGAGCGTCATGAACACTCCAAGGTAGGTAAAGCCCTCCGTTGTCGTCTGTAATCTGTCCGGAAGGTTCGTCCACTGCTCTTGGCCCCTTGGGTCATATAGAACCGACTTATGCCAGTTAATCCTATATCCCGCGTGTGCTCCATATCGTTCCAGCTCTGAGAAGAGCACTGGTATCGTCGTTTCTGGGCGTGTTATATAAAGGAGGACATCATCCGCGTAGAGGGATATTTTTACCTCTGTGGCGTCTAGTGGCCCCAGCTGAAAAACTCTGATGTCTGGATGTTGCCGGACTGTCGCTGCAAGCACCTCAATCGTCAACGTGAAGAGTTAGGGGGACAGGGGGCATCCCAGCCTAGTTCCCCGTCACACTGGGAAGTCCCCAGATATAATCCTGTTTACCTTGACCCTTGCTCTTGGGTCTATATAGAGTAGTTGTACCCATTGCCGGAAATTTGGACCAAAGCCTAGGACTCTCTCCAGGAAGGGCCAATGGACTGCGTCAAACGCTTTCTCAGCGTCAAGCGAGAGGAACCAATGGGGGTCTTGCCTCCTACTCACCTCCTGCAGCCAGTTATGGGACCGCCTGAGGTTGAATCTCATAGCCCTACCCGGGAGAAATCCCATCTGGTCCAAATGAACTAAGTCTGGGATTACCCTCCGCAATCTGAGCGCTAGTACCGTCGCCAGTAGTTTTACCTCAATATTCAGGAGGGAAATAGGATGGTAGGAGGTGCATTCCTCTGGCAGTTTACCTTCCTTGAAAATCGGGATGATCGTGGCCATGCGGAGGTCTGGAGGAAGTTCCCCGTCCTGACGTGCCCCCTCAAAGAACCCCAGCAGATGGCGAGCCAGAAGGTCTGCCGTTTTCTTAAAGAACTCTGCCGGGAACCCATTCGTGCCTGGGGCTTTCCCTGCACGTAGTTTAGCCAGGGCCCTTTTAACCTCTTCCAGCGTGATGGGAGCCTCTAGGTCCTTAAGGTCTGTGTCGGTCATCACTGGGAGGTCAAGGTGCTCCATATATTTCAGGGCATCCTCCTGGGCGCCTAGACCTCTCGCCTCATAAGGCCCTTCAATACGCTCGGGATCTGCAAGTCCCTGGCTGACAATCTCCAGGACCCCTGTCGCTGGGTCCTTCTTCCCACCTTTACCACGAGCGGGGAGTGGTCCGATATTCCACTGTCTTTGTACTCAGCTGAGTCATCTCTCGCTACAGCGTGTCGGGCTAGAAAGATATAATCTAGTCTAGAATAAACCTTATGTGCGCTTGAGAAGAAGGAATAGGCCCTTTCTTGTGGGTGGAGCCATCTCCAGATATCTGTTAGTCCTATAGCATTGATCATGTTAGAGAGGGTGTTCGGGGTCTGGTCTCTGACCCTATCTCGGGTTCTATCGAGGGTCGGAATCATTACGTCATTGAAATCTCCCCCCAACACCTGTATAGTATCAGATGTATGAAGTAGAACCTCTGTAGCTCCTTTCAGTGTGGCTGCCTGTAGTATAGGTGGTGCGTAGGCCGACACTATCGTGTATTCCTTCCTCTTCCAGGTGCCCCTTACCTCAACATATGTCCGCTGTGGGTCTGTCTAGATCCGTACCACCCGGAACGGTTGGTTCTTCCTTATCAGTATTGCCACCCTTCTCGAGCCTTTGGTGAATCCCGCATGTGCTAGGACTTTGTATTGCCCTCTCGCTAGGAAACCACAATTGCTACCCATAAGGTGTGTTTCTTGTAACAGTACGATATCCGGGCCGACCCTTTTGATGTATGCGTTCACCAGGCCCCGTTTGATCCTACTGCCTAGCCCATTCACATTCCACGTTAGTATCGAGAGCCCCTCCAGGTCTTGCCTCTGCTTTTTGTGTCTACCCGGCATCCCGCCACGACCTGCTGCGAGTGGTGTTCTGGCTTCTTGCTAGTGGAGTGTCCTGTATTTCGTCATATGTGACCTTTCTGACATGTCCCGTTCCCTCCCCCTCCCTACCCCCCTCCCGCCCTCCTCCACATTCAGTCCCTCAACTTCCCCAAACTGAGAACACACATAACTCCCCCCTCACCCCCCTCCCTACCTCCCCCCCTTCAGTCCCAACTTCCACAGAAACAGGACTGTCGGCGGAGAGGGTATGTTGCCCTCCCGTGGAACCCCCCCTTTAACCTACAATTGCGATCTGTGTAGCAGGTATGTTACACATTCCCACCCGATCAACTTGGAAAGTCAAGAGAACAGTGCGTAAAAGTAAAAAGCAAAACAATAGGTAAAGTGGTGTATCAACTTGCGTGCCCCTTAGCGATGAGCTGCAATCTCTACTGCCTGGTCTGCCACCGTTCAAGAATGTGAGTCCTGGGTATCAGTTCTCGGGTCTTCTGTCAGTCCAGATGCGTCGTGCTCCATTTCTCGGATTGCCACCACTAAAGGATGCATGGAGCGCATCTCCTCCTCTTCCCCTCAGGAGGAGCGACCCCCGGTGTCATCTTCTCCTTCAGAGCGGGCATTCCTCTCTAGGCAGCGGAATCCAGATCCCGCCGAGTTCCTTCTCCGTCGTCCTGACGAGTTGCTTCTTGGATATGGCGCTGTCTGTATCCGTCTCCTGCTCCTCGGTTTCTTCGGTCTCTGGTTCTTTGGCAATCCCCACTGGAGTCCACTGTCTGCCATCCCGTCCACCACCCTATTTCCTTCGGCTTCCACTCTACGGAGTGTAGGACGTCCCTCCAGCCATTGCCACGCAACTTTCGGATGGTTGAAGAAGTGCGTTCTGTCTTCGTATATCACCTTCAATTTCGCCGGGAAGAGCAACATATATGTGATATGCAAGTCCCTCAGCTTCACTTTCACCGCATCAAAGGAGCACCGTTGTTTTTGCACCTCCTGGCTATAGTCTGGGAATATCATAATGTTTGTGTTCTCTAGTCGGATCTCCCCCAGCTTTCTGGCCTCTCGTAGTATCAAATCTCGGTCCGCAAAATTGAGGAAGCGTGCAATGGCCGGTATTGGTCTCGCTCCCTCCGGTGGCTTTACCAACAGCACTCTGTGTGCCCATTCAAAGACAAAGCAATTTGAGAACTGTGCCTTCGGGAAGGTTTTCCTCAACCAGGTATGTAGGTAAGTCGCCATGTCCATCCCTTCGATGCCTTCTCTAAAGCCCACAAAACGCAGGTTGTTGCGTCTCGCCCTATTTTCTGCATCGTCCACCTTCCATAGCAGTTGGCGATGTGAGGCCTGGAGTTCCGCCATGTCTTTCCGAAGGGTAGTGAGTGAGTCCTCTGCCTCGCTTCTCCGCTTCTCCGCCGTGTTCACCCTCTCTGTTAGATTTCGGAAGTCCTGTCTCAGTAGTGTCACTTCTGAGCCCACCTCACCGATCTTGACCTCCAGGGCTGCCCGGGACTCTTGAATGTCTGCCCTAGACGCTTGAATCGCCCCCATCAGTAACTTGGTGTCCGAGCGTGTGCCGGAGGCGGAAGGTGTAGCCTCTGTTGGCGGCCGGGTCGTGGCGTAAGTGTCCATGGTCCCCTGCCTGGAGGTTTTAGCGGCCATGTCTTTTTTTCCCATCTCAGACACCTCCGTGGGCTCACATGCGCAGATGGCTCCCTCACGTACCCCTCGCCGCCTCTTCTCCAGGCGGTGGGGAAGGTTCGTCTTCCTTCTACCCCTTCGTATAGGCGCCACTCGGCCACTTCCCCCTTCTGTTCCCGGAGTCTCCTCTTTCCCAGAGGCCTCTTCCCCCGTCTGCACTTTGTCTGATGGCGTCAACTCATCTACCCCAGCTCTCCACGATCCTCCCAGGAGCTAATGGCGTGCAGGGCCTAATCCATGGGCAGCAGGTTTCACGTAGTTATTCCACGCTTCAGCAAGCAGGTTCTCCGTCTTCAGTGATGGGGCCTCCCCTGGACCCGGAGAATGTTGATCAATCAGGCTCTCCTAGGCCCTGAAACGATTCAGAAAAGGGGGTGGTGATGAACAGAGTGTCTGAATTAAGCAGACCACTCTTACCCAGTCCAAAGATCAGGGCTTGATCCATCACCGTTATTTATCTCACTGCCCCATCCCAGCTCAGAACCTGGCTATATGCAAATTAGTCTGTCCCTGGCCCAGTGCATCATGGGAACAGGGCAAACCAAACTACCAAGCCAATTCTTCACCAGAAAGGAGACAAGCTACCGGGGACCGGTTTCTGGCATTTCAGCCTCTTCGGCCCGGCTTGCTTGAATCCTGATGGAGCAGTGAGAAAGGGACTCATGTCTGAGTATACCCTGCCACACCTATAGTGGCCAAAAACGATTCAGAAAAGGGGGTGGTGATGAACAGAGTGTCTGAATTAAGCAGACCACTCTTACCCAGTCCAAAGATCAGGGCTTGATCCATCACCGTTATTTATCTCACTGCCCCATCCCAGCTCAGAACCTGGCTATATGCAAATTAGTCTGTCCCTGGCCCAGTGCATCATGGGAACAGGGCAGACCAAACTACCAAGCCAATTCTTCACCAGAAAGGAGACAAGCTACCGGGGACCGGTTTCTGGCATTTCAGCCTCTTCGGCCCGGCTTGCTTGAATCCTGATGGAGCAGTGAGAAAGGGACTCATGTCTGAGTATACCCTGCCACACCTATAGTGGCCAAAAACGATTCAGAAAAGGGGGTGGTGATGAACAGAGTGTCTGAATTAAGCAGACCACTCTTACCCAGTCCAAAGATCAGGCCTTCTCTAAAGCCCACAAAACGCAGGTTGTTGCGTCTCGCCCTATTTTCTGCATCGTCCACCTTCCATAGCAGTTGGCGATGTGAGGCCTGGAGTTCCGCCATGTCTTTCCGAAGGGTAGTGAGTGAGTCCTCTGCCTCGCTTCTCCGCTTCTCCGCCGTGTTCACCCTCTCTGTTAGATTTCGGAAGTCCTGTCTCAGTAGTGTCACTTCTGAGCCCACCTCACCGATCTTGACCTCCAGGGCTGCCCGGGACTCTTGAATGTCTGCCCTAGACGCTTGAATCACCCCCATCAGTAACTTGGTGTCCGAGCGTGTGCCAGAGGCGGAAGGTGTAGCCTCTGTTGGCGGCCGGGTCGTGGCGTAAGTGTCCATGGTCCCCTGCCTGGAGGTTTTAGCGGCCATGTCTTTTTTTTCCATCTCAGACACCTCCGTGGGCTCACATGCGCAGATGGCTCCCTCACGTACCCCTCGCCGCCTCTTCTCCAGGCGGTGGGGAAGGTTCGTCTTCCTTCTACCCCTTCGTATAGGCGCCACTCGGCCACTTCCCCCTTCTGTTCCCGGAGTCTCCTCTTTCCCACAGGCCTCTTCCCCCGTCTGCACTTTGTCTGATGGCGTCAACTAATCTACCCCAGCTCTCCACGATCCTCCCAGGAGCTAATGGCGTGCAGGGCCTAATCCATGGGCAGCAGGTTTCACGTAGTTATTCCACGCTTCAGCAAGCAGGTTCTCCGTCTTCAGTGATGGGGCCTCCCCTGGACCCGGAGAATGTTGATCAATCAGGCTCTCCTAGGCCCTGGGCATCCCTTACTCCGTCCTGGGGCTGGGCTCCGGCCGGTTCTGCAGACCTCACCGTTTTTCTGGCCTCTTAGTGGCGGCGGGTGTACGTGGTTCTTCTCAGGGGCCCTGTTCTAGTTGTTTCTCTGCCCCGGGTCGGGTAGTGCTGGGGGCCAAGCCCCGATCGGCGCCTGTGACTTCGGCCTGGTCTTTCTGTGCGGCAGCCCCCTCCGTTCCGGGGCCTACCTCCGTCGCTGAGGGCCCGCTGTCCTCCTGGGTCCAGTGTCTTGGCTCCCGTGCCCTCTGCCACCGATGCTGGGATCCCCCCCAGAGCCCCCAGGTATGCGGGTCTGTTTGGCAGCGTTAGGGGGTCGCGGAGCCCTTTGTTGGCCTCCGCCTCACCAGCTCTCTTCTGGAAGCCCCGAATCTGGGGCTCCCGGCCTCCGGCCTTGCGCCTCTCGGCCCCGTAGGTGACTCCCGCTATCTGCCTCAGTCTTGGGTCAGGTGCTGCCGGGTGCTGCGAGCCCCTATCGGCGCTGGTGGGCTCTGCTGTAGTGAGTCTTCCCCCGCTGCTCCTGGGACACGGGGTGCTCTGTGCGCCTTCTCAGCCGGGTCTCGGATCGCACCACTAGTCTCCGGGCCTCGGAGTCACCCTGCAACTGCGGGAGCAATTTTACCAGTTCCGATGCCTTTCCCGTCTGCTCTTCTGCCCCTAGCTTCATACCGCTGCGGTCCGGCTGCCTCCTGGGACTCTCGCGTGGGTGCACGTCTTGTTTCTCGGCCTGCCTCCGTCTCTCATGGTCTGGCCGCCATCTTGGGACTCGCGTCCGTGCTCACGGCAGCTCCGGCGTCAAATTACTCCGTCTTTGGTGGCGTTGGCTTCAGATTCCAGACCCCAGGGCGCGTCGGGTCTTTCACGGTCCCGTCTATGTCGACACTGGGCTCCAGGACAGGTTTTGTTGGTCGGATTCAGAGCAACTCATCAGGAGCTACTGCGGAGCACGTCTTAACCGGCCATGTCGTTGGCCACGCCCCCTGATCTGGACACTGTTGACCTTGTTTGATGGTCAATGTTGAGATGGCCTTTTCACAGATACAAGTTAACCTGGGAAGGAAGGGGCGAGCGCACATGACCAAAGACTCACTAAAGAAGTATTGTATGGTGTAGTACAATAAGTACGATTTGTAAAAATGTACTTGGCCCTCATATACACTGTATGTACGCTGTCTATATACAATACACTATCCATGCAGAACTGTTTCTGTTGTTTTTTAATGTGTAACCACTGATACACACTATTTTTTATAGCATTGAAATCATTGGAAAACACTGAAAAAACCCCACAAGAATTTACCAAAAATAGAAACTGAAAACAGGAAAGCCTAACTATGCCTTTCCACTCTATGCCACTCCACTCTATGCCACTCTACTATACTCCATTCCATTCCACATCTCTATATGCCACTCTACTCTAAGCTACTATACAACATGGCACTTTACTCCATACCACTCTACACCACTACTATCTGTGCCAGCCTCCCCTACGCCACTCGACACTATGTCACTCTATGCCACTCCACTCTACAACACTCTAATCCAAGTAACTGTGTGCCACTTCATTGTATGCCACTCTATGCTCCTCCACTCTACGCCACTCCATACCACTCTATGCCACACACTCTACTTTACACCACTTTACGTCACTCAACTCTGCGCCACTCTATTACACTCCATTGTACACAATGCACCTCTACGCTACTCCATGCCACTCTACTCTATACCACACTTCTCGACACCACTCTATGCCGCTCTATTCTACATCACTCAACTCAACACCACCTCCAAGCCACTCTAATCTTCGCTACTCTACTCTACACCAATCCAATCTACTCCACTCCACTGTACACCACCTTATCCAACTCTACGTCACTCCACAATACTCCACAGCACACTATTCCACTTGAGCCCACTTCACTCTACACCACTTTATGCACTCTATTCTATCCCACTCTACTCCATGCCACTCTATGCCATTCCACTCTATGCCACTTCACTTCATATTAGTCTACTGTACGCCAATCTATGCCACTCCACTTCACTCCAGTTTATGCTACTCCATTCTTTGCCACTCCACTGTACACCATTCCACTCAGTTCCACTTTACACCACTCTTCGCCACTTTACTCCATTCAACTCTATTATTTGCCACTTTAGTTTATGCCTCGCTACACTACTCCATTCCACATAATGCCTGTATACACTACTCCATGCAACTCTACTCTATGCCATTCTACTCTAAGCCACTCCACGCTTCTCTACTTTTCACCTCTCTACACCACTCCACTTTATGCCACTCACTCTATGCCACTCTATGCCACTCCATTCTACTCAACGACACTCTACTGCACTCCAACCAACTCTATGCCACTCTACTCTATGCCACCACACACTTTGCCCTTTCACTCTATACCAATCTACTCTACACCACTCTAATCTATTCAATGCCATTCTATACCAATCTATGCCACTCAACCCCATGCCACTCTATTCCACCCCACTCTTTGGCACTCCACTCTGTTCCACTCTACTCAGTTCCTCTCTGTTTCATGCCACTCTGCTCTACTTCACTCCACTCTTTGCCACACCCCTCTATGTCACTTACCACTACTCATTACCACTCTAGTCTACTCTATGCCACTCTACACCACACCGCAGCCCAAACTCTGCAATACATCCTACACAACATCCGCATTCTCCACAAACACGCCACAGAAATCTAGGACCTCCTCAACAGCACCTATCCCGATGTTGCCTTTCTCACCGAAACCTGGACAAGCGCCACCTCGGGACCTGACACTGCGATCGCCATCAACGCAAAGGATGCAAAATCACTGGAAGGACCGCCCAAACCGCCCCAGAGGAGGCATTGTCATTGCCCACAAGGCCAACCTTTACCTGAGCACCTACACCATCGAGCCTATAGACCTAATGGAACACCTCCACTTCAAGATACAGGTCAACACTTGCTAGTTTTCACGCTCCTGAGGCGGAAGCCGGGAGTTAGGACACTCAATCCCGAATTGTGATTCTATTTGTTTTAATATCGCCGCTTTTAATATCACCTATTTGTCCCTCTCAGCACAACTGCCTCATTCTTACCTGCCGCATCACATCCTGTTTGCTTGCTTCCCCCCCGTGGGACCTCTGTAGTCTTTTCTGAGCCGATTTAGGGCTCGATTGACTGACGATCCTCTCACCTCCAGGTGCAGACAGCGGGCGCCATCTTGGGTGAGGAGGAGGACAGCGTTCTAGTGCCACGGCCGATTTTGGAGCCCTTGCATTATAAAATGAACGGCATTACCCGTCCGCGCCGATGGCGCCCCGGAGGCGTGCCAGAGGCAAGCCCGTCTGTGCCCGTCCGTGCCCAGCCGGGCCTCGGGCCAGAACCTATGCCCGTTTTTGATGATGGCTATACCTGATACACACGGAAGGATCCTATTCTATTGAGACCCCCTAAAAATACGCTCTGCCATTATGTGCATAAGCAGGAAGACACCTATTCTCATTGCAGTCTCTGTAGCTCCTATTCGTGGGGATTAAATCTTGACTCTTTAGCCCCCACTGATTTGCGCATGGCCCTTTTGAACTGTAGGTCCCTCCCCAAGCACTCTCTGGAGATTAATTTTATGCTACAGGACCACAAATTAGATATCTTGTTCCTTACGGAAACATGGCTAACCTGTAACTCAGAGGCTGACATTGTCCGGGCTCTCCCCCTGGGGTTTCTAATTCACTCTCAGACTAGGCCTTCTGGTAGAGGAGGTGGACTGGCCATACTGTACAGAGATCACTTCATCTGTAGAGTGAAGGATGGCGGCATTTCGGAGTCTGAAAGCCGCCATTTCTCTTTCCAACTATCTCCTACCATCTCTTTTACAGGCCTTTTAGTGTATCGCCCCCCCTGGAAACTCTAGCCACTTTGTTAACTCCCTCCTAGAAACAGTTACGGTCCTGGCGTCCTCCTCCACCAATTTTACCATCCTTGGGGATCTTAATCTTCATTTTAATGACCCCCTAGACGCAGTGGCGGAGGACCTCCAACTCGATTTCAGATCATACGAGATACTACTAGTTAATACGGGCGCCACACATAATAAAGGCCACCTTCTTGACCCGGTTTTCACCAATATTCGGTCACTTCAGGCTAGCCCCCCATTCCCCCTCCCAGACCATTTTTTGGTCCCTTTCTCCTGGCAGGGTGAGTTTGAAATACCACAAACCCCTAGTACCCTATACTTTGGAGAGGGCTTGGTCTAAGCTCTCCGTCGAGAACTGAACCCGTTTACTCGAATACTCCATCCCTCCCCATGATCCGGACCCTGTGGCTGCGGATATTAACCTAAAAAATTGGCTCACGAACTCATTAGACCTAATCTTACCAAAATAAAGACTGGGGAAAAAGACTGGGAGAGTAGGCTCTGCCCCCTGGTATACTCCTGAGCTCAGAATCCTAAGAAAAGACTGTAAGAAGGTCGAGCGCACCTGGAGGAAAGACTGGAGCAATACAAATAAGGATATATACCGTGCTGCTATCAGAGCATATAAAATCGCCATTAGAAACGCCAAGATAATATTCTTCGACGAAAGAATTAAAAGCTTCTCTAATTCCACCAGAGAATCCTATCAGATTATTAAAGAACTACTGAAGGTCCCACCACTGTCTCAAGATACGTCAGGAGCTAAATGAAATGAACTTGCCAACTATTTTGATTTAAAAATCAAAAACATCTTAACTACCCTGCCTCAACTGGTTAGCCATGCTAACGCCGACAGCCTGCTCCCTGCGGTTGGCCCTCAGGTTAATGCTTTCAATCCAGTCTCAGATGAGGAATTTCTTAAAGTTTTAGCAGCTATGAAAAGCAGCTCACCTAGTGACCTGGTCCCTATGCGGTTTCTTAAACAGATCGCCACTACCATTGCTACCCCAGCAACTGAGCTCATTAACACCTCACTTTCCCAGGGCATTATTCCGCCCAGTTGAAAAGGGGCCATTGTAAAGGCCCTCTTAAAGAAACCACCTCTTGACCCATTGGAGATGGCAAATTTTAGACCAATCTCACTACTCCCAGGATTCAGTAAGATCACAGAAAGATTGGTGAATTTCCAACTTTCCCACTTTCTGGAGTCAAACAAACTTCTGCGGAGCTCTCAAACTGGATTCTGCCCAGGCCAGGGCACAGACACGGCCCTCCTCTCTGTCATCGAGGAGGCAAGGTGCATCTTGGATTCAGGGGGATCAGTGGCAGTGATCCTCCTGGATCTGAGTGCAGCCTTTGACACGGTCAATCACCGTGTCCTTATCCAGCGCCTGGCTGAGGTGGGAGTAAGGGGCTCTGCCCTGGCTTGGTTAACATCTTATCTGAACAACCGCACTTTTCAAGTCTGGGAAGGCAATTCACGATCTGCCTCAATCCCACGCCAGTGCGGCGTGCCTCAGGGCTCATCTTTAAGCCCCACGTTGTTTAATGTGTACATGGCCCCCCTGGAGGATGTGGTTGTCCCGTTTGGGTTTAAAATTGTAAGTTACGCAGACGACACCCAACTGGTCGTCTCACTCTCCCAACTTGATCAATGCCCGGATAATTTTCATTCTTGCTTGACGAAAATACATGCCTGGATGTGGGATTCCTCTCTTAATTTGAATGGGTCAAAAACCTAAATCTTGTTACTAGGTCATAAGGGCACCTCTATACCCTCTACCATCTGGCCTGCCTGTCAAGGGGATCTCCCCAGCCCAAAAAAAGAATTAAAAGCTTAGGGGTCTGGTTGGAACAGGACCTCTCATTTAAAACACAAGCAAAAAAAACAGCAGGAATCTGCTTTGGCCTTCTACGGTCTGCTCGGAAAGTTCTTCCTCTCCTTCCGCAGTATTCCAGGAAGCTGCTAGTGCAAGGACTAGTTTTGTCCAGATTGGATTACAGTAATGCCATTTTGGGGGGGCCCCTGAAGACACCATTAATAAACTCCAACAGACACAAAATGCCGCAGCTAGGCTATTAACGGGTACCTCCGTTAGGACGTCAGCAAAACCAGCACTTAAATCGCTTCATTGGCTCCCCATCCGTGAAAGGATTAAGTTAAAATCTTTATGTATCGCCCATAAACTTTTTCAAGGTAAGGGACCTGCTATCATGAGGAGTCTAGTCACGCCCTACAAGGCTAGTAGGCCCCTGCGCTCTGATAATGAGTGCCTGTCGAGAGTGCCAAGATTCAAGAAGGCACGCACAGGAGGCCACCGCTTTTCGGTTAATGCGGCGTCACTGTGGAACTCCCTTCCTTCTAAACTGCGCATGGAACCCTGTCATTTGCATTTCCGGAAGCTTTTGAAAACCTTCCTTTTCCCCAAGTGACCTCTTGTCTTCCTTTCTCCCTCTTGAGCCTGATTCTAGTGCAGTGCTGGGATGCCTCCGGGTAACCATGCGCTTTATAAAACTGCTTACATTACATTACAGTACATGCCACCCTCATCTACTGACCTCCCGTTCCCGTGCATCTTCCTCCAACTCCATCACCGACATAATCACCTTGCATCCCATCACCTCCACTGACTACATTTGCTGGGAGACCTCAACCTCCACTTCGACAGACGCCAAGACCTCAAATCTTTCTCCCTCCTGGAAAACCTTCACCTACTCAGACTCAATCAGATCGTACCAGGACCACGCACTCAGCAGGACACACCCTATCTTCACAGCAGGAAACTCCATCTCCTTCAGCCACACCTCCGAACTCTCATGGATGGAACACCGCTGTGTCCACTTCACCCACAAAGAGAATATCGCCCGCAGACAGCCACCCCAGCTCCAACACAGGAACTGGAACAAGATATCCAACGAGCAGCTCACCGCCACCCTCAACGGCTCCGCTCCCACCGCCTCAGACAATGACCCCACCACCGCCGCCCTACCCTACTCAAATGGATTATGGAGTGCGGCAACACAGTCGCCCCCCTCAAGAATTCCTCCAACTCTCACAGCGATAAGGCCAGCTGGTTCTCCACCGAACTCTGGAAATCCAGACTAAACTGCAGACGTCTCGAAAAACGATGGAGGAACTCCAGAACCCCAACAAACCTCGTCAACTACAAAACAGCAACCACTGCCCACCACAAACTCATCAGATAGTCAAGGAAGAAAGCACTTCAGGACAGCATCTCCCCCTACACACACAACAGCATGAAATTCTTCGGTATCATCAAAGAGTTTGCCCAACCAAACAGCAAGTCCACCAACATTCCACCCTCCAAGGACCTCTGTGATAAACTCAGCGCCTTCTTCCATCACAAAATCAAGACCATCTATGACAACAACAACAACCTCAATGAGGAACCCACACTGACCGCTCCCTGCACCACGCAGCTGACACTGGACAGCTGAACCACCCTCAGCATTAAAGACACCCTAAAGACCATGAGGACCATCCACTCCGGAGCCCCCATGGACCCCTGCCCCCACCACATCTACCACAGAGCCACAGACATCATCGCCCCGAGCTACAAAGAATCATCAACCGATCCTTCGAGACTGCCTCCTTCCCCAATGACTGGAAACACGCCGAGATCAACCATCTCCTAAAGAAACCCTCGGCGGACCCCACTGACCTCAAGAACTTCAGACTGATCTCCCTACTTCCCTACCGGCGAAAGTCATTGAAAAAGCTGTCAACAGCCAACTCGCCTCCTTCATCAATGAGAATAACATCCTTGACTCGTCCCAATCAGGCTTACGGAAGAACCATAGCACAGAGACCGTCCTCATAGCTGTGACAGATGACATCCGCTCTCTCCTCGATAGAGGAGAGACTGTGGCCCTCATCCTCCTGGACCTCTTCGCAGCCTTCAACACAGTCTCACTCCGCACCCTAGCCCACTGACTCCACAATGCAGGAATCTGGAACAAAGCCCTCAACTGGATCTGCTCATTCTTCTCCGGCAGGCCGCAGCGGGTCAGACTCCCTCCGTTCATCTCGGAGCCCACACCAACTACCTGCGGAGTCCCCCAAGGATCCTGCATCAGCCCCACCCTGTTCAAAGTCTACATGCCCCTCTCACTTCCATCGTCAGATCACACAGACTCAACATCGTATCGTACTCAGACAACACACAACTCATCCTCACACTATCCAACGAACCCAACATCTCAAAACACAACTTTCAAGAAGGAATGGAAGCAGTCGAGAGGTGGATGAAGAACAGCTGCCTACAACTGAACACAGTCAAAACTGAAGGACTCATCAGAAGGCCCACATCACAATGCCTTGAACGACACCTGGTGGCCCCCCGCCCTCGAGACCCCCTACCCAAGGACCACGCACGTAACCTCAGAATCATCCTGTACTCTGAACTCAAAAAGGACCTCCAGATCAACGCCGTCACCTCTTCCTGTTTTCACACCCTCTGTCTCCTATGTAAAACTTTCAACTGGATCCCCTTCAAACGTAGTAAAACCATCACACACGCCCTCATCAGCTGCAGACTGGACTACGGCAACATACTCTATGCCGGGATCAACAAGAACCTCACCCGCAAACTCCAGAACATCCAGAACGCCACTGCCAGACTAGTCCATAACCTACAGCACCACAGCTACATCACTGAACACCTGTGGGCACTATCCTGGCTCCCCGTCAAGAAGAGAATCACCTTCAAGCTTCTCACCCACGCCCACAAAGCCCTCGACAACACTGGCCCCGCCTACATGAACCACCGTCTCTCGTTCCAGGCTCCCCACAGATCCCTCTGCTCAGCCCAGCTTTCCCTCGCCACGGTACCATGCATCAAGAAGACTAAAACAGGAGGTCGTTCCTTCTCCTTTCTCGCGGCCAAGGCATGGAACACCCTCCCTCTCCACCTCCGCCAGACACCAGCTCTCTACAAGTTCCTGAAGGACTTCAAGACCTGGCTCTTCGACAAATCACCATGAGCGTCCAGCACCACACGTACCCTGATGCCCCATGGTAGACCTCTGAACCGACTTGGCCTTCGATGATACTCCAAGAGTGCCTAGGAGCTGCGCACCCCCACTCCCCCCAATGCCTTGAGACCCTTCCGGATAAGTAGCTGCGCTTAACAAACCACTGACTGATTGATTGATTGATTGATATGCCACTCTACTTCAGTCTATGCCACTCTGCTCTAGACTACTCCACTTCACACAATGCCACTCTATGCCACTTGACTCTACGCCACCCTACTTTACATCACTGTGCACCACTCTCTACACTACTCCACTCTACTCCACTCTATGCCACTCCAGAATATTCTACTCTACCCCACTCCAGTCTATGCCTCTCCGCTCCAGGCCACTCCACACAATGCCACTTTACGCCACCCTACTTTACATCCCTCCACTCTACACCACTCTACTCTATGCCACTCTTCTCAATACCACTCTATGCCACTCCACTCCACTTCACTCCACTCAGCTCCACTCATCTCCAGTCCATACAATGCCACACTCCGGCCACTCAACTCTATTCCACCCTACATTACATTTCCCTATACCTCTCTAATCTGTGGCACTCTACTCTACACATCTGTATGCCACACCACTCCACTTTACCCCACTCTACACCCCTCCACCCTATGCCACTCTACTCTACTGCAGTCAACGCCACTACACTCTATTGTATGCCACCCTAGTCTATGCCGTTCTACTTTACACCACTCTACGTATCTCTACTCCACAATCCCATTGTATGCTACTCCATGCCACTCTACTCTATGCCACTCTACTCTATGCCACTCTACTCTATGCCACTCTACGCCACTTCACTCTAGGCCACTCTACTCTATTCCACTCCACTTCACTCCATGTCACTCTACGACACTTTACTCTATGCCACTCCACTCCATACAGTGCTACTATACAGCACTCTATGCCACTTAACTCTGCCCTACCGTACTTTACGTTACTCCACTCAACACTACACTACTCTATGCCACTCAACTCTAATGTATGCCAGTCTACCCTATGCCACTCCACTCCATGACACTCTACTGTATGCTACATTACTCCACGCCATTCCTTTCCACTCTATGAAACTCTACTCTACTCCACTCTACACCACTCCACTCAATGCCACTCTACGCTATGCTACTTTACTATACACTACTCTACTCTATGCTACTGGAATCAGTGTCACTCTGCTCTATGCCACTCTACTGTATGCCACTCCCCTCCACCCTACATCACTCTACTCTATTCTGCATCACTTTATCCAATGCCACTTCACTGTACATCAATCTACTCTACACCTCGCTACTCTATGCCATTCCACTAAATTCTATGCTACGCCTCTCCACTTCACACCATTCTATGTAGGGGTGGGCGGAATTTGCGTAGTCGCGCTACGCAAAGCTCTGCGAAATGTAAAAAACTCTGCGAGCCCGCAAAAGTTCTGCAAACACACGGAATTGCATGTTCCGCCACTCTGCTCCACTGTCCTTTCTGCCACTCTTGTGTATGCCACTCCACTCTATGCTACACCACTAACTTTTACCCATGGTGAACAGCAGCAACACTGCTGTACAACAGGGCTAAAAGACTTTGTCAAAGCCAATAGCTCTCCAATAGGTGAGACCTGGGTTGGCTTTGCCAATGTTTGTTGTGATGATATGGCCTTTCCAATTCAACATGGCTACATTTTACGTCCTGCCATAACTCCTCCCTATTTGGACCCATTCCTGTTTAAGCAGCTTTGGGGGGGGGTGTTTCAGTGTGTCACAATGTTTTTTAAAGGTTGCTCACTCTGGAACATCCTGTTTTTGCCAGCTCCCTGTTAATCTTTCCTACTGTTCCAAGTCTGCTTGCCTGCGATCTCAAGTCTGTTCCTTCGTTGTCCCTCTTGCCACAATTATAATTTAACTTCCCGGAGTCAGGAAAGATTCAGACTAGTTGTAGGCCTTTTCGAGGAACCAAAAGAAGACATTCCACTTCACTCCCACAATTACCAGCCATTAACACCAATAGAAAAGCTTCTTTGGTCAATACGAAGCCCAGTACCTCGGTTACACTGAAGGAAGGAAGACAACAACTAAAACCGCACATGAGCAAGGCAAAGGTTATTACAGATAGCCTATCTTCAAATGAAGAAGAGAAATCTTTCCTAGGATTGGTAGGTAATTATCGTAGAATTATACTCCTTTTAGCAACAGGGTTCGCCCCCTAATGTATCTACTTTAGTGATATGCCCCTTTCTATCTTCTGAAATGCTCGCAGCCGTCGACTCACTGAGCAACTCACTTTAGTCTAGCTCTATCCTTTCATGCCAGGATTTCCATTTACGAAAAGATGCGTTAGAAAGGGTCAAGCAGTCCGATCACAACCTGCTGGCACACGCATTTGCCCATTTTTTTAGGTCTCCCCTACTCAGCGCGCATGCACTGCATAGGAGGAGACCTTTAGTGCTGGATTCACTTTTTGGGCCAAAAACATGCTCGCATTGCATTGCTTTCAATGGCAACGCGTGCACGTTTGGCGATTCTCTTGTGGGAGCGAGCTTTAAAACCATCTGTTTGTAATTGTTTCCTGCTCACTCCTGCAAGGGAAACAGGCGCAGGCCCCCTCCTCTCTCCCCTCCTCCTGCTGCCTCCTCCTCAAACTTGTTTTTTCTTTTTTTACTTTCAGCGCGCTTGTTTGTAGCTTATGACGTTCCCTGCTTACATCAGATGCAATAATTAATGACAATTCTGCCTGTTCACGAAACGAACACTACATACATACATACCAGCTTGATAAACACCAGATGATCTTTCAGCCCCGGGGCCGCGTGTAAGCTTTGAAGGCTCCTCTTCCCTCCTCTCTGCACTCTTGTGCCCTACCCGACTGTGCAGTTACGTGCGGTTCACGAGCACACAACGTAACTTCATCTCTGGGGCATCATTCGCTGGACAGCAGAAGTCGGGGGAGCTCTGTCACTACCAGGGTGTCGAGAATGAGTAGGTGAATGAAATAGAGCACAGTGGGTGGCCGACTCCTCCTTGAGCAGTGGTCACGGTGGTCTTGGCGTCCCCCGGCACTTCAGCCGCTGCTCAGCCCTTAGGGAATTCACAGAGACAAGAGCCTCTTAAAGCTGGTAACTGACTGCCCCCCTCGGGGCTTACTGAGGGAACTGCTTCACGGCCCGACCCGCCTTCAAGGGCGACAATGCACAGAAAGCACACAGCGGGCTTGTTTACGCACAACTAACCCTTCTCCAGCCACCAACAGTCAGTTTTCTACACCACTCGTCACTTTACCCCTCAGCCTACCCTCTATTTTCTATTCCCACTCCCCACCCTCCCATGAATAGCAGCTTCAATACTGCACAGTTAACGCCATAACAGGCATTAGCTGTACTGCCAGGGTGGATATGCAGGAATGTGCCAAAAAGGGACAGAGTGGGCACCTGACCAGCTTGAACATCTTTACGAGTGTCCAAATAGGACATGCTGTTGTAATTTGGCAGTGATTAGGTTAGCATTAGCAGAAGCCATTCTGCATTTAGAGACTATTTTGCCCGTTTTGTGGAATCCATTTTGTATTTCTGTCAGCCATTTTGTTTGCCATGTGCTACCATGTGCTCGCCATGTGCTCTATCCTACCTTTCTGTTAACTGCTCTTGAAAGAGGGGCGTGGCCACGGAGGCGACTAAGATGGCCGCCTTCGTCTGAAGCTCCGCAGTCCGGGCGATCTATTCACTACATCCTGCGGGCCTGAGGCTACCTTGACCCCGCTCTCCACCTCCATACTACAGCCGCGGCGTTTTGCCGCTGTTTGATGCCAGTCATGAGCTCGGGGGTGCCCCGGAAGGGATAATTTGGCAGAGGAGCAGGAGCGCCACCCCGCCGGCGTCTGCTCTCCCTGCGCCTGGTTCGCGGGTAAGTTCTGTGCCGGGGGCGCTTCACCTGTCCTCCGGCGTCCGGTTGGGGTGCCGGGGACTTGGGCTCGCTCCTTGGAGCCCGTCCCGGGATTTGTCCGCACTGGCTCCATGCCTCCAGGCCGCGCTACAGCGTTAGGGCCTAGTTCGTGGGCCGGAGCCGGGGGCTCCAGTTTCAACTGCCCTGGGCGGAGCTCGGGAGTGGGGCTGGCCCGTGCCGCGAGGGGACGCCTGGGTGGGAGTGGGCGCCCTTGGGGCCGGAGCTGCCGCGAGGCCAGGCGGCCCCGCCTTTACCTGGTGGGTTTCCCCAGTGCCTCTCTGCCGCGTGGAGCGGGGCCCAAAATCGGAAGACCTGCAGACCTGAGCCGCCATCTTGCCTGGGAGTCCCGCCGGGAGCGCTTTGAGTGCTCAGACACCATACTTAATTACTGCCAGCGGGGTGTGGAGGAGGACGGGGCGCACTTGCCTGGCCCACAGCGAAGGGTCGGTGGACTCGATACCTGGACACTGACTGCCCCTTTTGACCACTGACCCGGATTCACTGGCCGCCATTTGATTTCCGGGGACGGCCTGTGCGCCACGGGTCCCCTGCGCATCGTGGGTAAAAACGTTGATACATTGCAATATTCTCCTTGAACGCCTGCTCGGGGTCTCGGAATTTGCCCCACACTCAGCGTTCTGGCTGCCGCCCGCAACGGACGGAACGCCGGCCAACATGGGGAAAAGAGACCCTAACCAACGTAAGCTCTCTTTTGACAAGGCCTCCCTGCTGAACGCCGACACTGCCACTGGCTCCACGTTGGAAGCGATGCCTCCTACGCAACAGGACAATACCACTACATTGGTCACCGCAATGATGACCGAAATGAGAGCAGGGTTCAAGGCACTGGACAACAGATTTGACACGCTGGAACAAAAACTTGCCGACATGGGATCTAAAGTCCAAGCACATGATCGCCGTCTGGACGTGGCCGAATCTCGCATCTCGGACGTTGAAGACGCGGGCTCTAAAATGCTGAAGCATCTTGAGAGAGTTGAAAAGATCTTGAAGGAAGTGGCCATAAAAAACGAAGACTTGGAGGCACGCGGAAGGCGCAACAACGTTCGCATTTTGGGTGTGGCGGAGATGACCCAAACAGGACGGATGGACCTCTTCGTGGAAAAGCTTCTCATAGACCTATTCGGAAGAGACCGGTTCATTGCGGGTTTTGTGGTGGAGAGGGCCCACCGGTCCCTGGGTCCGCGACCGAAACCGGGTCTGCCACCACGCCCCATCATCGCAAGGATCATGAACTTCAGGGACCGAGATGCAGCCCTACGTGCAGCTCGAGAGAAGGGGGAAATACGATGGCAGGGAGACTCACTGTCATTTTATCCAGACTTCACCATCATGGTCCAGGAAGCGCGCCGGAAATACACTGGGGTCAAAGCTACTCTGCGCAATTTGGGCCTTAAATATGGTATGCTATACCCCGCACGACTTAGAGTGCAGGTGGCCGGCAGGGCTCGTGTCTTTGATACCCCAACGGAGGTGCAGGAGTTTTGCCAATTTTATAAAGCAAGAGGTTCCCAGAATGCGGGCAACTCCAGGGCGACGTCTCCGGCCCAGGGAGACTCCCAACACAGCGTTGATCTGTTCACAGACGCGGGGCAGGGTTGACAATTGTACTCTCACACATGTTGCTGCTCTCATGGTTTGAACGCTTGGTGGGCTGTCTGGGGACTCCCTGGATTGATTGCTACTCAGAAGTGGATTTGATAGCCCGGATGACGAGGCGTTGCTACCCCCTATGGCGATCGCCTCTCTACTTGGGGACTTTATTGTTTTCCTTATTGCGGAGGTTTCAGTTTCAATTGCACTATTACTGCTCTTACTGTTCCATTTTGCCTCCGCACTTGGTGGGATGTTCCTCTTTGGGGCTTGCAAGAGGTTGGGTGGGGGATGGGAGTGGGGGTTTGTTCTGTTTTGTTATTTTAGGAGGTGTCACGAAGTCTTTGTAATTACCGTTATTATGCGGAACTGCTCATGCTATAGATCGTTTATTCATACCCTGTTCTCGTGGCCAGATTAGGGTTGCAATCGGGTCCCTCAGAACTGTCATTGATGACCTGGAATGTTAGGGGACTAAACAACGACAGAAAGTGCAAACAGGTGTTTGATTACATTGCTAGGCATAGGATAGACATAGTCTTCCTGCAAGAAACTCATTTGACCGCTGACGCCGCCACGCGGGTGGCCAGAAGCTGGGGTACACATCGCTTCTTCGCCCACTACAACAGGCATTCCAGGGGGGTGGCAATTTGCATACACAAGCGAATACCCTTTATACTAACCCACACTGTCATCGACAAGGAGGGCAGGTATGTCATTATTGTGGGGACCCTCATGGGACACAAGGTAACGCTCGTTGGAGTGTATGGCCCTAACACTGACACTCCCACTTTCTTCAATGATATCCAGATACATTTATTAAACTCGGAGCCTGGTCTATTATTAATGGGTGGTGATTTTAATCTGCTTCTGGACCCGTCGAGGGACAGCACGGCGGCTACCCCAGACACCAGACCCCACTCACGCCCAGTCCTACGAGACATCTGCACACACTTTTCCCTCTTAGACATAGAAGCACAGTTGCACGCCGCTTCACCGGCTTATTCCCACTACTCCAGGTTCCACGACACATGGGCCAGAATCGACTATTGGCTGGTCTCCCCGGAGGTGGCTGGGTGGGTGAAGGACCTCCTAACACTGCCACGCACACTGTCGGATCATTCTCCTATAGTGTTGAGATTACAGGTCCCTCGGGAGGGCGGTTATGAAAGAACATGGCGCTTCCCTGGGAAGGCTTTATTGGACCCAGTTTTCACGGAAGGAATCAGAGAGGCCATTGAAGAATATTTTGACTTAAACACGGGCACGGTGGACACCTGGGCTGTCCTTTGAGAGGGGTTCAAGGCGACCATTAGGGGAGTGTGCATCGCTAAACATACTGGAATACTACGCGATGTTCGGGCTACCCTCTCATGTATAGAACAGGACATAGCGGCTCTAGACGCGGAACAGCTTCGGCACCACACAGAGGATAGGGAACGCAGGCGCTTGCAATTGATGGTGGAGTTCAGGGAGGAAGCTGAGCGAGAGCTCCGATTTCTGGCTAGGTCGTGCACGGCTAGGCAATACGGGGAGGGCGACCGACCAGGCAAGCTACTGGCACATTTACTCCGCCCACCACACACCTCTTCCTACATCACGGCACTTATGGGACCGACGGGAGATTTATTACACACCACACCTGAGATTTGTGACACCTTTCTATCTTATTACACTGCTTTATACAAGTCTACATTGACTGATGACGCTACTGACCGTGGGGATTACCTGAATGAGATTGCGATGGTATATTTAGATAAATGGATGATTGACTTTCTGGCTGATCCCATAACATCTGATAACGTAGAGGAAGCCATTGACTCCATGAAGGGTTCTTGGGCCCCTGGGCTGGATAGATTTTCGGCCGATTTCTACAAGGCCTACAAAGACCTGCTGGTTCCCCGCTTGGTAGAAGTGTACGCCGAGGCCCTTGAATCGGGTTGCCTGCCCCCCACTCTCAGGGAGGCGGTCATTGTGCTGTTACCTAAGCCGGGCAAGGATGCTACTCTATGTGAATCCTATCGCCCTCTGTCATTACTGAATCTTGATTACAAGATATTAGCGAAAGTTCTTGCCATCCGCCTCTCACTCCTAATGGAATCCATAGTCTCTCCTGCCCAAACAGGCTTTATCCCACACCGCTCCACCTCCCTCAACCTCCGCACCCTTTTCTCCGTTCTACACCGTGTCGACCCTGATACCCCAGGGGCAGCGATACTGTTAGATGCCGAGAAGGCGTTTGACTCTTTAGAGTGGCCTTTCCTCATGTCTGTAATGCGCCGAATGGGAATCCCTGAATGCTTAGTAAATACAGTGGAACTACTATATAACTTTCCTGTGGCCCGTCTGCGCTTGAATGGTACAATCACAGCCCAGTTCCGCTTGGCGCGAGGCACGCGCCAGGGCTGCCCCCTGTCCCCGCTGCTATACATTCTGGCAATGGACCCATTGGTCCGTCATTTCCAGGAAAGACATTTGCACCGAGGCCTCCAATTTCTTACTGGCCCACTCTTAATTTCGCTATATGTGGATGATACAATCCTCTATGTCAGGCAGCCCCAAACCAACCTAGAACCATTACTCTTGGAAATAACCCGGTTTGGCAAATACTCGGGCCTCCGTATAAACTGGCATAAGTCTGTCGTCTTCCCACTCACGCCCAGTACGGTCGAATGGCCCAGCTCTTTCCCACTAACGTGGAGCCGGGACTCGGTGAGATACTTAGGCATCTATGTCCATCTGGAGACGGAATCCATTATCAGATTAAATTATGGAACCGCGCTGATGGCCCTTGAGGGGTAGGTTGAACAATGGAATAGATTCCCATTATCCATGGCAGGCCGTGTCGCTATCATCAAAATGATAGTACTACCAAGGTTTTTATACCTGTTCAATAATATCCCTATACCCCTCACCAAAATATTCTTCACGCAACTCCGCTCGCTACTCCTGTAGCTGGTGTGGGGAAATAAGACACGGCGAGTGGCTTGGCGCGTACTGACTCTACCATATGATCGGGGTAGACTAGGCGTGCCGGATTTTTATCTTTACTTTTTGGTTGCACAGTGCTCCTATGCATACCCATGGTATCACCCTGACGCCAGGATCCCATACTTAAAACCGGAGGCCGACTTGGTATTACCGGGTTCACTGTCCACCACCCTCCCGTCAGGCTTTCCCAGGGATCCGAGAGACATCCAAACTGTTTCAGCTACCTGCTGGGCATGGGGGAGACTGAGCCGCCTTGTCGGCCTTACACAGCTATATTCCCAGGCCCTTCCGTTACCAAACGCCACTTGGCTCCCGATAACTGGGGAATCAGTGGTGCGACAAACGCTGACCAAGTTCCACATTACCTCCATCGGGGACTTGTTCCCGGATGGACATGCATTCTCACTCACGGAAGAACACCGTTTCACTGAGAGGACGTTCATGGACTCATTCGTACTAACCAGGCTGCGCTCTCTGCTGCGCGCTTCGTTCTCTTCGTACCCCCTCCCTCCTGAGGAGATGGCGCCCCTCACTTTTATTGTACAACACCTGTCCGGCGCGCACTTGGTCTCTAAACTATATCAGATGTGCTGTGACCTTCTCCCCTTTAGGGACCAGGTAGTTCGTGCTGCTTGGGAGGCAGATTTGGGATACACCATCTCGGATGAGCAATGGCAGTGGTGCTGTAAAGCGTCAAAAGACGTTTCTATTAACAGTAAACACAAACTTTTACACTTTGAATTTATATGTAGATTGTACTTCACACCAGCGCGACTCCATAGAATAGATCCATCAAGATCCCAGGCCTGTCCCAAGTGTGGTGGACCATTTGCGGATTTCGCACACCTTTCATGGACCTGCCCTGAATTACATGACTATTGGTCCCGAGTACACGGCACACTAAGCGACACGCTACACTTAACTCTGACTCCGATCCCGGAGATCGCTCTCCTGGGATACATGGCTGAATTTCCAAAGAAAATACGCAGATTGGCTGCGCTGAGTTTTCTACTGGCCGAACGCGAAGTGGCACTGAGATGGTGCGACCTACGCCCCCCGCTACACAGCTCCTGGCTCCGGAGCATGGCACGCTGCAATGTTAATAGTACCGAATACTCCAGGCCCATCGACATTTGGGGCCCATACCGCGCATACATAGCGGGCACCGTGGAGATAAGTCAACCCACTCCTGCACCTGTGGTGGTCCCCGAGGGTATTGGTTGAGGGATGGGGGTACCCCGTTTTGGATATTTGTTTATGGTCTACCTTGTAGTATGCCCTTATCCCCTTGGCCTTGCACCCCACTAGACCGGGGAGTCGACTACTGTGCATGTCCTGTTGGGAACGTTGCGAGATTACACTACCTTAGGAGATTGCCATAAATATGTTGTCCCACTGTGGGCTTTTACCCTGTCTTAACAATGGCATTTGAGTATGTTCAGAATCTTGTATGCTTTGTATTTGAGATCAGAATGACACCCTACGAATCATCAAGGTATATTGAACATGTATACTTATCTTTATTTTTGTATTTCTTTTGGAAAATGACAAATAAAGTTAAAAAAAAGAAAACTGCTCTTGAAATCTGCCTAGAGACGAACTATATTTAGCATTTTCCACCTTCGCACATGCTCAGTTGAGCTTGCAGCTGTCCATGCAGCTGCTGTTAGTCTGTAACTGTCAGGATGTGCTCACCAGAATTAGCCACTGTTGGCTCCTCCCACTTGTTGACTGTGCATTTTCTGTATGACCTTATATGTACCTAAAACCAGCATTTTGTACTTGTACCGCCTTCATTTGAGCCCCTGTGTGGGTATAAAAGGACCAAGCTCCTTCCATTCAGTGTGCTACTTCATACATTTCCGAAAGGTGCTGTGTGAATGTAGTTCCACCTCATGAGGTTTAATAAATCTTGTATTTTCTATTCCAGTTTCTGTGCCAACTTCTATTCTATGGTCTGAGGACTCTGTGCAGGGAAGGGAGAACCCCTAGCACTGGTAGGCCTTGCTGAGGCCCACCACCACAAATTGGGGCTTCAAACGTAGGGCTCATCGGCGACTCATATGCCCGAAGGAGTGGTCGAGATGAAGGATTGGAATCTCGCTTTGGACGCGATCGCTGCCTGAGGAGACCAGAGTCTTGGCAACCACTGCATTTTTCTTTTCTTTCTGATCTGACCATCCAGGTGGTGCCGGTCCTCGACTGAGATCTCTTCTGTTGATTCGCCGTGCAGTGACCATTTGGTCGATTTGAGAACTTAGCAGTTGGAACCTGGACACCATTTGATTGGTAAGAGTCGTTCTGCGGCACTTGCTGTTGGTTTTTGATACCTTGGATTGGTAAGGTAGTTTAGTAACACTTACTGTGGCTTTTGATTTGAAGGATTGGCCAATATTACTTGCTTGTAAGGTATATATGAATTGCAATTTATATAGTCAGGGAATGAGAAGATTTTTCTCTATTTAAATTGGTTTGAACGGCGCAATGTACGAAGAGTGCCTTAAGCACTACTTTGATTATAATACTGCATATTTTGCACTATTTTTGGCATGCCTGTTTCTAGCACACTTCGTGGGATGTGTTGCTTTTGAAGAGGTACCAGTTTGAGACTCGATGAAGCACAACCGGTCCCCCCGGAGGGGACGCCTAATAGGGACATGTATATTACATATGGCATTTCTTCTATAATGTACAGCACGTTATGGAATAAATACACTCGTAAGGATCCTGAGTTGTGTTGGCCTATGCATGGGTCATTTGATTTACGAAAGATTCAGTATGTGGAACAATGAATGTTTAAGCGAAAGGCTAGGCAAGATATGTTTGACTGTGTGCAAATGTGGGAGAAAGAAGTGCGTGAGCGAATGAAGCGTGAGCAAGCCTTGATTGAAAAAGAACAACGTAAGAGCATTCATGCGAAAGCATTGGAAATGAAAAATAGGGAAATGAAAGAAATTAAAGAGAGTGAAGATGGGGCGCGTCATTTACAGGTAAATAGCCAATACGCTGTTCGTAGACCTCTTTATCCTATTCTTAATTAACCCCAAGATGATTCTCTCTTATTAGATCGTTGTCCACCTCCGTATACTCTTCCTTCTGCTCCTTATGAGTCGGATGAGGACTCTCCTACAGACCAGGACTAAGCTCGAGAAACTTGCTCAATGTTATCTGCCGGGCGTGCATCTGACATTAGATCTGCTGCACGTAAAGCCGTTCGTAGTAATGCCACTGCTTCTGAACTTTTTGATAGTATAAAAGATTGGCAGGAAAGGGAGCAAATATATTTAACCGATACATTTGCCGCAGAGGTTATTGAACGGTTCAGGAAATATTCGGTAGAAATGGAGCCCGATGATGTAGCAAATGATTGTAAACAACTACGTGAAGGTCTTTTTGTCTTCTCCCAGGTGGCTGACACGATCAAACGCTTGGTTAAACTGCATGTTGAAGCAGCCCGTTTGCGAGAGGAGAAAAAGGCAGCAGAAGCAGCTGCACAAACATCCCAGATCAGCATGGCATGAACTTCTACTCCTGAAACAGATAAGAATGTTGTAATTAATGTGAAACCTATGCGGGAAGCCGCGCCTTTATATGTTCCTCCTAAAGGAACGGATACAAGTGATGATAAGTCTTCTACAGATGCAAAGGGTTATTTTATTTATAATTGGGTTTACACTCCTTGGAATAGAGCAGATGTCAAGGCCCTTAAAACTGCATTACCTGATCCACAAAAGAATCCAGCAGCCTTTTACGAGGAAGTTGAGGGTGCTATTAGCTCTTGTACAATGACTTTGCCTGATATTGATCTATTTTTTGGACTAATATTACCGCCTGATATGTGGAGAACTGTGCGTAAAGTTGATGATCGTGTGACATTTGGAGCATTATGGAAAGATTTAGAACAGTTAGATGAAAACAGAGAACCTGCACAGAAACCGTGTCAGTTAATTTTAAATCTTCCGGCAGCTATATTAGTTAAGTTAAAGACAATTATTCCCCCTAAAAAGATAGATTGGACAGTGTTAGCGTCTTGCAAGCAAAAAGCAGATGAATCAGTTTCTGACTTCTTCACACGCTTTGAAGAGGCATTCCACGATTTTAGTGGCCAGTCATTGACAGATGACATGGGTAGACATCTGTTCGTCGATAAATATGTCGCAAACCTTTTGCCAGGAATAGCTAGTCGCCTAAAGGCCAGTGAAAGTTCATGGACTACCTCTTCTCCAGTTTCTCTTTTTACTATGACTCATTATTATGCATGCCAGGAATTAGAAGCGAAGGGTAATGAGGATAAAAAGACTAAAGAGTTGAAAATAAAGGTTATGTTGGCTCAGGCTTATGGTTCGCCTTCTAGAGGTAATTATAGAGGTGGACGTGGATCTTATGGGTCGTCCTTTCCTTCCTATACTCGTTCAAATTTCTCTGTTGACCAGTGTACGTACTGTAAGAAATGTGGACATTGGCTTTCTGATTGTCCAGTACTGCGTGCTCAGCAGAGTCCACGTGGTCGGGGACAACTGAGAAATCGTTAAGGAGGGCCTAGAGGAAGCACAAATGATCGTGCTAGGTTTGATGCTAATACACGTGGACAGAATGGGTTTAACACTTTTGATAGATGGAACCAATATCAAATGTCCGACTATGTGCCGTCTGATTTTCAAGATTCTGCTTATGCATAGGATTGCCTAGGATGGGGTAAGGAATCAGTTGAAGTTCCAGTAGATCAGAGGGGTCCCTATGTTACAGCACATGTTTTGGGTTCTACTGATCAGTTTCTGGTTGATACAGGAGCTACTCATAGCGCCTTGTCTAAATACTTAGGGCTAGATGTAGGTGGCTAAATACCGGTCAGTAATGTTGCAATTCGGTAAATTTCACCGATACCGACCAGTATTTAGCCATGTGCGATGTAGGTATTACAGATCAGCATCGATAATAAGGAATCGGTAAAAATAAGGGAAAACAGTTACCGAGTCCTTATTTACCAATTCAGGAAAAAAAAATACCGAATCGGAAATAAGGAATCTGTAAAAATTCGGTAATGCAATGTACCAAAAATCGGGAATACCGAATTTGCCAAAAATCGGTAATTAAGAATCGGTATTTAACACTAACTCAAAGCAGGTGGTAATCAGGTGCACTGCATAAAAACAGCCCCAAAATGCAACAGTGTGAACACAGTGGCGGCCCTGTACGTGATAGCAAGGCGGCAACGTTTGCGTGCAGCAGGACTGAGGATCTGGAGACAGAAGGAGCTCGTGTACAGAGTGCGTATAACACTGTTCCAACTGACTGAGGCTGAAATCCATGAGCGCGACAGGCTACACCCAAACACCATCTTGGACCTCATACGGACCTGCACCCACTCCTGGAGCACCAGACACCAAGGGCGCATGCAATACCCACTCATGTACAGGTACTCTGTTGCCTGCACCTCCTGGCATCTGGCAGTTACCAAGGGGTAATAGCTGTGCCAGGTGGAAACTCACAAAGTTGCCTGTCGCGTTTTTACCACAAATTCCTGGATGCCATGTTGCAAAGGATGGCACACTACATCAAATTCCTCAGCACACAGGCAGAACTGCTGAAGACTAAGTTGGACTTTTATCAGAAGGCCCACTTCCCAGACGTCATTGGTTGCATTGACGGGATACAAATACCAATCTGCCCCCCTGCTGCGACTGAGTACATCTACCGAAATCGCAAGTCCACACATTCCATCAATGTACAGGTCATATGTGATGCGAAGAACATTATCACCGACATAGTTGCAATGTTTCCAGGGAGCGCCCACGATTCATACATATTCAGGAACAGTGGGATATATACCCGTCTCCTTGCAGGAGAATTTGGTGATGGCTACCTGCTAGGTAAGTACATGTGACACCCCCTGAATTTTATAACTGTTGCTGTGATTGTACACTGTGTAATACTTACTTACATCTCACCCACAGGTGACAGTGCCTATGCAGTGCGCTCTTTCATCCTGACTCCGTACCTGCACCCATCCACCCCAAGTGAAAGGAGATACAATGTTGCACATAGATCGACTGCGAACATTTGGACTCTTCAAAAGCCGGTTCCACTGCCTACACAAAAGTGGAGGTGCACGGCAGTACCAGCCCCTGGTGGGCTGCAAAATCATAGCTGTATGTGCCACGCTGCATAACCTTGCCACTAAGAAGGGTACACCTGTGGAAATGTGTGATTCTGAAGAGGAGGATGAGGAAGGTACACAGCCACAGCACAGCGCAGCAGGCGGCGCAGCTGCAGCAGATGGAAGACTGAGACGGTCAGAGATCACAAATAATTATTTTTGAGTAAGTGATGAGACAAAGCCAGGTAATGCATTTATGTCAGAGTGTTTAATAGACCTTACATCAGGCAAATGACCAGCACACCATGACACCAGCTATGTGTTCAAAAGGGTTACTTCACCCACTACAGATTGTAATTGTAGGGCAGTGCCTTCTCCTGCGCCCCCGCACACCAAATGCCGCATCCTGCATGCACATTGTCCTCAGCAGCACTGTGTCCTGCAGCAGCGCCATGCCTCACACTGCGCCTCCTACTGTCTGGCAAGGGGGGGTTTCAGTGCTACGACTGCTTGCCTCCTCACTTTCCTCAACGTACCCGGAACCAGTGGCAGCAATCTGGTTTGTCTGCATGAGTTCTACGGCACTGGTGACTGTGACCAGGCCCTGGGTAACCTCACGGCTGCACTTTGCTATCTCAAGTTGCATGGCCACGGATCTCCTACTCAGCATGTGGGTCACATTACACAGTCTATTCACAGACTTCGTGAAGCCTGCAATCACCTGCCTGTCTCTCCGCCTTGCAGCGCGCTCCCCCTCCATTCTGTCACTTAATTTGCTCACTGCCTCAGATACCTCCTTCAGTCCCTCTGCCATTGTATTGTTAAGGCAGTATATGGCCTCCTTCATTTCATCCACCTTCCTGTTGTTTGCCACCATCTGTCTCTGAATGGTCCACATTGTCTTCCCCTGCAGGCGCTGGACTATCAGTATTTGACCCTCCAGGCCTGCGAAGACACTTGATCCTTGAAATTCAGGACTTTGTGACCTCTGTCACCGTCTACGGACACCTGTGCTGCGTTCCCGCACGGGGGACTGCGCCCCAGATGGCTGTGTGTCTGCGCCTGGTGATGTATGCTGGACTTCCTGCCTGTCCTCCTCTGTGGCATCAATCACCGGGAGTGGAGCAACTGTGTAACGCTTTGACTTTGGTGGTGGTGGTGGTGGATTGGTTGGTGCAATGGGTGGAGGTGATAGGACTTCCTTATCACTTCTATTATCCTCCCTGGGAGCATCAGCAGTCTCCCCCTCTGAAGCCTGTGGCGCTGTTCTGCCTGTGGATACAGAATGTATCATTACTCACTTTTCTTGCAGCAAATATGTGCTAATTAATTTCAAGACTGACATCCTAGCTGTCTGTCCTCTGCTATCTCAACTATAGATGTGTGACAATTGCCTATGCTTATTGGGGAGTGGTTGTTTTGCTACCCATTGATAGGGACTACATTTCCCATGATGCATTGCACAGCTTACATAAAAAGTGGCCTGGAGTGGGATTGTTGCAGGGGGATTGGGGTCAGGGAGGGGAAACACCATGATGTAATGCAACTTACCTTGTGTGTTGGAAGGTGTAGCAGAGCTATCCACATCCCCAATGCCACGGACGCTCTCTGGCTGGAGGGTGGATTCTACCATTTGGTCTAGGGCAGTAGCAGCAGGCGCTGTGGAGCTTCCACCGCCTGTTTTTCCAGATTCTTTCTGGCGCTCAGCCATCCTCTCCTTGGCACGTGCTCTCAGGTCGTACCAACGCTTTTTCAAATCCTCAATGTCCGTGGTGTGACCCCAATTGCATTTATTTTTTCTTGGATTCCCATCCAAATGCCCCTTTTCTGGGACTCAGGGACGTTTAGTGACCTCTTCCCAAAGAGCTGGTCATGGTCGTTTACTACTTCCTCAATGAGGACCTCCAACTCCTTTTCACTAAATTTGTATTTTCTTTTTCTCCCAGCTGCAGAATCCTTGCTTTTCTCAGATATGGTCATGGTGCAGTTTGTCTCTGTGAACTGGGTGTTGGCTGTTCTAGTCCTCTGCTGTTGCTGCTGCTCCCAGTCTCTCCAACACCTACTGATTCAGTGCACCTGCATGGGTGTGGCCACTTCCTGGTTGGAAGTCATGTGCTTGTTCTGGATTGGCTGATTCCACAAATCCTGTTTTTTTGAATTACCGATTCGGTATTTACAGAATGGGTGTTTTACCGATTTGGTAATGGGTTTTCGGTAATATTTTTACAAATTTCTATGAAATCGGTAATTATTACCGAATTTTACCGAATCGGTAACTTTTTCCGAATTATTACCTACATCGCAAATACCGATTCCTTATTACCGATTCGGTAAAATTCAGTAATAACGATTCGATACTTGTGAATTACCTACATCTAGCCCTTGGTTCCTAGGGCTCTCCTGTCTGCCTTAACTATTACATCGATAGGTTTCGATGGACCCCGTTCCCTTAGCCCACTGTCACAACCACTTGCATTCGATGTTGATAAGTTTACTGCTCCATGTCCGTTTTTGCTCTCTCCAAACACACCAGATAATATTGTGGGTCTTGATATGCTCAAATATTTCAGGGCTACGATACAATGTTCTCCGGAAGGAGTACGGGTTATTTTGAATGACAACTACCCTGTGATTGAGAGATCCTGTATTGTTAAAGAGGACATTGCATTAGCTTCACTCCCTAGTACTTTGTGGGCTACTTCAGACACCGATGTAGGGCAAATGGTTATTCCGCCAGTGCATATTAGTGTCAAGGAGGGTGCTTCATTGCCAAGACTGCCTCAGTATAAAATTTCTCGAGAAGGAGAAGAAGCACCCACACGCATTGTACATGATTTGATTAAAGTGGGGGTTGTGGAAGAACTTCCTTACAATGTTTGCAAAAGTCCGATTCTTCCCATTTTGAAAAAAGATACTGACACTAGGATTTACAGATTTATCATTGATTTGAGGGACGTTAACAAGATTGTAGTACCGCAGTACCCTGTGGTTTCTGACATAACGACATTGCTTACCATGGTCCCTCCAACAGCAACTACATTTTCTGTAATTGATTTGAAGAATGTTTCTTCTCCATTCCTAGTCATCCTGATAGCCGATATTTGTTTGGTTTCACTTTAAATAATCAATCATACAGATTTTGTAGAGTTCCTCAAGGGTACACTGAGAGTCCTAGTATTTATAGCCAAGCACTGAAAAGACAACTTGATTCTTTCGTCTTACCTAATGGGCTGGCTCTCATACAATATGTCGATGACATCTTGTTGGCAGCCGATACGCCTGAGCAGTGTGAAGATTGTACTTTGTCTTTACTTTCTTTTCTTGCTACACACGACCATAAAGTTTCACGGAAGAAATTGCAATATTGTAGACCGAAGGTAACCTACTTAGGTCACCTTCTGTCTAAGGAGGGCCGTGCACTTACACCAGATCACATTCAAACAATTTTAGACACACCAGTACCTTCCACACAGAAAGATTTCCGTGCATTCATAGGTTTGACTTCATTTTGTAGGCAATGGATATTGGGTTTTTCACACATTGTTAAACCCCTGCTAGCGCTTTTGACTAAAAACACTCCGATCCCACTTCAATGGACAGATGAATGCCAAAATGCTTTTCGTCAGTTAAGACAAGCTCTTTGCTCTGCACCAGTGTTAGGCACACCAGATTACATGAAGGCTTTTACACTCTATTTACACGAGAAAAATGGGTGTGCATTGTCAGTTTTACTACAGACACACAGTGATAAGCAGCGCCCCTGTGCATTTTTTTCTGCAGTTCTTGATCCTGTTGCTCGTGCATTGCCTGGGTGCTTCCGTTCAGTTGCAGCGACAGCTGTGTCCATACGTCAGAGTGAAGGGATACTTTTGTCACACAAACTGTTGGTGCTAGTACCCCATGCAGTAGATGCCCTTTTGAATCAGACTAAGACACCACACCATAACTAGTGCTCGCCTGACAGGATATGAATTGACACTGTTAGCACCTCATTTTACCTTGAAGAAGTGTGCGACACTCAATCCACCTACTTTGTTGCAATATCCTGTGACTGAATCTCAATCAAAAGAGCCTCATGATTGTATATTCCTTACTGAGGAACAGACAAAGGGTTGCGTCGATTTGCAAGATACGCCCCTTTCAGGTATAGATGGGGAACTGTGGGTTGATGGGTCCTGTTTGAAGTTACCAGATGGCATGACCTCAGCTGCATATGCAATCACGACACTTGAGACAGTAGTGGAAACAGCTCGCATACCACAGAAGTCGGCTCAAGCAGCTGAACTAATAGCTTTGACACAAGTGTGTGAACTTAGCACTGACTTGTGTGTGAACATCTACACGTATAGCCGCTATGCTTTTGGAGTGGTTCATGATTTTGGCCTATTCTGGAAGGAAAGAGGCTTTCTTACATCCCACGGGATGCAGATAATGCAAAGAGACTTAACCCCCAGATGCATCAACAAACCAATTTGCGATTACTTAATAGCGAAAAATACCGATTCGCTATTAAGGAATTGCAAAATGGAATGTATAAAGAAATCACTTAAAAAATAGCGATTTCTTAGAATTCCTTATTTGCGACTCGCAAATTGCGAATCGCATTTAAGGAATACCTGCCCAATCATTCCTATGGGCCTAGAGGCCCGTAGGAATGAACGGGAAGACAATCTCAATTTGTGAATCACAATTAGCGATTCGCAAATTGAGATTGCGATTTCATGGGTGCAGGGGTGTCCAAAGGACACCCTGTTGTACCCCTGAAATTGATAGGTGCACATATGTTGCGCACACACATGCCATTAGGGCATGTGTGTGCCCAACATGGAACTTTGAAAAATGCACTTTAGTGCATTTCTCAAAGTTTTTGCAAATTACCACGAAGTTGTACTTCATGGTAATTTGCGTGCCCTATTTGCGAATTCGCAATTTTAAACACTTTCATGCATTGCATTTAAGGAATCTCAAATTGAGATTCCATAAATGCAAATAATCGCAATTAAGCAATTTCTAGAATTGCGATTTTTGCATTTGGGATGATGCATCCCAAATGCAAAAATACCGCTCACAAAGGGCCAGATTCTCAGAATCTGACCCTTTGTGAGCGGATTTTTGTTTGATAAATCTGGTCCTTAGTGCATAATCTCTTGACGGCACTTACATACCCAGAGAGAATTGCTATTATGAAGTGTAGCGCGCATAAGAAAATCATTGACAAAATAGGACAAAGCAATGCACTTGCAGACCGCGTAGCCCGTGAGAGTGCGATGCAGTGAAGCACTACATCCATGTAAGTAGTGAAATCAAAAGCTGAGCGTTGGCATGATGCTAGAGAGGAAGTATTGGATATACAGAGATCTGCCTCTGTGAAAGAACTTGAGCAATGGTGTAAAGAAGGAATATTGGATGATGAGGGTTGTTGACGCAACAAAGACATGGATAAATGGAAATTGACTGCAGCCTATTTACAATCTATGGCTCAAATGGCACATGGGCTGGCACATGTTGGAGCTCTAGCAATAACTAAATTGCTTACGCAAGTTTGGGAGCATTCTGAAATTGCCAGCACAGCTAAAAGAATAGTACAGTCCTGTTTGATCTGTTGGCAGTGTAATCCTGGTAAAGGGATACGGACTCCTACAGGAGGGTTTGCTACACCAACCGCACCTTTTGAAGTTTTGCAGATGGATTACATCCAACTTGAACGCTGCAATAATCTGAAATACATCCTAGTGGTGGTATGTGCCTTCAGTAAATGGATAGAGGCATACCCTACAAAGGATAATACTGCTCTCACCACAGTGAAGGTGCTTCTAAAGGAGTTTTTCCCTAGATATGGTATTTGTAAACTTTTGTGGAGTGACAACAGACCTCATTTTATTGGGCAAGTTGTTTAGCATGTCCTGAAAGGATTAGGGATCAAGCAGAAATTCCATACAGTCTTCCACCCACAATCAGCAGAATTAGTGGAGAGGTACAACGCTACTTTGAAATTGAAGTTGGCGAAAATACTGGCTTCCATCTCTTTGAAGTGGCCACATGCACTCCCCTTGGCATTGTTGTCCATAAGATCGGTGCCACATTCACGATCTGGCCTTACCCCATATGAAATGGTCTTTGGGAGACCAATGAACATTTGGGGAGTTTCTAAGCCACACCCCATACATGATGTTCCATGCGTTCTGATGAATGATTATTTGGCACAGTTAACCAACAGTTTGATCTCTATTCATCAACAGGTTCGAGAAGCTCTTCCTGACAGATCTACAGGTGAGGCCCATGAACTCCGTCCTGGCGACCATGTGATGGTCAAGGTCTTCGACAGATCGAACAGCTTGGAGCTGAGGTGGCGAGGACCAGAGCAAGTGCTCCTTGCGACAAGGACAGCAGTTCGAGTGACGAACAAGAAGAACTGGGTCCATAGCAAACACTGCAAACGTGTGTCGCCTGCCTTGGTGGGACCTGCTGTGTTGACCGACCATCAAGAGATTCTGGAGACGGAGAAAGGTCAAGCTATCTCGCCTGACGAATCGGCGGAAGTCTTCCCGGACCACACGATTCCTGGAGCATCGCTATACCACTTGAGACAGAGGAAAGAATCTGCAGTGCTAAAAAAGACTGGTTGAGCTACCGCCCTGGGTTAGTGAAACGGAACGCCGATGTGGCAAGGGGAGGGATCAGTCCTGCGTAGTATAGTGACACCCGTCTTGGCCCATGCTGAAGAAATCAATGGTTGCCCAGGGATAAGAGCTCCAACGATTGTTTCAACGAGTTTGTAGAAAGATCAATTATCACTGTTGCTAAAATGCATACAAAAAGAATCATTTGTGCTGTAGGGTTTGTTGTTGCTCTGGTGGTTATGGCAATAATCACCTGGTTTGTTGAGAAAGTGGTTCCTGCTCGACAGCTTTTTGTTGCCACTACTATAGCGCCAGTGGAACATCATTACTTCACCCTTCCGTACCATGAGCAGAAGCATCGACAATCCTTCTTAAACAACACTTTTATTCAAATGTTGCATCATACACATAATGCCACGAATACCACCAACTGTTGGGTGTGTGGGATGATACCTGCACCTCAAAAGAAAGGAGGAAAAACCTTTTATTCCTCTGCTGATTTCCCATAATGGTTCATGTCAAGCTTGGTATGCACTTTTGTTTGCTTCCGGAAAGCCTTCAGTAGGTGGGATTAACTTCCGTCTGAATAAAGTATGCTATCAAGATACAGATGGCTATCCTCAAGCTAAAGGGACTAAATGGGAATGGGAAGAGTATCAACCTGACAATATTTCGACACCATATGTCTTTACGAACATGAGAAATATTAAAAATAATGGACTTTTTGTGATTTCTGTTACTAGAGCTAAAGCAGATTTATGTATTAGTAGTGTTGGGAGAATTCCAGTAGGAAGGAGTGAGTCTACAATAGTTCTGACCATTGATGGTGCTAATAACAGCAGTTTTACGTCTTCACATAATACTTATTTTGTGCGTGGAAATAAGGGATACTATCAACTACCTGTTGGATGTTCAGGGATCTGCTATGTGTCCTTTCTATTGCTTACTGTGTTTTTGGCACCTGCGTCATATCACCTCGACTTCAAATTGTACAATGACATTTCCAAGAACAGAAATAAGAGGACAATAAGTACTTATGAAGTGGATCAAACTGACACTGCTCTACAACAATGTCGATTTTAACTTAGGATTGTTCTTCTTTGTGGGTGCTGCATTGCATTGAATAGCAGAAAGATAAGTAAGGCTATTGACTTGTGTTGTGGAAGCTGTCACCAATCAAACAGCTATGGCACTTGGGAACATTACAGAGGAGCTGCAAGTTGCGAGGATTGTAGCACTCCAGAATCGCATGAGATTAGATGGGTTTCTGGCTGATCGAGGTGGTGCATGCAGCATCATTGGCAGCAGCTGTTGTGTCTTCATTCCGGATCACTCGCCTTCAGTATATGATGCAATCTCTAAACTGCATAAGATTGCTGAAAAAATTCACCCAGAGACTGGTACATGGACATTCTCGAACTGGATATGGACACTCTTTATCACTTGGGGCTGGAAGCTACTGACTATCTTATGTATACTATTGATGATACTATTTACATGCTGTGTATGTATACAATGTGGTCCTATGCTTTGTTCCATATGCATCACTGCTTGTACACCTGCCAAAAGAAATATTGCAGAAATAAAAGCACAACAAATGTTTAATAAAGAGATCACTGAGATTATGAGTATCAATGTACAGGATGCATATCTAGATTACCCCAGATGAACGACTGTCTTCAGCTAATGCTAAAAGGGTCATCTGTTGTAATTTGGCAGCGTTTAGGTTAGCATTAGCAGAAGCCATCCTGCATTTAGAGACTATCTTGTCCGTTTTGTGGAATCCATTTTGTATTTCTGTCAGCCATTTTGTTTGCCATGTGCTACCATGTGCTCGCCATGTGCTCTGTCCTACCTTTCTGTTAACTGCTCTTGAAATCTGCCTAGAGACGAACTATATTTAGCATCTTCCACCTTCGCACATGCTCAGTTGAGCTTGCAGCTGTCCATGCAGCTGCTGCTTATCTGTAACTGTCAGGATGTGTACACCAGAATTAGCAACTGTTGGCTCCTCCCACTTGTTGACTGTGTATTTTCTGTATGACCTTATATGTACCTAAAACCAGCATTTTGTACTTGTACCGCCTTCATTTGAGCCCCAAGCTCCTTCCATTCAGTGCTCTACTTCATACATTACCGAAGTGTGCTGTGTGAATGTAGTACAATCTCATGAGGTTTAATAAATCTTGTATTTTCTATTCCAGTTTCTGTGCCAACTTCTATTCTATGGTCTGAGGACTGTGTGCAGAGAAGGGAGAATCCCTAGCACTGGTAGGCCTTGCTGAGGCCCACCACCACAATGTTTCGAAGTGCCAGGTTGGACACGTGTCAGGAACGCCCTCAGGGCACTAGTGAACCGGCAGCGAAATGTAGAATTCGAGACATTAGCTAGCTCAATATGACTCACAGTGGTGCTAACCAAAGGGTTCAGGGCTTCAAGGCACCCTTGACAGTCCCCAAAAACCTGCAACCAATTATTTTTCAGATACTGGCCTTCGGGGGCCAAACCTTCAATATGAATTAGGAAAAAATCCTGGGATTGGTGTCCTCCTAAATACTCTGACCGTGATCAAAAGAAACCAGATAATTAGCAATACAAATCTTATCTGGTTTCTTTGGCACTAAATGCAACGACAGCAACAGGACCTTCTCTACTGCCTTACAAATTACTGTAGAATTCTAAGATCTCTGGTCCAGCCACTATTACATTATGCAAGCCTGCCACCACTTACCATCTGTGCCTTTCCTGATCATTTTTAAGTTTACCCAGTTCTGTAAATTATACAGCATGGTAATCAAATATGAATTTATTTGCATGACAGAAAGTCAAGACACGAGGCATGCGTTTTTGCCTTGATTTCCGCATGCTTTTGCCTCCTGCCCAAACCTGATGGTGGTGATGGTGCTAGGCCTCTCTGATTGCTTCAAGCCGTACTAACCATGGCAGACAGTACTACTCAGTTATCCACAAAAATAACATGCTCAAAATATAGGAACATTTATGGCTTTGGGTGCTTAACCGTGTAAAAACAGACCCTCCCATCAAAGATCACTCCATTACAAAACAAGCATTGGCATAGCCAATAGGTCTCGCCTTTGGGACCTTATAAGTGTTTAGTTATCCAGCACAATAGCTTTGGTGCAACAACATCAACTGTTGCATGGCTAAACACTTAAGCGAGACCTGTTGGCTATGCCAATGCTTGTTTGTTCTGAATTTAGGGTCACTTTCAGCATCATCACCTGTGTGCTGAAACTAAACAGAACAGACTTCAAGTGTTGTTGAACATCAGAAATTAGCATCGGAGGCTTCCTAGCTCTGCAGATTTGGCAGTTTGAAATAGAAGTGTTTAGTGAAAGAGTTATGTGAAACTGTCCAAAGAGGGGTCATCATGCTTTTGAAAATGTGTTTATCTGCCCATTTTCCTATCTCATGTTCTTGACATCCGGGGGATGTAGAGATAACTAGCGCCAAACTAAAAAACACAAAAGTGGCGAAGATAAAAAGTTTACTGTCTCCCTCCTCCACAAGAAGAAAACGTTCATGCAGACTCTCATGTCTGCCTTAGAAAGAAATTAATTGGCAAGTGTGGTCTGTGGAAGGGTCCGCATTGACTTGCCTACCTAGCACTTGCCCAGTGGTGTAGCCTCATCTCCAGTAGGGCTGGTGTTTAAAGTTCATCCACTCTAACGTGTCTCTTCCTGAAACTTGAACATGCCCAGTGGTGTTGTAGAAGCACTTCCAAGTCATGTATGGAAGAATTGTATTCCAGCTCCAGTGAGGCGCCCTTTTGACAAAATCTAGGTGAAGTGTTGTACAAGTTGGGGAGGGAGCTGTTAGGCAGAGCAAGGGTTAATTGTCTGTTTTACAGTTTGCATCGGTTGCCTTCTTTTTTTAACAGCAATCCGTGTTTGAACCAATGCTTAGATAAAATTGCCAAAAAGAGCGGACCATGTGATGCAGTTTGTTAAAGTTATACTCTGGCGATACGCCTGTCAAAAAGGGCCTAAATGTTCCCCCTCTTTGACTTACCAGGGCTGCTGCCTCACTCGATGCACATATGGGTTGGGGGAGGGAGACACTGCATTTGTGTGAATGGTGGTGGGAGGGCTAAATACGAATCAGGAGGGTGAAAGCAATATTTCATGAGCAGCTAACTTTGAAGCTCCCAGGTGGACTCCTGTGGTAGCGTAATAATTTTTTAGATCTCGCCTACGCAGCGCGCATGCGCTGCATAGGAAAGAGACCTCTTGAGATCGATTCAGCTTTCCAGGCAAAAACGTGCACGCGCTGCATTGCTTTCAATTCAGCTCGTGCACGTTTGGCAATTCCCTTGCGGAAGCGCGCAGCGCCATATGTTGGCAATTATTGCGCTCGCTCCCGCAAGGGAAACACTGCCTGCTCTTGGCCTCCTTCTCTCCCCCACCCATCACTTGCGCGAGGCACGCGCACTCGCTTGTTTTTATGAACGGAGCGCTGAAGGAGCGTAACATTAAGATTTTCTATGAAGGGAGGGAGGGATAAAATTAATTCGATCCTTCCTGTAAGCCTCGTTAAACCCTTGACTAACTGAATTAGTCGCATGACAACTTAAGTCCTGCTTGCCAAGCCCATCGCTTAAAAAGAACATATCCTGAGTGAAAACTCCCCGTGAAAGAGACATTCACCTCCCCTTTATCTAAACTGTTGTTGGTAC
Source organism: Lissotriton helveticus (assembly GCF_964261635.1). NCBI lineage: Eukaryota > Metazoa > Chordata > Amphibia > Caudata > Salamandridae > Lissotriton > Lissotriton helveticus. Next base: position 1,503,910,318 of record NC_136059.1, on the reverse strand, counting down.
AGTCTAGAATCGGTGACTCATCGTGACGTACATGCCCATATATGGTGTTGTTTCCTCCTGGGGTTCCCACAGCTGCTGTGAACGCTGCTGGTCTGTTTTGCTTTGCTGCACCAATTGCTGTCATATGCATGTGATGTCACTTGCAGGTCACAGGTTCAAGACACAGTAAGTCACAGATCCGAACGCTAGTAGGCCTCTGTCCTACGAGTAGGAAGTTTCAAGCATCTGCTGGAAATCACAGACCCAGTGTAAGCCTTCCGATTGCACCTTCCGCAGACTTTTGGTCGATTTTTTGCAAAATAAACACTGGTAAAGCCAATAGGTCTAGCTGTGCAGCATAAAAAAAATACTTTCGGCCATGCTGCTGCTGTGCATCAAACCTAAAACATTGACAAAACCGAGAGGTGGTGTAGGAGAGACCTATTGGCTTTGCCAATGTTTTTTTCAGTTTTTTTTTATGTCAACCATAATTTGGTCCATGCTGACCTAAGGAGAAAAGGCTTTTGGGCTACGTTCCTTATTTCTTTGAAAAAGACCCTGCTGGAGAGGTGTGTACATCCAAATCTCATTTCCTATGGAAAATATTTCACCACACAAATTCAGAGTACATTTCATTTCTTTATAAGCATCACTGCCAAGTAGAACATACATTTCCAGTAAATAATACATGACATTTTAAAATTGTTGTTTTGTTCTAAACGGCTATTTGATGATCCTATTAAATACAAACAGAGTTCGGCCGACTAGTCCATATAACATTTTTTTTAAAATATGTCCTCGCCTGAACCAATGCTATCTCACAAACGTGAGAAACAGGCAGTGGTGTGATGAATCCAAAATTATGGAAGAAGTGATGTTACACAGCCCTTGCCCAACGGAAGTGACATCGCAGAGCCTTTCAATCGGATAACAAATCTATTTCTTAATTTGACCATCAGTGAGTGCTAAATTTGTCAAAATCAAGGAAAGGAACTCATTTATTATAAGTACTGGTCGTCAGCCTGGGACCCCAATTGTGAGGTGGTAGGGGGCAATACCTCTTAACTGACAAATACAGAGTCCACATAATAATAAACAGTGTTCGACAGCAGTCACAAAAAGCTGATTACCCAACTAGCCAAAGACAAAGGTATATTTGCTTTTAAAGAAGAGTAGTCTGATTAGTTAAAATACATCATAGGTGTTTGAAAATAGCCCACTATGGTTGAAAGCAGCAACAAAGAGGTATCACATACTACCTGTAGTTTCTTCTAAATAACATAACTAGCTGAAGTAATTGTTACTATAACAATTGACAGCAGAGTTTTAGAAAAGCACAGTGTTTTATTCATACCTTTATTCACAGGTCACACACTTAACATCAAGTATACATTTCCATTTGTATAAAGGTATTGTGTGACACATCCTTAATATCAATGTCAATCAGTTTATCCAAACAAAAGAAAGCAGAAATAGGCACTTTTAAATGTGATATGTATATCTCAAACGTGGAGAAAGAATATTCCAGGCACTATCTTTGAGTGTGGCAAAGTTCCCAACCTCCATATATCTGGGCAGAGCATTTTTTTTGCTTTATCCAGATGTGAAGTGTAACACATTCTTCAGGCGTATAAATCATAAACATTGTTTTTTTTCAAAAAATTAATCAATCCCTCAATCAAAAAAAGAATCTGAAGTTTTTAGCCTTTTTCAAGACGCTGCTAGTACTTGTTAGCTGTGACTATTGCCCTGGCAACCAATGTGCAAGGGTTTAATTTAAAATGGTACCCTTCACCGCATCAACTTTAGAGGAAGATTTGTTGAGGCTATGGTAGAGTTTATTTATCTATTTTCATTTTGAAATCAAATGGGACATTAATGTTTTTGTAATATATGGACGCAAGAGCAAAACTAATAAAGTGTTGGTTAAAAAATAAGGCATAGAGGGGCAGATTTACAATAACTGGCGCATCCCTGCATATCAGCAGGGATGCGCCAGATATGCATCCCGTATAGTGGATACATTGGTCCACAAAGCCCCCAGACCAGCTATGTGATGATATCACAATAAGTATTATTGTTGAAATTCCATAATAACAGCATGGTTAATAGAACAACAAAAAACAGACAAACAGACAAACATCTATTTTAGATACCACCTATATTATAGTGCTGACTTGATCTTTGAAATTGCTGGGATGTTATACTTTCTCTGTATTGTAGCGAGTGAACAAAGCAAAAAAAACAGGTCTCTCCTAGGTGGTTACCCTGAAGGAAATTTTGAAAAGAATGTAGTCATATAGTACATTTTAAAGCACAAATTTCACACAATTTTGCTAAAACCAAATAGGCTCTGGAATGGCACTCATTACATTCTTTCTGTGTGAGCCAAGCCACTGAAACCTTTTGCTCCCTAGCAATTGACCCAATTTTCTCAAAATATGCTATGGATGCCACAATATATAAACAAGCATTGGCATAGCCAATAGATCTCGCCTTTGGGACCTTGTAAGTAAAAAAAAAAAAAAAAGAAATATAAGACTTCACGTTTACATTTACTTCGTATTTAGGATGCAGTAAATGTAAACGTGAAGTCTTACACTTCATTTTTTGTTTTACTTACAAAGACCCAAAGGCGAGACCTATTGGCTATGCCAATGCTTGTTTTTAAATGAAGTGGCGTGCACTGAATAAAAGGAAAGGCAACCATTAGCTGAGAGAGAACATGGACAAGATTCACAATGAAAGGGGGAGGGGAACACTGCTTTTGTGCTCAGAGGGTGAGGGGCTCTTCTAATGTGAACCAGAAGGTGGAAAGCAATAGAGCATGAAAGCGGCTGACTTTGAAGCTTGGATGTGAGCACACTCAAGAAACAAAAGATAGCCATCAGCTGAGCCATAAAGAACATCTTTAGGATTTCAGCTGGAAGTGAAAAGTATGCATATTTCGGACAACAGGAAATATGAGCCTTTAGTAATCAACTCCATCGCTGTGCATTAGGGGAACAGAACTGTTAGTTTATGTATGAAAGCTTGAAAGAATGCTTAAAGGAGCCTTTCGGTGGCTTATATCACAACAGCTCTCAACCCCCCCCTCCTGACATCAAACAAACAAACATATATACATACATTCTAGAAAGTCTATTGTTTCCAACTGTAAACGATTCTGAACCGGTCAAATATATTTTTTTTTATTGTTTCATTTCTACACTCTCATTTATACTCTGTTGAATAGCGGAAAGCACAGGGAAATGTGAAGAAAAAGTGTGCTCATTATAAATTCTTTATTCTTATATTTAAATGATGTCCACACCAGCGGAGAAAGGGCAGTGAATAGTGCTAAAAAATGTAGACTTCTGCAGCAGAAGGTAAAGAAAAAGTGTGTTAACATTTTTTTTTTTAAATTAGGCTTTATTATCGCACTTTTTCCTCCAAACAGCCGTTCATGCTTTGAGGATGCAACCAGAGAATGGCAGTGGAAGCCACTATAATTTCAACATGGCAGAGGTTGCGGTCTTGGCGCTTGTTGCATAATATGCAGCTTAAGAAGTTGGGAGACTTAAAGCAGCCGAGTGCACAGCAGCATGATGGCTCTGAACGGCGCGAAAGCTAGAGGGGAGGCCCCTCTTCCTGCTTCTGTGTACTGAAAACAAAAAAGTAAACAGACCCATGCGCACTTGCATACTTACAAGGCACTGTGGAAAATATCCAGAAACTGAGCGCAATTACACGCAGGGCATAACGGTGCCACAAATCAGCATCTTTTAATACAGATGCGGTCTCCTTTAAACTTGGCGTACAACCACCACTCATACGCAATTGTTAACACATGAGCCAACTGGGCGAAAAAAGACCGCAATATGCGGTCACGTATAAATTAGTCTGCTACGGCCCCTATAAAGCAATACTGGGAAGAAAGAGGACAAGTCACCCAGGTAAAAATATAACAAGCATTGGCTGCGCGGCAGTAAAAGTAATGCCGCGCGGCTGTGAAAGCGAAAGCCATCGCGATCACTCTGAAAGCGAAAGTGATCACCATCCCGATGACGCGCTAAAGCACGCTAGGGATGCGCGCGCAGTAGCGCGCGCGCTTGTGCGCGCCTGACAGTAAGCTGGTGGCCGCTTTGGTAGCACTTTTAAAAGCAGCTACATGTCTTGGCCAGACCAGCGCATGCGCTGGATCAGGTGAGTCCTAAAAACAGGCATGGGGCATCCCATATGTTAACACACCGAAGAGGTAGAGCAAACCCCAACTCGATGACACACTGTCATTTAATTTGTATTGAAGGTGGCAGCACATCAATCCTGATATGTTTCGCCCATTGGATGTGGCCCTGTTCACAGGTGAGCCAAATGAAATTCAGTAAATCACTATTCTCATAATGCACATGTAAATGTTTTAAGAGTGGGATGCTAGGTTCACAGGAAATAATTTAAAAATTTGATAAACATTTATGCATATTTGAATATTTAAAATACTTATGTTTTGTTATATTAACCATTTTTATAACTTTTTTCATTCATTTTATTTACCGATTTCTAATTTTATTTTTTGTATTACCTATTGATTTGAGTTGTATTATTTTATTTCTTTTTTAATGCTTTTTTATTTTAATTCGATAGGGTCACTAAATGTATTTCATTTTAACTTTCAAACACATTACATTTAATATAATCAGTAGATAGCATCAAAAGGATAATACACAGTGCACAGGGATAACAGAGTGCAAATAAGTACATTAATTTAAAAAAAGAAAAAACAACTAAACAAGATCAACCAACAGAAAAGTGCCCACTATTCACACTCCCTGGGGGTGGGGGTACGCAGCTCATCCATTCCCATGAAATACACAAGCGTGCAGCTGTAATTGTGATAGGAATGATATTAGCGAACCTAGGGCTTACTTCAGATTTATATGCTAGCACAGTATCCTTTGTGGATACCTGTACATCATAACCCAGATGGACAATTAATGCACAATTTACAGCTTACAGCCCAAATGTTTGATAGTAATGTTTTTGCTAGTATTATTGATGTTTCACTTGTCAATCTTCTGTTGTGTAGTACAACATGCAGAGGGTTTTATATTGATGAAGTTTAAGGCTGACTGAAGCCAGAGATGAATTGATGATATCGAAAGCATCAGAGATATCTTTTGTTTGAACAGTCTGACTAATCTTGCGACTTCACTTACTTGCAAGACGAACAAAGTCATTCTCCTTATAATTGCTCATGATTCCGTAACATTCTCAGATTGTTAGCCTACCCTCTATAGTATACAAATAAACCAGAATATCTGGGTCACCAGGATGGGATTGTATGTAGGATTATGTAAAAGACAGTCACACATTTGAGTCATGCCGTAAACAGGCTACTGAATGATGAAAGATAAAAAGAAAATTAGAATTTGACCCTACATTTTACAGATGTCTTTGATAATCTTGAATCGCCCACGTTTAAAATACCGGTAGTTCGAATCAGAGAGTCAACATAAGAGAAACTTCAAATCGGCCCCATAGCCATTTCATACCGTAGGGCAAATGTATAGGGCTTATGATCAGTTAACAGAGTCCTGATACGATTACAAAATGCCACCCAGAAGTAGTTCTTAAAGTCTGGCAATGAAAATCCGCCCCAATTGAAAGGGAGCATGCTTGAATCCCCAAATTAAACTACTAATAGCCCCATCCAATTGCTTAAAAAAAGAGCAAGGAGTAATTGAATTGACTTGCTCCATAAAAGTAGAGGAATTTGGGAAATATATTCATTTTTACAATGTTACAACAACTGACTATATTAATTGTGAGGCTGTCCCAAGTCCTCATCTTAACTCTGCAAAAGCGCAGAAGCATTTCAGAATTCAGTTGCAGAATCCACTCTACCTTACTTGCAATTTTGACCCCTAAATATGTGGCAGCTGAGACCACACCAAATAAAGTTTTGTCTGTCTCGAAATTAAGTTCAGTCTGTGTTTTGGATAAATTCAGTTCATATTCAGCAATCACACTTACCGATTAGCCTCTAGTGAGATTTGACTGATGGCTAGAATAGGATCCAGAGAATATGCTGTAACATCATCTGCATAAGCACACATTTTTATTTCTACCTAGTTCAATACCACTGGTTGAATCCAATGGTCCTTATTGAATAATCTTAAATAAGTTTCAAGATACAGAGCAAACAATAGGGGGAATAGTAGACACCCTTGTCACATACCCCTACTAAATTGGGTGAGCTATCCCTGTCCAGAACCACCCTGGCAAATTGATTTTGATAAAAACATTTGACCCAATTCATATACTTATCGCCAATACCCATAGCAATCATAGTCGACCGATAATATATCCACGAGAAATAATCGAATGCCTTTTTGGCATCTAAGCTCACATCGACCTTAGCCGTGACAAAGACTGCAACAGCAATATTCATGTGGCTGGTAGTATCTTTGCCTGGAATTAATCTGTGTTGTGGTGGAGAAACTAGATGTTGAATGTCTGAGGAGAGCCAAGAAGCTAAAATCTTAGCGTAGGTTTTAGGATCAGAATTAACCAAAGAAATGGGTTGGTATGACTCTCTTTCCTCAGGTGTGATTCTCCTTCTTTAAAAAAACAATGATGTTGGTATAGCTCCAATAAGCCATGATATCGCTGCCTTCATCAATATGGGCAACCACTATCAAGAAAACAAGGCCAAGTACCCCCTAAACATCTTGTAAAATACCTATGGTATAGTATCATCCCTGGCTGATTTCCCTGATGGGAGAGAGCTGATAGCTGCCTCAGCATCTAGCACAGTAATTTCATCCTCTAGGGCATTTGCCTGCATCAAACCCACCATATACCCACCATCTTTAAGTATTTATCTATTGCACTCTGCCTAGCCGATGATGAGTGGCCATAGATCTCATTATACGAGTCGTCAAAAGGGTCCAGCATGGCAGCTGTGCCATAATAGCATTTCCCTCCGCTGTCCCTAATAGATTTATCACATTCCAATGCTTTCTTTCTATGATAGGACATGCTAAAACTCTCAAGATACTCTCCTCATATTCGTATTGAAGTTCCTTATAAGCCTTATATGCAGTAGCAACCTTCTCTCTATGAACACGATCATTTATACTGCAAAGTTTCCATAGTTCAAAATGTAATCGTTGCTCTTAAGGGATCTTATCAAAAATAGCTGGTGCATGCCCCTGTTCCGGCACCTGTAACTGTAGATACAATTTATGCATCTTCTGTGTTTTACTTTTTATTTATTTATTTTATTTATTTAGTGTTTTATAGAGCGCGAACCAGACCGGTGAGGGTATCAGAGCGCTTTACAGTAGTATCGGGTGGGATAACAGGACAAAAAAAGGGTGGGGAGAGTAGAAGGGATAGGGAACACATAGAAAGATACAGTACATGGCAAGACAAACAATCATAATATCCGACTACATATTGGGGTAGGATCAAAATGATACAATAAGCTAGAAAAGCAGTCTCAGCACCCTGGAAGATTGTTCGACAGAGCAGGGTGGGTAACAAAGGGAGAGGGGGCCAGGGATAATGCCGTAACGATAGGTAAAGTCAGGTTACGGAGGAGAATGTAACGTGAGCATTAGGAGAGGAATTTGCCCATTAGGAAAGTTTTGGTCTCCTTTTTGAAGTGAGCTAGTGATGGTATTCTTCTGATGGCGGGTAGGAGTGAGTTCCATATTCTTGGTGCGGCTCCGGAGAAAGCCAGATTGTACGTTCTTTTCTTCTTGAAGCATTCCGGTTGGAGCAAAAGGGTTCTGGCAGACCGGGAGTTTCTGGTTCCGCCAGATAAAACAAGTTTCTGTGCGAGAAAAGCAGGGGACCTGGAGTAGATAGCCTTGTGGGTGATGCAAGCCAGTTTAAATTGGATTTTGGCCTCAAGCAGAAGCCAGTTCAGAGCTTTAAGGTGGGGTGAGATATGGTCGAACTTCTTAGAGCCAGTTAATAGTCTAGCAGCGGCATTGAGGCAGGCTTTCAAGGGTGTCAGAGAGGTCTTAGGTAGGCCAGCGAGGGTGGAGCAACCATATCCTAGCCTGGATATGACTAGAGCCTGAATTGCCGATTTTAGATCTGGGGGGTCGAGGAAAGGTTTCAGGTTTTGTAGGTAGTTCAAATGAAATCTGGCAGTTTTAGCCATCGTGTTGATATGGCCCCGCATGTTCAGGTTGCCGTCTAAGGTAATTCCTAGGGATTTAGCAGAGTCCACAATGGTAGGAGAGCAGTTTAGCGCTGTGATAGCCTTGATCCAAACTTGAATGTCTGTATTGGCGTTAGGTGCTGAGATTAAGAGGAACTCCGTTTTTTTGGCATTGAGTTTACGCTGGTTTGATGTGAGCCAGTGAACCATCAGCTTTAGGGCCTCGTTCAGGGAGTGGATGTCCTCTGAGGAAGAGATTTTGATGTAGAGCTGTGTGTCGTCGCATACATGTGGTAGGAGATATTGGCAGTATGCAGCACCTCTGTGAGCGGTTCGAGGAAGAAATTGAAGAGGGTATGGGACAGGGTTGAGCCTTGAGGGACTCCAACTGTGATCGGAGAGAAAGCGGATAGGTTGCCGTTGATCAGGACTCTCTGTGAGCAGTTCTGGAGCAAGGACCTAAACCACTCCAGAACAGTGCCATCCAGGCCTATCCTATTTGAGGCGATTTAGGAGAATTTCATGGTTGACCGTGTCAAAAACCAAGGATAGGTCAAGGAGGATCAAGAGACAGGTTTTGTCTTAGTCAAGGGCTTGAAGGACATCATCCACAATGTGGAGGAGTGTGGTTTCCGTGCTGTGCCCAGGTCTGAAACCAGATTGCAAGTCGTCTAGAAGGTGGAAGTTGGTGATGTGTTGGCTCAGCTGTTGTTGTACCCATTTTTCCAGCACTTTAGCTAGGAGAGGGATGTTTGAGATAGGTCTGTAGTTGTCAGGAGAAGCCAGATCTAGTGTAGGTCGGACGTGGTTTGTTTATTGTCCGTGTTCTATGTTGTTTGTCCTCTCTCCGCTCTGTCTTAAGCTTATAAGCCGGTAGTGAGGATTGTCTGTGTTGTATGTCTGTTTCTCACTCCGCGCTGTCTTAAGTTTATGCGCTGGAAGTAGGAATTTCTGTATCACTTTGTCTTTAGCTTTATAAGTGATACCAGTTTGTCATCAGCTGCGCTTGTGGCCCCAGTCCTGCTCTGTCTTCAGTTTATGAGCAGGACGGGATTTGTATGCATTCTGCCTTGGAGATATCCTTGCTAGTAATCACCCAGGTTCCCTCCTGTATCTCCTGATTCACACCTTGACTACTAGCATATAGCCCTGACGCTCACTTGGTGAGGTAAGTGGAATGCTATGTTGAACACTTATGTATCAGCCCTGTAAAGTACCGGTGAGGTTAGTATTGTTGTACATTTATTTTCCAGTCTTCTCCTGCCATCAAGACTGCAGCGACGTCACCTTGCTGGGGGAGAGTGGTATACTCCCTGGGATAATTCCCCCCACACTTTTTGGTAGCAGCTGACTTTGAGTGAAGTTATCTTTCTTGCTTGGGTCGCTGTTGTCTGGAAGTGTGTGGGACATTCATCTTTGCTCCTGTGGATGAACAGCCTCCTCTACCGAGGGGGATCCTTCACAGTTCAGTTCTGAAGAATTCTTTTTTGAGTTGATGATATTTTTGTTATAGGCATTTCTGGCTTGCCGGAGAAGTTTAAGATGGTCTGCGGAAGGGTGCTTTTTCCAGTTCCGTTCTGTTTGCCGGAGGGATCTCCTCTCATTATTAAGGGATCAGTTGAACCAAGGGTTCCTGTCCTTGAGCTGTGTTCTTTTCAGTTTTAGCGGAGCAAGGTCATCAACTATATTGGACATCGTTGTGGAATAGTGTTCAGTGAGGCTGTCGACCGTGGTGATATGGGGGGAGGAGGGAGGTCGGATGCACAGCGGGCAGCCAGTTTCTCAGGGTCAAGGTTCTTGGTGTCACGGATCCATCTTTTGGGGATCACCGGTTGCGGTGTCCATGTCTTGTGAGTGCCAGGCAGACGGAAGGTGATAGCGTGGTGGTCAGACCAGTCGCAATGGTCTATGGAGGTAAGTTTGACCACAGATTCCTTAGAGATGATCCAGTCCAGAATGGCACCTTTCGAGTGAGTAGGGAGGGAGAAGGCTTGGGTAAGGGATTGGTCAGCCAAGAAGTCTCTGATGGCGTTGACCTGTGGGTCCTTGGGGTGGTCCCAGTGCAAGTTGAAGTCACCAAGAAAAATGTCATTGGTGTTATGGGAGGCTTTGGCTGTGATGATTTCCATGACGTTGTCTGTGAACGTATCATTCTTGCCTGGGGGGTGGTAAAAGATGTGCAGTCCGCACTCAAGAGTGGCGCTGTTGCAGACGGAGAAGGCAAGATATTCGCATGAATCCGTAGGTTCGGCTAGAAGTTCAGTGATAAGGAGGTTGGAGCGGTAGGTGCAGGCTATGCCACCCCCTTTTTTTATGTTTGCCTGTCCAGCCTTACGATGTGATAGTTGGGCGGGACTAGAAGGTCTAGGCAGGGCGAAGAGGATTCATTAAGCCAGGATTCCGTCAAGATTGCTACGTCCGTGTTTAGATTGAAGATGAGATTGGCTACATCAGCGGCATGCTTTACCGCAGAGCGGCAGTTGATGAGGAGACCGGATAAAGGGGGGGGGCGGTATGCGTGTCGTGACTTGGGGCAGAGGTTGGGACTAGAGCAAGGTCACTGTTGCTATGCATGGTAGTCCCACATGTATAACCCTTTAAAGTATACCAAACCACATGGGGAGGTGCACTGCCAATATTCACCATTAGAAATTCTATCAGTAAGCTAGCCATCTGAGTTCTATACCCTAGGTTTAATAACACAGATCTTGGTAACATAAAGCGTTGCTCATCCCTATTAATATCTTCTAGCTGGAGTGTGGCTAGTATGGATTTATGATGTGAGGTAATCTTTCGAAAAACCTCTATTTTAACATGCTGGATCAGGCCCTTTATCATATAAACCATATATACTCTAGAATAACGCCTATGTGGTCCATACATCAGCTAAGCTGTTAGCCCGTGCTATGTCTGTGATAGATTTCCTCATTTTCACCATATGGGCAGGTTCAGCTAAGTTAATAGTGTCGATTTTGTAATTCATAATGCAATTAAAATGACCAAATACTATCAATTCCTCAGACGGATATTCCAATTTGAGGTTTAGCATATCAAACAGACTGGGGTAATCCGAATTTTAGCCATACAACACACAAAAGGTAAATATCTTTTGCATTACTTTAACTTGCGCAATATATCTCAGCTCCCTTTCAAATCGGATAATGTTTTAGAGTTGTATACTTGCAATAATATACCCCAATTGCTGTAGCAATACCATGTCCTTATATGCAAGATGGTTCTCCAGAAGACTTATGGGGACATTAGGATGGCGGGCGGACTTTGTCCACCCGCCACCCTAACGGAGAACGGGACCGCCCGCCATAAGGGCGGGGGTCCCGTAGGGCGAATTAGGATGTGCCCGCCACAGTGGCGGGCACATCCTACATGTTTATCATTGTGGCGGGCGGTGCAATCAGCACCGCCCGCCACAATGATAAACATTTCAGCACACATTTGCATATGCAAAGTGTCAGGCACCGCGCGGAGCCTGCTGCTTTGCATATGCAAATGTGGGGGGTACCATAGGTACCCCCCATGTACACCCCCAACACTGGGGGCCCCGCGGGGGGCCCCCGCAGCAATCATCGCCTGCCTTTCCGTGGTGGCATTGCCGCCACGGAAAGGCCCCTAAATTTAGCCGTCGTAATATGGCTGGCGGTGTCCATTGGACACCGCCACCATATTAATCTATCACCGCGGCGGTAAAGCGGCGGACGGTCTTTCCGTCCGCCGCTGTCCCCTCCTCCCTCCTAATCTGGCGGGGGGTAATCAGGACATGCATGTCGGGTGGATTGCCTCCGCCAGGCCGGCGGTGGCCACCGCCAGCCTGGCGGAGGCAATCCGCCCGACATCATAATGGGCCTTATAGTATCTGTGGTTTATAGATAGATAGTTCCTTTGTAACCAAATGGTGTTTCAGGGGTCGATTCAGCCCAGCCACATTCCAACTCATCAATTTAAACTGAAACATAGTGCATTATTTCATCGCCTGCCCTCCCCGCACCACATTTCAGTGCATTTCAATCTAAGAGTGAATCAAACTAATAAGCATAGAAGTAAGACCATACTAATTTTTTTTATCCCACTTCCAGTCTAGGGCCAGCCCACTACTGGAAAAGAAAGAAAAGTAAAGTCATAGTCGTAAATCGTGCAAGCAAGCAACCCACCCACACTGCGTCTTGTAGTAAACAAATCATCCTCTCACCCCCTTAGTTGTCAGTTCTAAAGACAGGCAATAGTGCGACCCAAACCCCACTCCCACCACTCACGCCTATAAGAAACAAAAATGTTCTGTGACACTCACTAAAAAGACTGAATAAATATGTAAGTATGCAATGCACTAAAACATTTAAACTTTCTTTGCATAGTCACAATTATCCAGGCAACAGGACTTCTAATCTCTGTATCAATAGGTGTAATTTGACAAATTCGAAAACATGGAGTTCAGAAACCTGTATTATGTATTCGTATACCGCAGAAAATACCCCTGGGCCTGCCCCTGGTTGCAACTCCTATTAAACACTACTTTAGCCACTGCTTGGGAACACTGGCAGCGTTGCCATCCATAAAGCATATCCATGTTTCACCATGCCGCTTGATTTTTAAATGTGTGGGCTCCTAAAGAAATACTTGAGCCCCTGCTGTTTTCAGTGGGTAAATCATCTATTGCAACTTCTACCTGCGGTCTATTGTTAACTTACAAAAATTTGATACACAAAAAATGTAGTTGAATCAAAAGTATTTGGTGTGGATGGCCACGCATTCAGATATATAGCCTGTCTCAGGAGGAAATAAACCATATATATAAAAATTGGTCGGGTCATATCACTGTTAATTTAAAAATTGACACCCAATCGAGAAGCCAGAAACCAGTGCACACATTGTATTTGTCAGTCCAGATCCCAGCCCGAGAGGTCAGGAAAGGAACTTTGAAACGTGTATAATAAACTGAGGGGGCTCACCCCTTTCTTTCCCCTCTGGAACTCTTAAAACCCTTAGGGGCATATTCTCAATGAGTTATCGCAGAGTTAACAGCACTTTATCAAAGCTAAAGCAGGAATAAAGTTATCACCCCATTCACAAGCTGGTGCTAACAGCCCAAAGCACAAGTTTACCGGCAATAGCAGCTGCAAAAAACATCGCCACAGACAACCCCAGCAACTATCGCTAATGAGATGCAGGGTAGGCATTCCCGTGCAAATAGCCGCAACAACACCACTCCGCAACATTCTCAACGACCAGCCAGTTCGGCGAACAGACCACAAAACATGCGATAAGGCGCGTTAGCTGCAGGAAAGTAATACCTGTCCTGACCTGGTGTAAAGTCGGACAGCAGCCTGCACCAGAAAAGGGAGCCCAGGCCAGAGCCACACCTGAAGGGCAACAGATGCCATGGAGCCACTGAACATGCAGGCCGGTCACCCAAGAGGGTCACAACACCCACCGCCACCACCCCCAGGACCAGCCCCCCCGACACCCACCGCCCCCCACCCCTCCGGACTAACACTGAGGCAGCGCAGACAAAGACAGCGACCCCAGAAAATACACCAAGCTCACAGACCCAACACCAGAGAATGTCATTGCCCACTACAGGCTCAAAGGGAGAACCCTCCTCCACATCCTGACCACCATTGGCCACCGGCTGACGGTACCAACACAGCGGACAAACAAAATCCCACCTCAGACAAAGCTGCTGGCCGTGATGCACCTGTTGGCCTCTGGTACCCTCCAACCAACAACCGCCTTTGTCGGCGGAATCACACAGCCAGGCCAATCCAAGTCCCTCATAACGGTCATGGATGACACCATCAGCTTGGTACCCCACTATTTATACTTCCCCCACACTGCGCAGGAACAGCTGGAGACCAAGCAAGGTGCCTACGTCACAGATGGCTTCCCGCACGTGTCAGGGGGCAATTGACTGCACACATGTCCCACTTGTGCCCTCTGGCAACACTGCACACAATAAGCGCAACAGAAAGTGCACGTATCTCACCAATGTGCAGGCACTAGTGGTCCACCGGGGAATCTCCGCCAACATCGCCGCCAACCACCCAGGCAGTGTGCATGATTCATACATCTCCGACAGTCCATCATCAACCTGCGCTACCAGGATGGTACCCACGGAAATGCACTGCTCGATGGCCAATACCAAATACACACACCACACATTTCAACTCCACAAAAATGCAACTCACAACATAGGAAATGCACATGTCACAAGCTCACATACAACACGCACACCCACCAGACATGACAGCTCAACTCACTGTGGGAACATGGCCCAGCCATATACATTAGCTATCAACGGTATGGCACCTCAGCCACACAATAGCAGAATGTTGGAAGAGGTGGGGCCCAGGCATGTGCGAAGCAGGCAAGTGACCAATGAATGAGAATGTACACAATGCTAAGTGTGGCGTGGAAGTGATGGCCAGACTGCAGTATGCAGACCACACACACATATCCATGTCGACACACACCACTGGTGTATGGAGTGTAGTGCATGTAATGCATGTTGACATTGTGTTGACATGTATGTTGGCGCATTGTTCTTGTTTACATGTAGACTGTCTGACAATGTACATGGTGACTGTTTGGGAGGTTCAGGATTGGGATGCTGGACTGTGTACATTTGGACTACATGATGGATGTGAGGTTGTATGCGTACATTTCCATTTCACAGTTTCCATCTCTGTCAGATGTAGTAGGCTTGTTTCTGCGCGTGTGCAGACCCAGTTGTGTCCTCTGTTATGCAGTTGTTTTTGCGCATTCTACCACATTGTCGTCAATGTGGGTGTGCTGTTATTGCTATGTGTGTGTGCTGAAGTGTGCCACAGGGATCAGGGACATGATCCAGGGTCATTGTGGGTGTGCAGTGTGCTACACCTCATTGTGCATGTGTGCCATTGTACCCATCTCCCCCCGTCCCCACACTCCCTGGCCATTACTCACCCTGTTGATGTTGTGTCAGGTCCTCCCAAGCTGAGTCTGCACTCCCGACTCCTTGCACCGTTTCCACACTGTTGACTGGGGCATCCGTTTCCTCCAGATCCTCCTGTGGTGCAGGACTCCCACCTCCTGTCGCCATTGCTGCCTTCCTGATGGCAGCGGCTTTGTGCCTGGTTTACATTTTCACATCATGCCAGCGCCTCTTGGCCTCCTCCATTGGCCTCCTCGACACTCTGACTGCGTTCCTGGTAGTCTAATTGGGGGTCAGTTGATGGTAGGGTTCTGTCGCCTCAGTGACGCTGATCTGGTTTTCCTGCAGACTGTCCCCGTCTTCCTCTCCTTCTTCTCCCTTGCCTTCCCAGACCCTGTTGTTCCTTGCTGGTGGTCTGTGGGGCTTGTGGGGTGTGCGTCGTCCTCTCCACTCGGTCATGGTGCATTCATGTTGCTACGCACTTTGGATTGTTTAAGGTGTGTTGCTTTTGTAGCTTTTATAGTGCAGTTTCCCACCAGATGCACGGGATCTGCAGGCCTATCGCTGGTTTTCGCTGCTTTTTGTACTGCGATTGGCCTCATCGCAGGATATTTTGCGTTTCGCATTTTTGCGGTGGGGTATTGATTTTTACACAGTCATTTGAGGTGTTATCTGGAGCCTATCGCATGGTACTGCCGTATTGAGAATGCTTCGTGACACAGCGTAATTTTCCTGCGATAGCCTGCGATGTTGGAAGTTGCGTTAAGTTACTTTTGCGATGGTTATCACACGTTCTTGAGAACATCCCCCTTAGATTATTGTGGCATTGGTAATTCTCCAAATCCTCAAGTTTAGACTGCATCAGTGAGTGCCTGACTGTCTTAGATGTAACCATTCCAACTTCTTCCTTGTTCGCAACCCTCTGCTAAAGCTTGAGCAGCTGGGAAGTCAATGTAGTCACTTACCTGTTATTTCTGACAGTGTTTGCTGCAACTGTGTATTGTCTGACCTTACCTGGCCATGGTGCTGCAGTGCCTCAGATCGATCAGCCTGTATAAGTTGGACAGTAGTGGCAAACAAAGGCTCAGAAATGTTGAT
Source organism: Lissotriton helveticus (assembly GCF_964261635.1). NCBI lineage: Eukaryota > Metazoa > Chordata > Amphibia > Caudata > Salamandridae > Lissotriton > Lissotriton helveticus. The sequence continues at coordinate 1,503,894,164 of NC_136059.1, read as the reverse complement.
GACAGTATTAATATCAACAAGTAGCGTTGATATCCTGGTACGTGACATGTTACATTATAGTGTGAGCTGTACATGTAAAGTTATTATTAATAAACATTTCACAAAAAACATTATTTCTCCTTTTTTTTGTACAGTGAGTGACATGTGATGGCTTTTACATCTTAGTTTGTTTAGCTATAAATATTTTATATAATGTATATATTTAATTTTATTGAAACATATATTCTTGTTCTAAACGTAAAATAAAAAGTTGTAATTATTAACTTGGCAGAACTTTTATTACACTTTAAAAAACATATGTATGTCTTTCTATATCATTTTAACATATTTATATTTGTAAAGATTTTTACAGAAATGTTACGTATTTTTTTCACACATAAATTTATTACATATACATGTTTCTATTTTTAGTATATAATATATATTACTATATTATAATAACTAATATTGTTATAGTACTTTTTACTTTATAGTTCACATAATCATTTATATATTTTTAAAACATTTCTAGCTATTTTAACTGTTATTAAAACACTGTATTTGAACATTTTTATGTTAAACTATCACTGTTTTCCATAGTCGATAGTCTTTTTTATTTTCATTTTGCAGGCATTTTTTTTTAGCACTCTAAAGACCTTATTACGATGTCGGGTGAACGACACCGTTTCAAGAAAGAAACCTTCCCAATTTGGATGCAACTGCTCATAGGAAACATCACTTTTTCAATGGAAGCTTGTGCAGCGGGCAGAAATGGTCGCAGCACAAGCTTCCATTGAAAAATTGATGTTTTCAAACATCTGTGCACCGTGTGGCAGGCACCTGACAGTGTTTGCCACACAGTGCAGGGATATTTAGGTGGGCAGCATAGGTACCCCCAGGCCCAAATGCAGAGGGCCAAGAGGGAAGGGGCCCTGCTAGCGGCCCCCAATGTCACTTTCTGACAACCTTTCCATGTTGGTAAGGCCAACATGGAATGGCTGTTGAAAAACCGACATCATAATCCCGCTGTCTTTTAGGGATTATGAATTGTTTCTGACGCAGCGACTGGCTCCTTGAGCCCATCGGAAAATGTCTAATTGTCCCTTTGACTATTGCCTCCGACCAGATGCATTGTAATGGGTCCGTCGACCACAGCAGCAGATGGCGGTCGGACCGCAACCAACGAGCCTTTGGTTGCACTCTGACCAACATTGTAATCAGGCCCTAAGTGTATTTTGTCGTCTATTCCTATTATTTTTAGTAAGATTTTGTGGAAGCCAGTTGCAGTTACCTGCTGCTGATCATCTGATAAGGTGATACCTACTTTAAGTTTTTCTGTAGGCTTTTGAGGGTAGGGGGAATGTGGGTAGATGTAGTTACTGTGAGGTATAGTTGTAGTTTTGTTTGTGAGGGTTATTTTCTATTGCTTAGTGTTACGTTGTTCACTAGTGTTGTCTGTTAGGCCTTGTTATAGTTTGCTGGTAGTCGTGTGTGATTTTACACATTGTTATTTTATTTATTGTGTTATTTTATAGTTCTAATATCATTTTATTTTGGGGGAAATTATGTTTTGTGAGGGGGTAGGTGTTGTCTTTCTTTACAAGTTTACAGATTGGAAGGCATTCCATGGACCTGGGTGTATTGTGTTTCTTTAGAAAGAAAAATATTTGGGCTTATAAAAAATGTTTTACATATCTCCTGTAGTGGTTTATTTTTTTATTTTTTTATGTTTCCTATTGACTTTGGATTACTTTGCTTGATTACTTTGGACTTTTTCATTATTGGAATTTGTTTACACTTTTTTATGGATTGAAATATGTGAACACAAATGTGGAGGAAGATCTACAGCTACCAAATATTTATTTATTTTTGCATGGGAAACTGTTATATTTTAATGTGGATGTGTATTTGGTCTGATTGCAATGTCATATTTTTAGTTTCTATGTATGTGATTAAATTGGTTTCATGTTGTGTTAATTTCTTGCTTTTCCGAGGGGCTCAAGGAGGCCTTTGGGGCAGCAGTCAGACCAAAATCCCTACAATAGGGACGGTGCCTGTTTAGGCACTGCCATAGGGATTACGATGTCCATTTCTCTCTGCCTGTAAATGGTGGTGAGACCACCATGTACAGGCAGACAGAAAGCGACTTTGGGAGCCCCTTCCAGGGTCCCCATCACCCATAGGCCTACACTATGGGGCTTGGGGGCACATGTGGTGACCATTAGACATCCATGGACATGGTGCATGGATGTTTAAAACATGCCTATTTCTTCTGTGGCTTGTGCTACAGCCCTTTACGGGCCACTGCACAAGCCGCAATAGAAAGCAGCATGTTTCCGACTGCCTGCTCGGTGGTCGGGTCTCGATTTGTCGTACGGATCTGCCGACTACGTGTCGGCCCGTATCCATCCCGCAATATTGGTGGTATAGTACACTCATAATAAAGCCCTTAGTGTAGATTTTTGGAGATGTCTCCAAATGCTTTGGTTAAAATGATAATAATAGCTTTGTACTGTTGTGTATGGTTATAGCTTAACTACTTGTTTGTATCATTGACTGTTCTAAGTGTATTAACATTTTATGCAGGGAGTAGCTGTTTCTTTTTACATTGATGTAGTTTAGTAGTTTGTAGTAAGTGTTGCTTTGTTAGGTACCAATGCATGCATGAGGGGTATGTTAGTGTTTTGATAATGACCATGTATAATCCAAATCTGTGTGAATGGCCAAGGGCACATTTTGAATGTCCGTTTATCATCCATGTTTCACATTGGCTTAGTCTTAATACATTATTTACAGTATCAAATATAATTACTTGTTTTACATTGTTAAGGTTGACGGTAGGAGGAAGGGTTCATCATTATGTGTAGTGGTGAAGTGTTCAGAAATGTCATTGCTTTGGTATCTTCTCAGGGCAGCAGAAGTATCGCTGCTGGCTTTCTTAATACCTGGTAATTGGCGTTTTACAGTGGACATTGCGGGTAGCTGACCTGTGATGTGTTCAGATACTTTAAGGTATATATATTTTAGTATTTCAGTGGTGGGTTCTGGGGAACTAGTGCTTCCTTCTTTTAAATCTTGAAGTACATGTCTTACTTCGTTTTTGGTGACTTTTGGGGTTGGTTGTGTTCTCTCACTTTAATAACAACATAATTTTTTTGTAGTAGCCCTCCCATAACAAGCATTAGTGTATTGTTTGGTACATTTCCAATATACATTGTCTGTACTTGTGCTTTCCTGGCTGTAAGTGTATCCCATGTGTGAGAGCAATTGTTTGCCTTTTTGAGATGTCATAAATCTTGCTCTATCTGGTCATTCGGTGTGAAAATCGTTTCGTAATATAATCTAAATTGATTTTGCTTGTGTAGAGAAAAAAATTACATAGATTTTTTGACATTGTACACTTACATTTGTGTTGTTGCCGATAATTTTTGGTCTTTTTTTTCAATGTTTATTTTTGGTTCACTTGTAAGGGTTGGGTGATTTTAGTTCTATTTTTTACATTTGTGCGTTACTTGACGTTTAGAAGTTATATGATTTTGTTCAGGTGTTCGAGAATGGAATTTAATTGCTGGTTCTGTAGGTCACTGATTTTGCTGTAATTGTGTTGTAGTATCTAAAGCTTGGTAGAGATATAAAGATAGATTGTTTGGATAATTGTTTTATCTGACCATTTTTTAATTATTTCCTTTATACTGTTTTAAATAAAACATTTTAAACGTACTTTAACCCCTTCGTTGCCAGCCCCACATCGTGCCAAGCCTTTTTTTGGCTATTTGGGTTGTTCGCACTTTGGCCCCTATAATGTTTTGTCCACATAAGGGGTGTTCTTAGGATGGCGGGCACCACTGATTAGGCTGCGACCGCCACACGGTGCCTGCCACCTTGTGAATGGCAATGTAGCGGAGGTACCATAGATACCCCACAGGTTCAGCCTCCCCACCCCCGGGGTCCCGCAATGGGCCCCAAAAGCTATTCCCTGCCAGCATTTCCCTGGTGGCATCACCGCCATGGAAAGGCCTTTGAAAACACACATCCTAATATGGATGGCGGTGCCTGCTAGGCACCACCACCATATTAAGGCTCCAGTCCGCCCGGCTGGCAATCGGAGTGTTTGCTAACCGGCGGAAAAGAGACGGCCACACTTTGCATCCGCCGCAATACCCCCGCCATTATAATATGGCAGGGGGTAAATCAGGTTGGGATGGAGGGCGTGTCAGGTCCCATCAGAGTAAACACTGACATTGCCTCCCGCCGAGCACAGAACTACATTACCCAGGTTCCCTGCAAAGAGGCACGTGGATGACTTTATCGCGCTTCTACCAGGAAATGATTTATTCGCCTCAAGGAGAATCGCGGGTGCCGGTTACTCCTCCCGCTGGGTAGAAGTTCGTCCAGGTCCTGGTAAGGGTGCACATGCACCGTTAAACTCTTGCTCATTCTGTAAACTGCCCAGCGGATGCGGCAAGTTTTCTTCGTGTAATATTTGTTACCGCGTTCCCCTTGGCGAACCTCGTCAGGTTCTTGCGGGGAAACGGAAGTGGTTCCCATTGCTCCGAAGAGAGAGCAGGGGAGTATTGGTTATATTCTTTTGAGAGAAAGACTTACGGAGAAGGAAGGCGGCTGCCATTCTTCATATTTGTTTGGGCCTACTCACCCGGAAACAGGATTCCTAGTTAGGGGAGTTCCCTGCATGACTTATCATTGTTTTACCTACGAATAAGGAACTAAGGAAATTCTTGAGTATTCATGGAGTTATTTCACGATAATTTTGAGAGCCTTATGTTTTGTGAAACCATTCCACCGAACGCATAGGGTGTTGGATTTAGTCTCACGTTCATGTGAAACTGAATTTAGGAATTGTGTATATACCTTTTGGTCTGAGAATTATCAGACGTGGATTACCCAGGAGTAAAGCTAACGCAGTATACTTTATGGGAGTTTTGATACCGATGCATTTCTCTCAGCATAAAGGATCCCATTATCATATAATTGCACTGAATTATTGACCTTCCTCTGTGGGGATCCTCTTTATGTTGTCTTACTACAGGGGGACCTGAGATTTCCTACGTCAGCCTCTGCACCCCCTGTAACGCTTCTATGCTGCATGTTTGTGGGTAAGCAGTGTAGAGACCGTGAGCAGTGAATCATTTAAACATTCCATGGCATTCTGTTATAAATGGTTATTTCATTTCTTTACACATGATAAGCGCCCTGATATCTGCCATATTGCTGACATAAAGAAAAAGAGATGTTATTTTCCTTTACAGGTAGATAGACAGAATCATTGTTCCATATCAACAGTAGAGAGGCTGGTTAGGGTGTATGACTTTGTGTTACCTGCTTTGTATTTTTTCTCAACAGGTCTCCCTCCCTGCAGTCCCCATCCTTCCCTTCACCCGCTTGATCACTCCATGGAGTCTGTGTACTAACTCAGACCGTGTTGGTATCGAGAGGTGGACCATAACGAGCAACATACGATCCTGAGGAGTCCAGGCCGGGACAGGGCGGATCGCCACCCCCGGGACGGGGGTGGCGATCCTCCCGCCATCCTAATCACCCTTTAGTATCCACACCAGATTAACATTTTTTTTTCTGAAATCTGGAGGATTTTAAAGGTTCCAAGGGTTTGTGGATTCTCCTGGAGGGGACCGACAAATAGCCAAAATACAGATACATTTGTGATTTCTGGGAAAAATATTCAAAACAATTCTGCAGAAGACAGCATCTGTTTTTCCCCCTAGAAATGGTATTCATGAAAGGTTTGTGGTGCTAAAATCAACATCTTCCCAGCTTTCAGGAACAGGCAGACTTTTGTCGGAAAACCAAAAGATTCTACACAGTTTTGGCATTTTACTGGGACAGAGCTTATTTTTCCTATTTTGTTTTTAAGCTTCCAATATCCTTCCAGTAAGTGGATGAAAAGGGTATGAAATCCATAATGGGTCCTGGAAAGCTTTACATTTCTGCAAAGTATACATTTCTGCAAAGTAGACAAACGTCTGAATTCATCAAGGGGTGATTTGTGTAGATCCTTCAAGTTTTTCCTATAGAAATTAACAGTTGAAATAAACAAATATTGAAATTAAGTTGAAAAAAATAGCCAGTTGTGCCTACATTTTCACCTGTTACTTCTCCTAACTATGGAATATTTTTTGAATCAATATACCGTTACATTTGCATGACCCTTCTGGTTGCTGGGATAAATAGGGGTTGTAGGTTCACCAAGAACCCGAGGTACCCAGAGCCAATAATCAAGTTGCACCTTGCAATGGTTTTTCACTGTGTACTGGGTATACATCAATTCATTTGCTAAAATATAAAGAGTGAAAAATAGTTATCAAGGAAACCTATGTATTTCTGAAATAGGAACAATATATAAAATTTAGAAGCAATGGTTATTTGTACATCTCTAAATTTGTGGCTACCCATATTAGCATGTGTATCAGAGGGCATTGTTCAAAATTAAATCTTTTTTACACACTGTCTCACATTTGGATGGCAGAAATGCAATGAAAGACAAATGGTAATAACACTTGTTCTACTATTCAGTTTTTCCACAAGTCTGCCAATAAAAATGGTACCTCATCTGTGTGGTAGGCCTAGTGCCCGCAACAGGAAATGGCCCAAAACGCAATGTAGACAAATTACATGTATCTTTTTACCACAATGTAGATAGCGAGAGACAATTAGTCCAATTGCACAGTCTCAGCATCTAAGATCACACACAAAAAGCTACTGGAATATTTAAAAAGTTTTGGGAGGTGAACACTTTTTTTGACCATTGTCAAAAAAGGGAGTCCCTCGTTTAACCTCTTAAGTATCCAAAGATATTGGAGTAGATGCCTCACTCATCATGACGTGCTTCATCATCGGCACCTTTCCACACCCTGTTAGGATGATACCACCAGGGTGGACTCAACCAAAGATAAAACGGGAGTTATCAGATGAAATCAGAGCTGGATAAGCAGGGATCCAGATAAAAGATTACTGTTAAAAATACTTATACTCAAAGGTTTCCTTTATTCATAGGGTATCTGGGATACGGATAAAAAGTATGTTGGGGTTTCCTATTGAATATAACAGATCAATGTAATCCTAGATTGATGCCAAAATATTTCGGCTCACACTTCAAGCCCATTTAGTTTTTTTAATGTATCCCTACCTTTCTATGCATGCACACCATGCACACTTATGAGGCCTAAGGCTCTGACCTGTCTTGCTTTTCTGTTCTTGAGGATTTTCCTCTATGCTGGTATTCCAAGGGTCATGCGGCTCTGGAGGGTGGTGCTGTCTTTTAGTCACACTTACTTCAAAGAAGAAGCACTGCGGAAATAGCTTGCATCTCCTCTTCAGACCGCAGCCCACACATCCCTGGACTCTCCCGGTTGTCTAGTTTTCAGAAATGTTGGGGTTTGGTAGATTTCCCTAGATGGCCGGTGAGCCGGGGACTAAAAACGCAAGTGACATCCTTTCACAACCAGGTTGTTTTGTGATCGATAATTTTGATGCCTCCGCAATATGGCTTGCACCCTTACCTGTCGCGGGGACTTGGCCCACCCACACAAGTGAGGTAGCATTTTTATTGGGAGACCTGGGGGAAATCTGGGTTGTAGGAAACTTGTGCCAGCCCAGTGATCCCACAACTTTCCCACATAGAAATGTGAGGAAATAATGTTTTTGTAAATGAATCAAATTTACAAAGGTTTCTGCATAAGTAAACCTTGTGGGATCCACACAAAACATATCACATAATATTCCCTTGGTGACCAGTTGCCTAAAAGATGTGAGGGCAAAAGGTTTTAACTATAGAGAAGGTATGCAATGACGGTAAAAAGCACAAAAAAACACCAAAACATACCCATCTACTAGTCAACCCAGGCAATATGGTTGGATTTGGTACAAGGGTAAGTAATTGGATCATAAAAAAAAGTTATTCACCAATTACTTTACGAAATACAAGCCACAAAAGTAATCGTTAATAATTTCAACATTAGATAAAAGAACCACTGACTTATAGCTTGTGAGGTGTAAAGCCACGTCAAGGCACCATCTGCTTTACAGTCCATTCCCACGCCTTTCATGCATCGGACAAAAAAAGAATTCACACTGCTAGCTGCAGGCCGAACATAATACAACACTTATATTTACAAACAGGTCCCTTTCATGGCCCATCACTCTTCAACGCCAACAGGACTAACACACCAATCTCACCACCAACCACCCAAACATCAGACAACTGGCAAACACACCTCAAGCAAGGCCATCGATAGACATTCTAGCTACCAGCCACCAACACACTGCCAGTCCACGCACACACCAGCCAAGAGCCAGTCTACATACACTGCCCGACAAGCAAGCGCCAGCCTTCACACACCCCCAGTCAGGCACCAGTCGACACACGCCACCTGCAAGACGCCAGCATTCACGCACCGCCAAGCAAGCGCTAGTGCACATGCACCACCAGCCAATCGCTAGTCTACATGAACCGCCAGCCAGGCACCAGTCCACATGCACCGCCAGTCCACATGAACCTCCAGTCCACATGCACTGTCAACCAAGCGCCAGTCCACCCACACCACCAGCCAAACGCCAGTACAGGCAGACCGTCAGCCGAACTCCACTTCACACATTGCCACTTAAACTTTCCCTAATGTATAGTGGCTTTCTGCCTTCCTTGGAGGCACTTGGACCTAAAATGAAAGGCTGTTTTGCCCCCGGGATGGTCAGAAAACAGCCAACATATTGCCCCCATGATTGGAGCGACCCTTGCCCAAGAGGACGCTCCCCAACATATCAATAAATTCAATCCCTGTTATCTAGTGGGTTTCTGCAAGATTGGCCTAAAAAGATGCCTAAAGTGCTTCCAAGGGGGGCAGAAACGGCAAACGGCCAAAATAATGCCCCCAAAAAAGGGAGGAGCGCCCTTGCCCAAGGGGCCGCTAGCCTCTATGCCAAAACACATATCCCTGGTTTGAAGTGGGTTTCTGCCCCCCTTTGAGGGCAGATTGGCCTAAAATATGGCAGATCTGCCCGCAATGTGGGAAGAAACGGCCCAAATATTACGTCCCAAAAAAGAGGAGCACCCTTCCCTTTGTGGCTGCTCCCCCATATGCTAAACAACATATCCCTGGAGTCTAGTGGGTTTCTGCCCCCCTTTGAGGGCAGATCGGCCTAAAATATGGCAGATCTGCCCTCAAGTGGGCAGAAACACCAAAGTGTGCCACATTATGAAATGGAGCAGCCCTTACCCAAGGGGCCACTCCCAATGCACAGACAAATCCATGGAGGCCTGGTGAGTGCATTGCTGCTGCTTGATCGCTGTCCTCACTGGCAATCGCGCAGCAGGAATGCACTGCAAAGAGACACAAGGGAAAGGAAAAGCTCTTTCCTTCCCTCCCTGTGCCTCTTTGCTGTCCCTGATGCCCCCCAGGAGGAAAAACATGCATTTCCCCCCTAAGCGCTGGAAGCTCTGATGATATCGTGGCTCGAGGGGGGATCGGAGTGGCAGCAGAAGTGCTTCTGCTGCCACCCCCAGTGGAGGCATGTACGTGGGCGGCCCACGGGGGAAGTGCCAGCGCTTCCTCCGTGAGCGGGTGCCAGGACGTAATGGTTATGTCCTTGGCGCAGCAGTACAGCTGCAGAGGATGTAACTATTACGTCCATGGCACAGAAGGGATTAAAAGTACCTGTTCATTTGGGAATTGGGCAGAGTGCCGTTCTCGTGCAGGTTTAGAATTTATTGTATATGAAGAAGATACGTTTTTCCCTCTTTTTTATGTAGGTTAGTTAATTACATATTTTTATGGTTAGTTTACTGTATATGGTTTGTATTGGTTAGTATTTGTTTCGTTTGAAATGTGTTCATGTATTACCTCTTATGCTGGAAACTAATTGGTGCTTTTGTTTTAATGTGAAATATGTTTGTGTTGTTTTTTATTATTATGCTTATATATTTGTAATATTGAATGTTATATTTTAAAGTTTAACATTTCTAATATATTCAAATTTAAATATATTTATTGTATTCCTTTTATATGAAATTACATTTTGTAATTAGTTTTTTTAAGGTCAAATATTATTTTATATGTTTTAGTGTTAATTATGGTGTGATAATATTTTAATTATATATTTAGATGATATGAGTTTCATTTTATTTGTGGTATACTGTAAGTGAGATTTTGATCAATATTTTTTAATACTTTGAATTATTTTTAGCAATATTAATGTAGTCGATAATGTGTCTTTCAATATTTTTGTTAATTTTTATAGTTATTTAACGGTAATTATATTTTTGTGTACGATATTTGTGTTTTTGATATTGGTAAACACAGATATTTTTCCGACAATATTTTTGTCATCAACGTTTTGTGCTTTGGTTAATTAGGTAAGGAATGTCAATATTTTCTTAGCCAATAATTTAATTTTTTTGTGTGTCGATATTTTATTCCACAATATTATGTTATTGATACCAGGCCTACAGCCTTGATAATTAGTTGTCATCAAAATCAGCCCAGTACTGCTGTTAAGCATAGGCTTTCCCACAAGGCAAAAAGTGAAAAACAGGTACACAATTGTAAACAAAATACTGTCCTCAAGCAAACCAACAGGTGGTCGGCGTATAAACTCTCTAAGTAGTGCTTCTAAAAGTCATTTTCTGTTGATCACATAAGGTAAATGTAAATGTAAATGTGTAAATGTAGTTGAGCTTATATAGCGCACAGCTACCCGTAGTGGGTTTCCCGGCGCTTGCTTAGGGAACCCTTCCTGGTATTCCCCTGTGAGATAGCAGGGTATCCACAAGGTGAAAGTCAGGCATCCCGCCGCGAGGGGCCGTTGTGGAGATTAAGCAAGCTATTGCCCAGAGTCGCAGAGTGTGAACCCGTGAGTCGAGGAGGCACCGGGGCGAGAATTATCGAGTCCGTGGAATTTTTAGCCCAAGACCCCACCGAGGCGGGGAATTGAACCCTGGTCCAGGACCGATCTCAGCTTCCGGGTCTGCTGCCTCTAACCCCTGAGCCACACTTCTCCACACAAGGTCTGGTGACAGCTGCACTGTCAAGTCAGTCGTAACAAGAAACACAGAGCTTTCTTGAATGCAGCTCTAAGGAGGAGCTGGATGCTTTGTTACTTACAACTGCAGCCGATGGGGGTTGCAGTCTTAGGCAAGCGTTGAGGAGTTTGTGGACCAGTACTAGATGGCAACGTGTATTTTTCTGGGTCATGTTCCTTTCTCTGCTAACCTTAATAACACTTGTCAAACCATTTCTTCGAGAAAGCAATTTCAGAACTACTGTTCAAGCCTGAGTACTCCTGTCTCTGGGTAGTGGTAATGCACTTCTCCATGGACTTCCAGACTCCATATTGGCACTCATTAGGGACATCCTACATGCCCCAGCACATCTCATCCAGGACCTGAAGAGATATGTTCAAATCACCAACATCATGATGAAACTCCATTGATTTCTTGTGCCGGCCAAACTATCTTCAAAACCAGCTGCAACATTTACAAAGCCATTACGATCAGCACTCCTGCTTATCTTTCCATTCTGGTAGTTCTCGGTACACCCACAGCCATTATCCCATCAGACGTCCGACTAAGAGGTGTAAAAAATAAAAAACAAGATAGCAGGCCATTTAAATTTATGCACTCACAATCTGGGACAACATCCCGTATTGATCAGGATCAAGGGCGGACTCGCCATACTGGGCATCAGCCGTTACCCTGGTAGGTTGGAAGGGTAGTTTCGGTTTTGTTCCTGGGGCTGGTTTTATTACTGGGGGGCGGTTTATCTTTGAGCTTGGGGACACTGTGTTTTGAATACTGATATGGGTTTAAAAGCACCCGCTGCAGAGTTTCTTTTAATCTAGCAGTTTTCAGGCAACAATAAAAATGTTAATAGAACACTGGTGATTAACGTACTTGCACTGTGAATATCAAGGGTCCCCTGCTAATAGAATAGATAGTTCTTAAGGCAGGGACAAAAACTGTGTGTGAATAGCAACTCAAAATGAATACAAAACTATAGGTTACAATAAACAGCTATAGGTCAACAGGGAAAGGTACATTCAAAGGAACCAACACAAGAGTAAGTTTTTTATATAAAATAAGTTTGATTCATTTAATAACAATCATATTAAAAAGTAGACATCAACTGTCATACTAACATAAACATACAATTAATAATTAAAAGCAAGGAACAGATTACACAACATACTATACTTCAATACATATAAATTGACAAGAACTAAAAAATAAAAAATAATCAGTGGCAATGATTATTGTTTGACGCGCGTTTCGGCGTTGCAGACAACGCCTTCTTCAGGAGCCACAATTTTTCATCAGAAAGATATTCTGTTGATCACTTATATCAGCTTCTAGTATAATAATGGCCAGGATCTAGCCACCTTTTGCGAAAAGTTTATCCCCACGAACAATTTATAAATCTAACATATATAGTAGTACTGCCTCTGTAATAAATGAACGATGCACTTGGAGGCAGCTGTGTATTGCAGTTATTTGAATTGACGTCGACTTCTCCTGATGTGAGCTTGTCTGTGTATTCAGGATAGTGATACCCTGTCTCTTAAAGAATGTCAGGCTTATCCGCTCTGGTGATTCTTTAAAGTCCACTAACTGCAGGCAATGCAATGCACCTTTTCTCAGCGTGAAAGCGGACAGATAAACCGCTCCAAGCAGAGTCGTGCCGTTGTTTAAATGGTGCACCTTTTCTTAGCGTGAAAGCAGGCAGATAAACTGCTCCAGGTACAATCGTTTTGAAGCTCGAATGGTGCAGAGATACGTCCGGGTGCTGCAAGGGATAACTGCTCGCAACCCGCCGACGGCAAAAAGTGTTAACGTACTTGCTACAGAGGGATCCGAGTTTTTTCTAGTGGCTATAACTCATCTAAAGTAGTACAAAGGGTTAACATCCTGCTGCAAATAATGTGTACCATGCAGCTCAGTGGGTTGCTGCTTTTGTCATAGAGATCCTTTTGTTACTTGCACCTCATAAGTTACAATCGTAATGTTGCACATTAAGCTATGAACTTCCATCAAATTGCTGCATGCAAACTGCATGGCATAGGTTAGAAAGTTGTTTGTTTTGTTTCTACACATTTATGATTCATTGTCTCTGTATGTGATGTAAAGTGCTCCAACACCCTACACTGGTATGAGAGGTGTTAGAAAACAAATAAAACAAATAAAATACATGTGAGAGATGGGCTATGGAAAGATGAGGGGCACTGTTGATGGATGTTAGTGAAAGAATCTGTGGAGTAGGAGGTCATTGGGGCGGGGTGCCCGAAAATATTGTCGCACTGAGCACCACCAGAGCTTTAGCCGGCCCTACCGTGCCACTTAATGGGATGGAGGATGCTAACATCCCTCTAAAGAATCACCACCAGAATATCGACTACAGAAATATCGACATCAAAAAATATCGGAGCCGTAATATCGATGTCCACAATATTGAAGTCCTATCTAACTTATGGTAAGTACAAAAATATCGGGGGGAAAAAATATTGTTAAAAATATCGCTGTTAAAAATATCGTTTTTTTAATGTTTAAAAATTATGTAAAATAAAGTACATAATATATATAATTAAAATAAACAGTTACAATTATTTTAAAATGTTTAAAATTGTAACTAATACGTATAATATAAAAATATATTAAACATATATACGTATAAAATATAATATATATACTTACTTAATAATATTTATAAATAATTATTTTAATAACTTATACATTGTTAAAAGCATTTTAAAACTCATAAATTCATATATACAAATAACCAATAATATGAATAAAAATATAAAAAATAGATATAACAAATTACAAAATTACAACATTTATAAAATATATTATACACTACATTAACCAAAATAGTAGAGAAAATATTGGATATCAGAAGGGATAAAATTACTATTCCCACTTCAGAGAGGGTAACAGTAGGGAAAGTGTTGGATAGCTTAGGGGTAAACATTTCTGTTCCCACTCCAGAGAGTGAAACAGTAGGAAAGGTTTTGGATAGCGTAAGGGGAAGAATTACTATTCCCACTCCAAGGAGTGCAACAGTAGAGAAAGTGTTGGATAACGAAGGGGTACAAATTACTATTCCTACTCCACTGACTGCAACAGTAGGGAAAGTGTTGGATAGCGTAGGGGTAAAAATTACTCTTCCAACTCCAGAGACTGCAACTGTAGGGAAAGTGTTGGATAGCGTAGGGGTAAAAATTACTATTCCCACTCCAGAGAGTGTAACTGTAGGGAAAGTGTTGGATAGCAGAGGGTTAAAATTAACATGCTTATCAATTAAATATTTGTTTAATAAATAACAAGCTAATAATTAATTAACAATACATTATTTATAAATACCAATAGATTTAAATTAATAATTGCTTTAATAAATTACAATATTTCCCACCCTATTCCCCTATAAACCCACAACCCGCTCTTAAAATAAGTTAACACAATTAATATAATTATCAATTAATAAAAAATAATTACCAATTAATAATTAATTAACAATAAATTAATTATCAATAGCAATGAATACAAATTAATAATTACTTTATTATAAATAAATTACTTCCCACCCTATTCCCCTGTTAGACCACAACCCGCTCCTAAAATAAATGAACACAATTAATATAATAATCAATTAATAAAAATTAATTACCAATTAATAATTAATTACCAATAAATTAATTAACAATACCAATACATGAAAATTAATAATTACTTTATTATAATTAAGTTACTTCCCACTCTGTTCCCCTATAAACCCACAACCCGTTCCAAACCCACAACCCGTTCCTAAATAAAATAACACAATTAATATTATTATCAATTAATCGATTAATAAAACTTAATTACCAATTAATAATTAATGAACAATGAATAATTGTCAATAACAAACAAATAAAAAATAATAATTTCTTTATTATAATAAATTACTTTCCACCCTATTCCCCTATAAACCCACAACCAGCTCCTAAAATAAATTAACACAATTGCTATAATGATCAATTAATCAATTAATACAAATGAATTACCAATTAATAATTAATTAACAATAAATTAATTATCAATACCCAAAAATTTAAGTTAATAATTACTTTATGATAATTACATTACTTCCCACCCTATTCCCCAATAAACCCACAACCCGCTACGGTACTAAAACGCAAAACTTACTTTAAAAAAAATTACTAACTTCTAAAAATGTACTACATATATTTTTAGAAAAAAAACAATACTTAACAAAAAATATAGAACACATACATATAAAATACATAGTAAAATACATAACACTAATATAATCATCGATATTATTAACAACGATATTTTTGTAAATGATATTACTGACTTCGATATTAACAAAAAAGATATTTCTTACCTTCAGGTCGATATTCTGGTCACCGATATTCTTGATGCCGATATTCTGTACCTTCGATATTTAAAACTCAATATTTCTGTAGTTCAAAAAAAACACCTCGATATTATGTCTGTGCACCCCCTCTAAATGTTATGTTATGTTATGTTATTTGTTTTTTGTACCGCGCACAGCTGCCCCAGCAAAGGGGCGTCCTGGCGCCTTGAGAAGGTAAACACAACACATCATCTAAAAAGGAGCGTGCTCCGTCAAGCGAATTTAGAGAAACAGAAAAGTTTTTATTGCTCGCCTAAACTGCAGAAGGTTATCCATCGCCCGAAGCTCAGCAGGAAGAGAGTTCCATAGCTTTGCGGCCACCACTCGAAAAGAGCGTCCGCCCATTCTGCTAAGTTTAAAGCGAGGGACCGTAGACAGGTGCATACCCAGGGATCTCAGGGGTCGCAGAGGTACGTACGGACTTAGGAGGTTAGTCAGAATTTGTGGGGCCATGCCTTTAAGGATTTTAAACGCCAGGCAGAGTACCTTAAATTTAATCCTCTGGCTCATCGGGAGCCAGTGTAAGGAGTGCAGAGTCTTAGAGACAGAACATCGTTTAGGCAGTCCCACCACCACTCTAGCGGCTGTGTTCTGCACTCGCTGTAATCGGGTGAGTTCTGCCTGGTTGATCCCGGCCAAGAGTGCGCTGGCATAGTCCAACCTAGACAGGACTGACGCCTGAACCACCAGCTGTCTGGTGGAAGCATCAAAGAACTTAAGTATTGGCCTAAGTCCTCTGATGACGCCATAACAAGAGCCTGCCACTCTCTTTGTATGGCATGTAAAACTAAGCGCTGGGTCCAACCAGACCCCAAGATTTCTTATCTCAATTACAGGAGAGGGAGTCGTCCCCAATTCCTGCGGCCACCAGTTATCGTTCCACAGCCCGGTCTGTTTTCCCAGCACCATGGATGTTCTCAGTTTCTTGTCTATGCTTAACAGTGAATGTGTGCACCTATGTTATATTTAAATTCATGTTTTATGCTTAACATCTTATTTTTTGTGTTCTTAGTAAGAATGTCTGCGGGCATGACTGGGCATCCCACAGGGCCATGATTTTCTATGCTTTAAAAGCGAATGCCATTGAACATATAATGTAAAATGTGTTGCAGAATGCACTATTTTTGACATTTTATCCCAGATTTTCTTGAGGGAAATATCCCCCCAATTCTCCCTTGTAGTGATCAGTCTCGCTTGCTGCGCTCACCAGCTGTGCACCATCCGGGGGCCGGTTTGACCAAGTTTGCCAGGGCTGCCCTATGGTTCCTGTCCGGCCCTGATCAGGACTGCCCCAGCGCTGATCTAATTTAGGAAACAACTGAAGACTCTCGTCTTTAAAGAACATTACAATGCATTAACAGTCCACACCCCAGCTTTCACTTCTTTTTCACGCCGACTTATGCTTTTCTTTTACAATGTACAACGCCTCACTGCATTTTGGCTAGGTAAAAGCTATGTAAATACCACATACAAACATACATACTTGTGCACATGAAATGTCACCATCCTTTTTTTACTCGTCAAGTGCAACCCTGATAAACACAGCTTTATCACATCTCTATAGTGTGACATCTACTCTTGCACTTAGAATTATTTTTCTTTTTGTACAACTATTCACACAAACATTGTTGGTTAACAAATTCATGGGTGTTAATGAATGATTAATTATTCGTAATTCTCCCTGTTTTTCAAAAGTCTTTTTTGGACTTCCTTGCTTTTGTTTAAGTCTTTCTCCAACCAACTTAATATCCAGAGTGAACGGAGAAACTTCATGGAGCGACCGATGACAATGCAAATCTAGGAGATTTCAAACTTTTGTCTTGTGGATAAACAGCCCAGCCAAGTTTCCCAGTTCCATACATGATGTACTGCTAGAGTCCAGGTTTTTCTTTGAATTCCGAGACTTGTATTCGTATTCATCGCATTGTAAAACAGGACTACAAGTCCCAGAATTCAAAAGAAAAAACCTAGAGTGGAGGAGCACATCATGCATGGACCTGGGAAACTTGGCAGCTATGGATAAATCGAGTTTGTGTATAATCCAAATGAACAATGAGTAACCATGTTTTGCCCTTCTGTTCCATGACAGGCACGTAACATTTCTATCCTAGTTTAACCAGACACCAGAGAGTAAGGTGTACTCCTAAACGTTGCCCAGGTAGACAATGGGATAATTCTTGCATATTACACTGGAGTGATTGATGACCTTTGATCTGGGTAGGTCTCTGTCCACAGAGTACATCAATGTAAGAATTTGTAGGAGGCATTTGGCCATCTCTATATGAATTATGTAAAAGAAGATGATAACTGTTGAACTGTTACCCAAGGCCAGACCTACGTCAACAGCCTGGCACAGACGAACCACAAACAGGCTGATTGCAGCAGCTCATACTTCCACTCCACAGTACACCATCATGGATGCAATACTGCTGGTACAAAAGGGGATGATGGACGGAGCGTTTGAGCAAATCAAACACTCACCCCCAGTCAACTGATCTGGGTTTACTCCATCACCATTCGTTAGCCCACTCAGCCACCCCATTTCAGACATGGCTATATGCAAATCAGTCTGACCCTGTGCCTCATGGGAACAGTCCAGCCCGAACTGCCAAGCCACGTCTTCCATGGACCGGAAACAAGCATCCTCGGACCGGTTTCGGATTCATAATCCTCATCAGCCAGGCTATCTTGAATCCAGTGGCCAAGTGAGCAAGGGACTCACGTCTGAGCATACCCTGCCACACTTAGGGCGAACAAAGCGATACAAAATGGGATGATGGACGGAGCGTTTGAGCAAATCCAACACTCACCCCCAGTCAACTGATCTGGGTTTAATCCATCACCATTCTTTAGCCCACTCAGCCACCCCATTTCAGACATGGCTATATGCAAATCAGTCTGACCCTGTGCCTCATGGGAACAGTCCAGCCCGAACTGCCAAGCCACGTCTTCCATGGACCGGAAACAAGCATCCTTGGACCGGTTTCGGATTCATAATCCTCATCAGCCAGGCTATCTTGAATCCAGTGGCCAAGTGAGCAAGGGACTCACGTCTGAGCATACCCTGCCACACTTAGGGCGAACAAAGCGATACAAAAGGGGAGGATGAACGGAGCGTTTGAGCAAATCAAACACTCACCCCCAGTCAACTGATCTGGGTTTAATCCATCACCATTCTTTAGCCCACTCAGCCACCCCATTTCAGACATGGCTATATGCAAATCAGTCTGACCCTGTGCCTCATGGGAAGACGGCTGGAATGCCAGAAAATAGTCCTCGGAAGCTTGTTTCCGGTCCAGGGGAGGCATGGCTTGGCAGTTGAGGCAGGACTGTTCCCATGAGGCACAGGGTCAGACTGATTTGCATATAGCCATGTCTGAACTGGGGTGGCAGAGTGGGCTAAAGAACGGTGATGGATTAAACCAAGATCTTTTGACTGGGTGTGAGTGTTTGATTGATTCAGATGCTCCGTCCATCACCACCCCCTTTTGTACCGCTTTTGGCCGCCATAAGTGTGGCAGGGTATGCTCAGACGTGAGTCCCTTGCTCACTTTGCCACTGGATTCAAGCAAGCCCGGCTGAAAACGGCTGGAATGCCAGAAACCGGTCCTCGGAAGCTTGTTTCCGGTCCAGGGAAGGCATGGCTTGGCAGTTCAGGCTGGACTGTTCCCATGAGGCACAGGGTCAGACTGATTTGCATATAGCCATGTCTGAACTGGGGTGGCAGAGTGGGCTAAAGAACGGTGATGGATTAAACTCAGATCTTTTGACTGGGTGTGAGTGTTTGATTGATTCAGATGCTCCGTCCATCACCACCCCCTTTTGTACTGCTTTTGGCCGCCATAAGTGTGACAGGGTATGCTCAGACGTGAGTCCCTTGCTCACTTTGCCACTGGATTCAAGCAAGCCGGGCTGAAGACGGCTGGAATGCCAGAAACCGGTCCTCGGAAGCTTGTTTCCGGTCCAGGGAAGGCATGGCTTGGCAGTTCAGGCTGGATTGTTCCCATGAGGCACTGGGTCAGACTGATTTGCATATAGCCATGTCTGAACTGGGGTGGCAGAGTGGGCTAAAGAACGGTGATGGATTAAACCCAGATCTTTTGACTGGGTGTGAGTGTTTGATTGATTCAGATGCTCCGTCCATCACCACCCCCTTTTGTACTGCAGTACTGCTGGGCCACTACATCATACTATACCAGATCCAAGCTCTGCTGCAATAAGCTATGCAGCTTGAGGATGAAAACCAGACATGACCTTAAAGGGCAGAGTAGTGCAGAATGATACCCAGGACTGACAGAGTAAGGTTGAAGTCCCTAAGCACGAGTTAGACTAACATCCTCAGGACATACTAGCTTGATACGGGCTCCATACCACTGCCACTCGAGAAAAGTCCTGATCCAGGCTCTTATCCTCTCCAGACCAGACTATGAAAATGCCCTTTATCTAGCTCTTCCCAAGTCAGTCATTTCCAAATTACAAGTGGTTCAAAATGCAGCAGCAAGGCTCCTCACGGACACAAAAAAAGGATGCTCACCCAAGCCTGCCCTGAGATCACTCCACTGGCTCCCAATACAGCAGAGAATATATTTCAAAGCCCTCTGCATCGCGCATAAGAACCTTCAGGACAAAGGTCCTCCCATCTTGAAAAATCTGATCAAACCTTATAAAGCCATCAGCAGTCTCCGCTCAGATGAGCTATACCTGACTGAAACTCCAAGAATCAAGAGGTCCCGGACAGGGGGTCGCCTCTTCTCTCACAACACCTCCAAGCTCTGGAACTCTCTTCTGCTCTCCATCCTCCAGGAAGCCAATCAGCTGACATTCCTCAAACTCCTGAAGACATGGCTATTTCCGTAAACCCCCACACGCTTCTCTAGCTACTTCCGCAGCGCTGGGATGCCTCCGGGTAGCCATGCGCTATACAAAAACATCTTTCATTTAATTTAATTTCAAATAATTATTGGCCAGATGTACGACCAGGTAATTTGCGACTTGCAAATTGCGTCGCAATAGCGACTCGCAAATTGGTATGTACTACAGTGTCTGCAACAGTTATTGCAATTCCCAATGGGGTCGCAAAATGTGAGCCTCATTAATATTAAAGAGGCACTCGCAATTTGCGACCCCATTGGGAATGGCTGGCCCTCCCGGGGATGGTGGCCTCTGCCCAGCAGACCTCCATGTATGGGGAGGCTTTTCAATAAAGCAGTTTTGTTTTTCAAAAATGCAGCCTGTTGCCTGAAAGGAAAAGAGGATAAATTAAAAAAACAAAATAAAACGTTTTAGTTTCATTTTTTAAGGGCAGTTAGTGGTCCCTAGGACCACTGCCTGCCCCTTAAAATATTTCCCCCTGCCTTTGCAAAGGGGAAGGGGTCCCGTAGGGACCCCTTCCCATTTGTGACTGCATTACCACCCTCTAGAAGAGGGTGGTAAATTGGGAGTGTTTTGCGACAGCAAATGTGGTCGGAAAACATTCTTACATGGCTTGTGAGTCACTATTAGGAAGGGCACGCCCCTTCCTAATAGCGAGCCGCAAAACCTATTTAGCGAGTCGCAAATACATTGAGACATGCTAAATAGGCTTTGTACATGGCCCTGTAGGTTTTTGCATGCGCAAACAGGTTGCAAACCTGTTTGCACATTCAAAAACGGGTCGTACATCTGGCCCTATGTTTCTCTCCAGGGACTTCCAATGACAGAAAACAAGTGCTTCTTGGTGTTTTGTACATGTACTATTTCCTCCAGGAGTCTGGGTATACAGTAATTGCAAACCACACGGGAGTCCCTTGAAAAATAATAACCATAGTGCATTTAAATATGTGAAATTGTGTATGGCCTGTATTGATATACAAGGTAACAGAGGTTACTGACACATATAAAAAATATGTCATCCACTACAGAACAGCGCTATCGCATTATAAGTGGTAACTGATTGTACAAACCTCATTAAAATGCAGTTTAAAACCATAGTTATACAGAGAAGTTTAGAAATCAGCAAGAAACAGCAAAAACACATTGCTAATCAGTAAATTGTGGCCACTTTGCCACCATCCTGAACTGTAAATCATTTATTTGTGGTTCAGCAGCTTAGTGTTTTTTTTAGACAAATACCTCATGTAGCTGGAAAAATGTTATCTGTTGCATCAAATGTACATATGGACTTCACTATGTGGACAAAACAACTCAGGAACTTCAGAGGAGGATATTGCAGCATCAGTCTAGTGACTCCTCTGGGAGTAAATGTTGCTGCAATTAGTATAGCTTACTGACGCATAGAAAATGTGAATAACATTACTTCACTCGTTCGAATAGTTTTTATAATGCATTTTTTAAAACTAATTTAGCTGCTATGGTTCATGTAGATTTGAAATTCTTAATAATTTATGAGTGTGTAAATATCCTTTGAATCCAGCCAGCACAGCGGGCCATGCCGCCCAATTGGGGAATGACCATGGCGCATGCTCCCTTGGTGCCATATGTATATTCATGCTACTAGAATTTTTAAATGAATTTTAGATAATGCTTTGATTGATATTTTAAAATAGGTATTTAGTGAACCTTTCAGGCCTTTAAATTGCCTTGTATAAAATCTACTCTACCTGTACTTATATGGTCTATGACGGATATAAAGTTTAAGATGCTGATTGCTTCACTGTTTCATATAGTTACATGGCCTGATTTACTAAATGTTATCACTGCCTTAAGACAGTTTTTGGCACATGTAAAAGATGCAAAAATCACTTGTAAAATACAGGAAGCTCCTCATTATTTGGGAAAAGGGAAGGCCTTTTTGTCCATTTCCTCGCACTCGACTTCCAGGAACTGATACGTCCAAGACTTCTTCTGGTCCTTAACATTTTGATAGAAGGCCTGCCTGTCACTTGATGATGCAACCAAAATATGGGTCCGATGACGATGGAGGATGGACTGGAGTCCGTCTGCCATCGTGGTGGTGACCGGGACCGTCCGCAACACATGCAGCAGTTCCGCACACCAAATCAGGATTCGACCGCCACCATGGCAGTCGCATTTTAACATTGCGGCGGGTGCTGCTGACAGCAGCACCTGCCGCAATATTAAAATAGCATGTTTTGCATTTCAATGCACGATGTGGCAGGCACCACACGGTGCCTGCCACTTGGTGCAGTGAAAATTAGGGGGGGTACCATGGGTACCCCAATGCCTCTACACCTCCACCCAACACAAGGGGGGCCCGCAATGGGCCCCCGAATCCAATCTCCACCAGCCTTTCAATGGTGATTTATCCGCCATGAAAAGGCTGGCTGGAGAGGGCCTCGTGATTTGGCTGACCGTGCCTGCTAGGCACCGCCACCATTTCATGGATGCAGACTGCTCCGCAATGCAAGCGCAACGATTGCCTGTGGTGGTTCCATGGCGGACGGTCTTTTTGCCCGACGTGGTCCAAACTCGATTACCCCCACCATCGTAATGTAGAGGGTGGAAAATCACGGTCCGATTGCGGAAGGACCGACACCGCATGGTTGGCGGTGGCGGCCCTTCCGCAATTGTAATCGGCCCTTATGTATGGATGGGGTTGAATTAGGGGGAAAATTGTTTTTTCCTACATCTTTTGCTGGGAAGGAAGAAATTACTGTATTTAAGATATTTTATGGGAAGGGGTGGAGTACAGGGTGTTTATTGTCGTGGTTATATATTCGGCAGTAATGCATGCCATATTATTGCAAGCATCAAAACGTTTCAATAAAAATATCTTAAAACAGAGGAGTCATAAGAAAGAGTACTATAGAATCCTCCTATCCTGTCATCATCAATCCCTCATTTTCCAGACCAATGTAAATAAAAAAGGGGGTGGGGAATGTTTGAGGTCAAAGCCTCAAATCTGCTAGTAAAATCCTATCAAGCCACAAAGAGTTTTCCAAAAAACATTTCCTCCAGAAATCTTAAACCTCATACGTTTCCTTATCAAGGAGATTATAGCTGTGTCCAAATCATTGAAACAAGCAGTAGTCCTCTGACTCATAAAGCATTGAACAGCCAATGTGGAGTATTAGTTAACTACAGACCAAGTTCAAAACTACCTTACTCCAGTAAAACTATTTAAAGTGAAGTCATGAGACACCTACAGGATCAAATCAAGCAACACTCTATTACTGACATTCACAGTTCATACTGATGAAAAGAGGGGCCACATTTATCAGAGCCGATTACACCAGCATGGAATTCACCAGTGGAAAGGTGACATTGGGGCGGCTCTTCCTTATCACCATTACTCTATAGCTAGGGTTCCCTATTTTCCGTTTTTACTGATTTTTACAAATATTTTAATTGAATATTTTTTTTAATCTGTACTCATTTTGAAATGTGATAAAAGCAAAAATTAGTTTTTTTTAGTGATTCTAAATGCTTTCAATCATGATTTCCAGGTCAGTAGCTGAGCAGATTGAAAGGATTAAAAAACGAAAGGCGTAAACAGCAGTTGATGCGTACAATGTGGATACTAAAATGTGCATATTTTTGTACACGTGAATTGATTTATCATCCGTGAGTATTTATATCAATGACACCTGCCTGTCATTCGAGCAAGAGTGTACATTTATTAGTTAAATAAATGTGTAAATACACTTTTTTCAGCTTCGCATCTTCACAACACCAAAACTAAATATTGATAGATACAAAATTAGTTCAATAAATAAATATGGATAAACACAGACGGACATGTTAAAAAAAGAAATACCATAAATACCATAAAACCAGGTGCCCTATCTATAACATTCATGCGTGACCAGCGTCCCTTTCAATCAATCAATACATCTAATAATTACAAATGTATGTAGGCAACACACAGATCACGGAAAATGAAGAAAAATGGCGTCACTAGGGTTGGTGTCACCCAGTGCGTAGCTCATGGTGTCACCCCCTCACGACTTACCCCATGATGGACATTGGCACATGGACACAAAGTAAATATTTGGTAGGAGGAAGCGCCTTAAGAGAGTGTGTGTATATTGGTCAGATAGCATTATAATTCAGACTTGTTTTAAGTAGCGTGTCTGACTGCCTCGTACTTTTATGGCACTTGCCTCCACGCTGCTTTTGATAGTGTGCGAGAGGCACTTAATCATTGGGTGGGCCTAGTATAAAGTTCACAGGAGGGGTGGGGGCTCGTGAATAGCGTAGTCTTTGCAGGGAGTTCTGAAGAACTGCTGGGCTTCCGCCCCTGGGACCCCTCCCTCCTCTCGTGACTGCCCAGGTTACCAAGGGAGCGTTGCATTTTGTCGACCTTCTCCTGCACAGAGCATGTCGGATCACCGTGTGGCTGGACTGCAGACCCAGGTGGTTACACAATCTATGCGCACTAGCTTGCGATGGGAGTCCATGCTCTCTACAGCCGCAGGCTCCTTTAAATTCAGTGGGAGCCTGGTGCCAGTGAGCAGCCGTGCCTCAGTGAAAGCAAGAAAAATTGAAAAAAAGTAGAAGTGGAACTTGCTTTTATAGCTTCATGTTGCGGCAACAGGGAATACTTCTGATATGGATTGTGTACAGAGATTTTTGCTGTTTGTTTTTTATCACAATTCAGTTTCACTTTAAAAGTTACACAAAAGCCATGGAATGTCACTCACACAAAAAAGCATACTTAAACGTTGCTAATGTTTTCAGATGCAATCTGAAAACTTGACGGCTATGAATGCGTGATATTTGGCGTCTGAAGACCATTTCTGTGGAACAAATAAACAACAGACAGGGAATGCGACTGGTGTGGGACTCCAGCACCTTGGCTTGGATCAGCACTCAATGCCCCCATTGACAGAAAATTAGTAAAAGCAAAGACACGTTACCAAATCCTTTGAAAACAAGCTTTTGGGTTCTTTTGGTTTTTCATATAAATACAATTCTGTGCTGGCGAGTCGGCCGCATAGCTGCCAAGGTTTCAGATTGTATGTGTGACATTTTCATAATTTCAGTGTAATTATGAGTGACATTTCAACGTCTATGAGTGACACTTTCTCGCAAACAAAATGAAGCAATGAAGACGAGGGAAACATATAAATATCAGAAATTACACCCATTGGTCTGTAGGATCATGTGTTCCAACACACGTAGTTAAGCAAAACGGGCATGGACCAGACTGGTACCAAAACCACTAAAATGTGATAAAACAGGCAAGTGACTTTCTCCATCTATGCATCAAGTATCAAGAAAAATAATAATAATACACATTTGTAAAGCGCACAATCACCCATAAGGGTCTCTAGGCGCTGGGGGCCGTCGGGAAGATTAAGCAAGCTATTTCCCAGAGTCACATGGTGCTGGGCTAATCTGCCGCCGGTGCCTAGGATCGAACTGTGATCCCCAGATTCCAGCGTCAGTCGCCCTGGCCGCGGCGCCACACCTCTCCCCATCCTTTTTTCCATCCAAAAACATCCCTGTATCTATCAGGACTACCTCAACACTGCTCCAACTTAGGAAGGAGTTGTAAACGCACCTTTTTAAAGAACACGACAGCACAATGCAGTAATATTACACGTCTCCTCACAGAACCCAGGTACCTCTCCGATCACTCGCTGACTGTAGTCGCGCCTTTGACCCTGTACAGTACTCCACTTGCCTTGGATGTACTATTATAATAGCATATACTAATCTCCCTACACAGACATTGCACTTCAGAGTACACTACATACACAGGTGCAAGAATGCAAACGTGTAGCTTAGAAACAGGGCCAGCTGTAGGGCAGTGAGACTGGTGCGGCCGCACTGGGCGCTGACCTGTGGAGGGGGCGCTGATCTCAGAGGAGGCACTGTGTTTAGCAATATATTATGTTAGGAGAGATGAGGGGAACTTTTGCCATGTGGTAGTGAGAGAATCCGAGGAGGCAGTCATGGGGCGTAGGGGGAGTCAAATGTCATTGTACCGGGTGCCAACAGGGCTAAAGCCGGCCCTGCTTAGTCATATATGGCGACTACTAACTTGAATGTTACAAGTAGAGAAATACAATAATCAAATAAAACGTTATCTTTTTATTTAAAAAGTTTCACTGCAGATCTGCATAACAGTGTTGAAGTTATTTTAATCTAGTAATGTATCTAATGATTGTAGCATTGTCAATGCACGCTTAAAAAAATGAAAACATTAAAAGTGCCCTTGTGCCTTAAGGAATGTCAGCTACTCTACAGGCGAGAATCGAACCACTGCAGATACACCCCTGCCTGTGATTGTTTCTCTTAGCTTTCTCTGTTTCTATTATTCTTGTATCCGAGCTCGGTTTTAACAGTGCACCTGCCTAGAAGCCCAGCTAGGTCCCTGTGCCCTGACTTATTTCTAGCAGTGCCTAGAGGCCCTCGCTCCCTGTGCCATGATTCGGGTGTAAATGTCCGGAAATCCCTTGTTGCTCTGAAGTCAGAACACTGCTGAGATGTTGAA
Source organism: Lissotriton helveticus (assembly GCF_964261635.1). Classification (NCBI taxonomy): domain Eukaryota; kingdom Metazoa; phylum Chordata; class Amphibia; order Caudata; family Salamandridae; genus Lissotriton; species Lissotriton helveticus. The sequence continues at coordinate 1,503,867,344 of NC_136059.1, read as the reverse complement.
AATGTGCAGGTTTCCCCCCTGCGGTGCTCTAGCGTGCCCTCTAACAGATGGATAGCGCCTCATTGACAGGAGATGGGCTGACGTCCCAGAAATGGAGGGTTTGGTAAGGGGGTTGATGGGAAGAAGGAGGGAATTTGGAAATAAACGTTTTATTTATTTATGTACATTTTTATATAGCGAGAACATTTATGTAATTAGATGGATGGATACAGTTACAAAGCGCTAGAATTCAAAAATTACCTAAAGAAGTAGGTTATACTTTAGGAATGTACATTAGTTAACAATCGCTAATTACAATAGTGAGCTAGTGATATTTGTGAGCACGCACCTGATGAACAGGAGCTGGTGTCTTTCAATACCAAGGGGAGAGTGAGACCGTAATACAGGCAACTTTGAACTATTATCTAAAACATGACATCCAACCGGTACTAACTTAATAGGTACTCGATGTGACACACTTACTTGTGGAACACTGCAGCACCGTCGCGGTACGGGCCAGCCAGCTGCGACGACTTCCCCTCCCTGCACCGTGAGCAGCGGTCCAGGCCTCGAGTTAACCAAGGTCTGGAGCAGGCCTCGCATTTTATCATGGCCTCGGTTCTGCTGCACTCACTGCCTGTTGAGGCACCACACTGACTTTGGCAGCGGACGGGCCGCGGGTGACAAGTCAAATCACCAATTCAGGACACAAGTCACCAACGCGAGGTGAGAACAGAAACTGTCTGTGCAGCAGTGCAGCACGCCACGGCAAGGACTCCCTGATTCGATTTGAGTCCCCCGCCAAGGCAGCTTCTGCCTCAGTGTGCTCACTACCTCCGGACGTGACAGCAAGCCCCCCGCCCACGTAATTAATTGGCAGTATTAACTGTCTGTGTAAACTTAACTTAAACCACGGCGCGGCAGGAAATTGCAGCGCCAGCCTGGAGCCAGCACGAGGATTTTTTACATTGTAGCCTCCTAGGACCTAGCGCTGCTGGCTCTCTCTCACAGCCACTAGGTAAGAGCAGTCCGTGTCATGACGTGATATAGCTATTTATGAAGAGCAGCTGCTGGCACTGGCAGCAACATATCTCTCTGAGCAGCAGGGGCACTGCAGGTGCCGCCAGTGGTGCAAGCTTTTTCAGCGCACACACGTCCTTGGTTCAGACGAAACTGGCCTCACGGAGGTGTCACGGTGTCACCCCATGTTATGGTGTCACCCGGTGCAGTCCGCACCCCCCGCACCCCTCTAGTGACGCCCTCAATGGAACCAAAACTCACATTTTAGTATTGAGTTGAACAAAGAGCAAAAAGATCTCATTCTCTTGCCCTCCAGCTCCCTGTGGAATCCAACATCAGATTTAAACTTCTGTGCACCTTGCAGAAAACCTAAGGCAACAAAGCACCATGATGTCTGAAGAAACAAGCAACGCTATGGCCCAAAATTAGAACTTCAAGAGGTGCCCTAACTATTTGCCCAGCAAAGTGAAAAATGCCTAAACACAGGCACCGTACCCTGGTACCACATTGTCACGATAGCACTATCCATTTCAGGAAACAGCTTGTAGAACTGTTCAGTGAATCAAACAAATAAATCCAAACACCACCCGAAATGGCACTGACTAACACCAAAACTCGTTCAAAAGAAGGAGGGAGGTAGAGGGAAATGCCAGGTTCACCCTCCTATTCTAGCTGTAGACATACAAAAATCCGTGATCACGGATAAAGGACCCAGCAGGGGTTGATTTTCATCAGTATGATGAACAAAATCTAGAATAGAAAGGAAACATGTCCTTTCTTGAGTGCCCTCACTCACCAGGGTTTCCCAACGGTGACATGCTACATCATTGGGGCAATCCCAACCAGCTACGGGTTGAGGCGTGCTGCGACTTGCGACAACTAGCTAGTTATTTTTAAAATCAGCCCACTCCACATACACCACTGCACTACACATAGTTCCTCACTATAGTGCTCCTACGTATTGTCGCAAGTCGCAGCACTCCTCAACCCGCAGCGGGTAGGGATGGCCCCAATGATGACGCATGTCACCGTGGGGAAACCCTGGTGAGTGAGGGGTCTCAAGAAACAACATTTTTTCTTTCTATTCTAGATTTTGTTCATCATACTGATGAAAATCAACCCCTGCTAGGTACTTTATCCGTGATCACGGACTTTTGTATGTCTAACACCAAAACTCCCCATTGATATGAACTTGGTCCACATACTACTAAGGATTTGGTCCACATATTATCCCCGGTATCCTTTTTTTTTTTTTTTTTTAAACTCTTTATTAGCAACTGCATAACCTCACAGTTTACAACATTACATGTTATCAGCAAGCAGTCTTTTCTGTTAACTCCCGCAACTAGTAATTCCAGACCTACAGCTTACATGTGTACGTGCTTATTACCAACATATAATAAAATTCGTGCACATTCTTAAATCCTAATACAATATACATCATGCCTCTCCGTTACAGTGCCGCTGATAGCACTGTGCGTTCGGCGTAAACTTGTAACAATCTCCCACGCTCTTTTCAATCTGGTCTTTCCTCACCCTCCCCCTTCCCACCTCCCCTTTCCGTACGCCTCCTGGTCCGTTCAAGTACCTGGTTTATCGTCCATGGCCGCAATCAACATTTCTCAAGTGGTGTAGTCCTGCCCTGCTGCCCAACCTGTACTCTATCCTAGCTGGGTCTGTTCACAGCCACCCCACCTTGCTCCCTGCCCCGCCACTCCTAAGGGTCGTCTGCCTGAATCAGCTCCTGCTCTCCCTCCATTTCCTCTACCTCCAGGATCATCTGCTCCCATTCCTGCGCAATCGGGTATTTCCGTTGTCCTCCCTCTTCCTCCCTACGCAGAGCCATTCCCTCTGCCCTGCCCCATCTGAGTAAGTCAGTTCGCCACACCTCTAGGTCGGGAGTCCTAGCCGATTTCCACCTCATGGTTAGTACCCTGATCGCCAACAACAGTGATAAGTCTAGGAACTTCACCTGGGCCTTGTGGTGTTTAGGGCGTTTCCGGTGCCCTATCAGGCACGGCAGTGCCTCTTCCGGGACCGGGAGGGCCGTGATTGTACTAAGGGCCTGGCATATCCCCTCCCAGTATCCCCGCAGACGTGGGCACGCCCACAGCATATGGAGAAGGCCAGCCTCGTCAGCCCCGCACCTAGGGCAGCAGTGAGGGGAGTCTGGAAACATTTTATGTATTCTGTGGGGGGTAAGATATGCCCTGTGCAACACCATAGCTTGTATGAACTTAAACTTAACGTTCCGAGACACCTTTCTAGGGTGTTCTAGGACACCCTTCCAAGCTCCCTCCGTTAACACCTCTCCAGAGTCTAATATCCAGGATTCCCGGAGTGAGTTAAGGGATATTGCAGCGTGCTCCCTAACCCCAGTGTAGAGCCAGTGTACCAGGCGTCCCCCATTACCCATGTAATAAAGCAGGTGAACTAGTTCATGCTGTGGAGGTTTAACTCGCTGTGGGGCCCAGTTAGTTCGTACATAATGTAACAGTGTGGCGTGTAGGATGTAGAGTCTCGGGGGTGCCCCCGTGACGCGTAGAAAGGAGTCATGATCCAATAGTGTGTCATCCCCGAAAAGATCCCCCACCGTGTCCACCCCTGTGTCTGTCCAGGGTTGCAGTCTGGTTCGTGTCAGTCGTCCTTGCGGCGTCGGCACGCCCAGCAGAGGTATGTTGTCAGGGTAGGGCGAGGCCTCTGACGTGTACGCCAGTGCTTTCCTCCAGCACAGTAGAGCAGTGCGTAGTAGAGGGTGGCAGTCCCGGGGGATCCTGGCTCCAGGCAGGAGCAGAGAGTGTAATTCGCCCCGCGCCAGTCTGTCAGACGTGAGGCCAATCTCGTGCAGATCCCTACCTGCAATCCATCTCGCCAGCCACTGAAGCTGGCTCGCATAATAGTACCCCCGGAAGTCAGGCGCCCCCAGACCTCCCCGTTTGGTACTCAGTTGCAGTTTCCGGAGACTAATTCTCCTCCTTCCGGTCCCCCAAACCAGCGTGGTAAGGAGCGTATTCAGCGTATTGAAGTCTTGTCGAGGGATAAGAACTGGTAGGTTGACAAAATAGTACAGAATACGAGGGAGCATCACCATCCTAGAGACGGCTATTCTACCCATGACTGTTAGGGGTAGCGACGTCCAGAATCCCACACTACCGCGCAGACCAACAATGGCTCTTCGTATGTTCCCCTCGATCTGGTCCTCGGGTAGTCTGTATACATTAATCCCTAGGTACTTAAACGTGGACTGCGCTATCGGAATCAAGTATCCACCAAATTGGATATGTGGGGGGTGCTGTAGTGCCCTGAAATAGAATCCTGTAGATTTCGCCGGGTTAACGGCCAATCCGGACATAGCTCCGAAGCGGTCAAGTGCGGCCGCTATCGGCGCATGGTCCCCTTCCAAGTCTCGGAAGTATAGCAGGATATCGTCTGCATAGATTGAGATCAAATTGTGGGTCCCTCTTATGGAGATGCCCACTCTCTCCGCGTGGGTCCTGAGCGCGATCGCTAAGGGCTCCAGCGTCAGTACAAATAACAGGGGCGACAGTGGGCAGCCTTGGCGGGTGCCCCTAAAGATGGGGTAGCTGTCCGAGATGTGTCTGCCGGTACGCGCCCTAGCCGTGGGGTTTGTATATAGCAGTCGTATAATTTTAAGCAGGGAATCCGGGAAGCCGAAGCGTCGTAACACTTCGAACATAAACGGCCATGTCAGGGAATCAAATGCCTGTCGGAGGTCCAGCGCGACGCAGCCCGCCCTGGGCAGGTCTGGCGGTGAGGCAGCCATTAGATAATGGAGTCTCCGCGTGTTTTGGGAGGTACTCCGTCTGGGGAGGAAACCACACTGGTCTGGGTGGATCAGAGCAGGGAGTCTGGCCTGTATTCTCAGAGCTATAACCTTACTGAGTATCTTATACTCTGTGGAGAGCATCGAGAGGGGTCTATAGTTGGTCAGCTCCAGTGTATCCTTACCAGGTTTAGGAATGGAGATAACTAGGGCCTGCATCGTCGATTCAGGTAAGTGTCCAGTCTCATACGACGTCTTGTATACGGCCTCCAAAACAGGCACCAGGGTGTCAGAATTAGTCTGGTAGAACTCCACCGGGAGTCCATCCATTCCCGGCGTTTTGCCCCGATTAAGGGATTGGAGTGCGGTCCGAATTTCCTGCTGAGTAATAGGACCGGCCATCCCCTCCCGGTCAGTCCTGGTCAGGGTCGGAAGAGGCAGATCCCGGAGGAAGTCACCGACCTCCCCAGCAGCAGTCGTGGGGAGAGGGGCATACAAGGCTCTCAGGTGGTCCCGGAATGCTGTGTTGATCTCGGTCTGTGTGTGTACCAGCCTACCCGACCCGTCTCGAACCTGTGTGATAACCGGGGATTCAGGGCGGTCTCTCACCAGGCGGGCCAGCAGAGCCCCGGATCTGTCCGCTTCAGCCTGCTGTCGCCGTAGGTACTCTTTGTGGTCTATGACCCGTAATGATCCCAATAGCTCCGCATGTTCTATGTTGCTAGTCTGTAGATCCCCCTTTCGGGTGGGATCCACACTTGCCTCCCTCTCCAGGATTTTCAACCGTCCCTCAACCTCACACAGTTTCTTGTGGATTTCCTGCCGGGCTCCCACCAGTTGGCCTATGGCCGCCCCTCGTATTACCGCTTTCATGGCGTCCCACACCACCAAATTGGACGTTGCCGTGTCCCAGTTCTCCCGGAAGTAGTTATCTAGGGCCTCTGATAATAACCTACGGAAGGGGCCATCTTCCAAGAGCCGCGAGTCGAGCCTCCAGGTCGGCACCGGGGACGGCACCCTGCCCCACTGCAGATCAAGTGTGTGTGGTCTGTGATCCGAGAAGGTTTTAGCCAGATACTCGGTTGAGGAACACTTGGACAGCAGAGATGTAGAGTACAGGAACCTGTCCAGTCGTGTGTGTAGGTCGTGTACTGGCGAGTAGTAAGAGTATTCCCTGTGAGTTGGATGTAGTGCACGCCACACGTCTACAAGTCCCTATCCATCCAGCCAGTGTTGGAACATGTCTGTCGTTCTATGTATTCCCGTCAGTTGTAGTGGAGGGTGTGACCTATCTAACCCCACATCTAATACCATATTCCAGTCTCCACCCAGGATCCAGGGAATGTCCACCCAGTCTGCCAGCGCTCGACCAATCCCAGCGAGGAATGTGTCCTGGTCGAAATTGGGGGCGTAGACACTGCCCAGGACCACCAGGGTGCCGTCCAGTGTACCCTTCACCAGGGCATACCTCCCCTGCTCGTCCACCCTCCGGTCCTGTTCTACAAAGGGGGTACCATGGCGCACCCAAATAGTAGCCCCCCTGGAGAAAGCGGAGTAGGAAGTGGAAATTACAGTTCCCCGCCATCTCTTCCGTAAGGTATTTGCTTCGGACACTGTCAAGTGCGATTCCTGCATGAAGGTGATTTGAGCGTGATTACGTAATAAGAATGCATGAATCCGGTGTCTTTTCTGTATAGCCCCAAGCCCACGCACATTCCAGGTTGTCAGCCTATACCTCGCTATAGTTTCAGCCATGACCGGACCCAGGTATAATCACTGTATGACGCCATGCACCCTATATCGCACGGCACAATATCCTGCCAGGAGACGTACCTTAACCCTCCCCCGAACAAAACTAACCTGGCACAGCTTGAAAACATTGCTGAGCCGAACAAGAAAAGAAAGTCTGCAACAGAACCAACCAAAGATGTGTGCATTCGCCAGTGGGGGGGCTACCAGGCACAAATCTAACCCACTTGTCCATTCAGTTTGGTGCCGCCGGCTCAACGGCGCCGCCAGGGGCGTAAATATCAGGATACTACTTCCGAATGCCTTCTGGGGGGTCCCTCTCCAGTGTCAAATTCTCTCGGAACCCCATTCTATGTTGCATTAGTCTCTACCAAAGTCTCATTTGCGAGGTACCAATAGCCTGTCCCGTCCCTCACAGGTGAACAGTACTTCGCAGTATTAGTCTCACACCCACACCTTCCCTCCACCCACCCTTGTGTGTGCTGCCATTCGGCAGGTAACATAAAAAGGATACCAGTGGGCTTTAGGGTATGTAGTTCCCGTCTCCGCCGGCCTTCACTCGCGCCCGTTGTCCAGCAGTTCATCAGCGGCTCTGGGCGTCACCGTCGGGAACAGTACCATACTGTGCTCAGAGTCCGAATGGATCGTGCTATCGTCCGTGTCCGTATTAATAGCAGCCCGATCTTCCCTGAAGCTGCCCACCAGATCGACGGCTCCCCGCCTCTCTTCTTCCTGCTGTTCTCGTGAGGGCCTCCTGCATCCCGACTCCATGCCCGAGGTGAGGGATGTTTCCTCCGCTTGTTCCGGGTCTCGCTGGGACGTAGCCGCCGACGTTCCTGGGGTTTTGGTCTGGTCCCCTTCAATGTCCATCACCTCGAGCCATTCCTCCACGTCCGTGGGACTCTCGAAGAAGTGCGTCTTCTTACCGTACACTATCTCGAGGCGGGCCGGAAACAGCAGAGCATACCGCAGCTTGGCCTTCTGGAGTCTCTTCTTAACCTCGAAGTACGATGATCGTTGCTTCTGTACCACATTAGTATAGTCTGGATACAGGGAGATGCGCCGATTTTCAAACTCTATGAGGGATTTTTCTCGAGCCTTTTGCAGCAAAGTGTCCCTGTCTCTATAATTGAGTATCCGCACAATCATCGGGCGCGGTGGCCTGCCAGGCTTGACCTGCCCAGTGGGGATTCGGTGCGCCCTCTCCACACAGAACATTGACGACAGTCCCTCCGGGGCCACATAGTCGCGAAACCACTGTTCCATGAATTCGGTCGCGCGGGCCCCCTCACTCCGTTCCGGCAGGCCTATGACGCGAACGTTATTCCGCCGATTGCGGCCTTCCGCATCCTCCACTCGATCCATCAGGGACACCACCTGTTGCTTCAGCTGTTGGACAGAGGCCGAGTGGTCCGACACCGTCTGTGTTATATCTGCTATCGCCAATCCTTGGTCTTTGACTTTGTCGGCCAATTTAGTGTGATCAGCTTTGAGTAAAGAGAGGTTGGTAGTCAGGGTACCCAGTTGTGATTCCATCGCCATCCTAGAGTCTCGGATCTCCTTTAAAATTAGGTCTAGTTTGTCCATTTGTTGGTCCCCTCCGGGGCCCCGGCTGGGTGTCTTCGGGTGAGCCTCCTCCGCTGCGATTGTCCGGGTGGTCACAACCGTGCTGGGTCCCTCTCGGCTGTCCGGTGGTTTGGTGTTTTTGCGTCCCATGGCCGGTACAGGTCAGATATGTTCAGCCGTGCCAGGAGAGTGCCCCACTGAATGCCGCCAATAACTTCAGGCGTCCCCGCCAGTACTCGTGCCCCCTGCCCCTCACCCTGGGGGGGTCCTCCTACAGGGCCCTCGCTCTGTCCAGCACCTCTCTCCAGTGTCCAGTGCGCCTCAGTGCTCAGGGTTCTGTTGCAGCCCAGGCCGTCTCGGTGGCAGCGCGGCGTCCACTCACCCTGGGGGGTCCTCCTACAGGGCCCCCGCTCTGGCCAGCCCCTCTCTGCAGTGTCCAATGCACCTCAGTGCCCAGGGTTCTAGTGCTGCCCAGGCCGTCTCGGTGGCCGCGCGGCGTCCACTCACCCCGGGGGGTCCACCTACAGGGCCCTCGCTCCGGCCAGCTCCTCTCCGCAGTGTCCAATGCGCCTCAGTGTCCAGGGTTCTGGTGCAGCCCAGGCCGTCTCGGTGGCAGCGCGGCGTCCACTCACCCTGGGGGGTCCTCCTACAGGGCCCTCGCTCTGGCCAGCCCCTCTCTGCAGTGTCCAATGCACCTCAGTGCCCAGGGTTCTAGTGCTGCCCAGGCCGTCTCGGTGGCCGCGCGGCGTCCACTCACCCCGGGGGGTCCACCTACAGGGCCCTCGCTCCGGCCAGCTCCTCTCCGCAGTGTCCAATGCACCTCAGTGTCCAGGGTTCTGTTGCAGCCCAGGCCATCTCGGTGGCAGCGCGGCGTCCACTCACCCTGGGGGTTCCTCCTACAGGGCCCTCGCTCTGGCCAGCCCCTCTCTGCAGTGTCCAATGCACCTCAGTGCCCAGGGTTCTAGTGCTGCCCAGGCCGTCTCGGTGGCCGCGCGGCGTCCACTCACCCCGGGGGGTCCACCTACAGGGCCCTCGCTCCGGCCAGCTCCTCTCCGCAGTGTCCAATGCGCCTCAGTGTCCAGGGTTCTGGCGCAGCCCAGTCCGTCTCGGTGGCAGCGTGGCTTCTCGGTCAGGCTATGGCTGGAAACAGGCCCCCAGGCATTCAGGGACGCAGCCGGATCCAGCAAGCCGCCCGGGAGGAAGGATTGGGGAGACAGAGGGGTCGGGGGGGGGGGAGCGCCGTGCAGAGCAGTGTCCAGGTATCGTCGCCCCCGCCTCCCTACCTTCAGCGGTGTCGATACTGCGTCTCCCTCCGGCACCCAGGGTCTGCCAGGCCGTGTCAGTGTCAGGCGCCCCCTGCAGTCTGGTCGTTCCGGCCTCGGGACAGTTCTTTCACCGCAGGGCACCCGGGCGGTCCGGTCAAGTCTCCGGGCGCTCAACTGCACCTCCCGGTCCGGGCGCGGCACTTCCGGTCAAAAGTGCCCAAAGTCCCTCGGGCCCGTTCCCAAACCTCGTCCCCGGCTCGCCACGAGGAGGGAGGCCGCAAAAGACTCAGGCGCTCCTCCGTCCGGACTTCATCTCCGCTCCTCCAAACTTGGGTCGGGGGTTCCACTTGACTCCGCGACCTCCAGGCCGCCTGCTTCGAACCGTTTTAGCCCCCCCAGAAGCTCCTTTCAGGATGGTAAAGCCCCGGCGGCACCGGAGCTCTAGCAGACTCCGTCCGCCATCGTAGCCTGCTAGTCACGCCCCGCATCCCCGGTATCCTAAATACAACCTCTCTAGCCCCACTACTAATGACCTTATGTTAAGAAAAATAATATAAGTTACATTGACCAATCTGTTGAACACTGAGCCAAACCTGAGTAAACAAGCAGAATTTGATTCCCACAACACAACGCACCCCGCAATGTAAACGTCGCCTTTGTCTTTCTCATTCTTGCATGTGTGATGCTCAGTGTTTGCATTTGGCAACATGTTGGGTCATATTAAAAATTTATAAATCATTTTATTACTTTTTATATAACAAAGATGTATAATTCGGGAGAAATCACAACAGTTTAAATGGGTAGGCATACAAGTAGCTGGTATCGCACACAAATTAACACTCGCTCAACAGAAAGAAATATTGTCAGTAAGTTGACTTTGTTCAGAGAGACACTATGAGGCACACGTATGATGCCTACCAAACAAAGTAAAGGATTGCTCTACAGAAAAGTAAACTCTTCTCTCTTTTTTAGTAGAATTCTTTTTTTTAATCTACACGTTAAGAGTATCTTTCTCTTTTTGCCAAGTCTTTTTTCTGAGCTTCTTCTACGGAGAGCCTTGGAGTAAGCTTGCTGTCATCCTTGCTAAGTTCTCCAAGAAGTTTAGGTGAGATAGTTAGGTAATCACACCCAGCCAGTGCTTTGATTTCTCCAATGTTTCGGAAGGAAACACCCATCACAATTGTTTTATACCCATATTTCTTGTAATAATTGTAAATAGCAGTTACACTTTGAACTCCTGGATCCTCAGAAGGCTAATATGTTGTCTTTCCAGAGTTTGCCACATGCCAATCCAGGATACGACCCACAAAACCCACAAAAAAAAACAAAAAATCCATCTGGATGAGAAGTTCTTCCGCTGGCTGCACAACGAGGACCAAATGTCAGTGGAGAAGTTGTCAGATGGCATTAGAAAGTTTGCTGCTGATTCAGTAAAGCTTGAAAACATGATCGCGGAGTGGTCGAAGACCTGCATTTCTAAAAATGGAACCTAATGAACATTCCTACCAGACTGATTACAGATTGTCAGCAGTTTGTATGATCACTGTTTTTTCAATAAAATGCGACCTGCAGTGTAGACTATGTTCAAACCTCATACATGAAGTCTCGCAGTTGAAATCTAAATCCACTGCTTGCAGTCTTTTTAGCTAGTTTGTAGACCAAATAAGATTCCATCTTTTGTACATGTTCATTTTGCACTATTAAACAATAATAGCACTGACTTCCAAAAAAAAAAAAAAGAGCATCTTTCTCTTTTTATCCATTAATACAATTACTCGCCAAACACGTTATTAAATGGCAGAAGTCTGCAAGTTGGGTTGCAGTCTAGCAAAGGACCACAAGGCGTGTGCTTCATTATTTTAGCTCGCCGGCTAGTTTCATCTCCTAAAGATCATATTGGCTTTTATTCTGCAGTCTGAACAGGATTCTTGCCAACATGGACAAACACCTATATTTGATGTTGAAATCAACAAATTATCAACACAAGGTTTGTACAAAAAGTCAACTGGGCACATGTCCCATAACTATTGGGGCAGAGCGACCTTGGAACACTGCTGCTCCACACAGAGTTGAAGTATTTTTATTTGTAAAGGATCACAGACAAAATAAACTATGAGCAAGATATAAGGTCATAGTGTGCAAACACTGCATGTCAGAAATGTGAGTTTATGATCTGTTGCACCACTGCTCTGGCCAACCTCCAAGGTTAGGTTGACATCTCGCTGTGACCATGGGTGAACTCATTGGTCACTTTGTTTATGCAGAGCAAGACAACTAGATAAGAGGTTTGGTAAATACAGCATGCAGGAACAACTTCTCACTCAGTTGATTAATCTCACTTACTTTGCTCTCCTTATTCCTCATCTCTATACCAGCTCTGCATTTGGTGCCAACAATCAGAAGTAGCATAAAGTACAGCATTAAACGCTGTCTGTCTACCAACCTGAACCACGTGGAAATCCTTATCCCTGTTTGCAGCAATCAGGATGTAAATAAAGGTTGAGTTGACTGGAATGTTAGGGATACAGAGTGCCTGATTCTGATGCGGTTAGGAAAGCATTCCCACCTAGGGCCTGATTCTGATGCGGTTACGAAGGCCTCCTAATGACATTTGCTCCTTCCAAATCGGATGGGTAACGTGTCTTCCCGACCCAGGGCCCAATTACGATGTGGTTAGGAACATATGCTCCCATTGAAGTCAATGGGAGTCCAACCAAATCGTATCTGGAAGCATCCGGATGCATCGTACTCCGTCGGTCGTACTCTCCCGATCCGAGTGGGTTGGAAATCATTTCCAAACCAATTCGATCGGGAAGCTTTCCAACCCGCATCAGAATCAGGCCCAGAATGGGAGGCTGCATTATACTGCTGAAAGCTAGACCCGTAAGTGAAGAAATCATTTATCACTGTGCGAAGAGGCCGCAGGCCACACGCACAGACAAAAGTGAAAATGACAGACAGCACAGAAAGCGTGTAATTCCTCTGCGGAGGTACAAAACAGTTGTTAGAACTAGCTATTTCTGGTAGGCTAAGGCTGATGCCAAAGCCAGGCAGAAACCACCATTCTAGTCAGGGCAAGGGAGTCACACACCAAGATAACCCCTGCTCACCCCCTTGGTAGCTTGGCACGAGCAGACAGGCTTATCCCGGAGGCAATGTGTAAAGCATTTGAGCAAGCACACAACAGCAACAACATCCTCGGCACACCACAAAAGGAACTCCACACAAGGTTATATATAAATAACTTTTGTATTGTCAAAACACATCAGATAGAAGTCACACATGTACATTGTGCCAACTGGCACGGGCAATATTCACAAGGGATTATGTACAGGACAGGGCCACATGGGCCACTGTCAGAATCAACACTTTTAGAAATAGCACTTTCAGAACTTAGAATAAGTGTAGCACAAAAGAACAATTATAGGTCACAACCAGTTACTACTGGTACCAGGTAAGTACCACCTACGCAACCCTAACCACCTTAGGAGAGTATTACGCAGGGAACCTGGGCTTCACTAGCACCACCTGTACTAGGAGAAAAATAACCACCTAAGTATCACAATACCTATAGGGGTATAAGCATGAACAAAACCCATGATGTATAAACAACACATGGAAAAAAAACACATGATGCATAAAACATTCAGAGGTGTAAGGACAAGGAAGACACATGATGCATAAAAACATTCAGAGGTGCCAGAATACAACTCATTAGCGCAAAAACACTTGATGCCTAAAAACATTCAGAGGTGCAATAAAACCACACAATTGCGCAAAAACTTACATAAGCCACCACCTGTGGCAGTCCCTAGGCCAACTGGCCTTGCAACAAGGGCTCAAATGCCCGTAGTCCAAATGTCAGGCAGGCTGCGCAGGCAGTCAATAACACTAGCCTAAACGTGGCAACTGCCCACAAAGTGCTGGGCAGTTGAAAAACACTGATGATGCCATCGTTGGAGCCTCGTGGGCTCAAGAACACAAGGGGGGCAAAAACACTCATGACCCCCAGAGCCTCTCAAGACTCGTAAACAATGTGGGCTGTGAGCCTCTCTGGGCTCTCAACAAATATGCCCCCACGAGCCCTCGTGGCTCTGAACAACTGTGGGGCCATGGAGCCGCTCAGGGCTCGAACTACAAATGCCCCTTGAGCCTCGCAGGCTATGAAGAAAAATGGGGCGTCGTTGGAGTCCCTCCCTGGGGGACTCGATGTAACATATGTGCCCTGAGCCTCTCGTGGGCTCCTCAAAAGGAACCATAACGCCACAAACGATGGGGGAGCCTTGCAGGCTCTAAAGCAACCAAAATGCCCCCTTCAGCCTTGCGGCTCCACTCCTCAGAAATGCCCCTTAACGATGGAGCGGCCCTCTGCCACCCGGGACCGCTCTTGAACCACTGCTGAGCCCCCCAGACGTCCACACTCACCGGGATGCTGTGGTGGGGCTCATCTATGCGGCGGCTCCCTTCCCCCTCATGGCCGGACTTCTTTCTCTCCGGCCGCACTTGCACACTCAGGCTTCTCCTGCCGGGGCTCCCTCCAGGACACGGGGGCCCCGCAACACCTCAGCTCCTCTCTTTAGGCGGCATCTCCTCATTCAGCGTGGGACTCGCTCCATCATACAGGAGCCCCGCGCCGATCCACCGGCTTCCCCTCTCTCTTGGGCAGCTTTCCCTTCTCGGCGGCGGCGGGCGGGCGTTCCGGCCAGGCCGCACTATGATTGGCCGGCCGGCCAATCACTTCCGGGTCGCCGCGGGCAGCGCGGCGGCCCTTCTCGAGCACGGCAGGTGGGGTATGACTCGACCGAGTGGTAGGCTCCCTCTTTAATTAAAAATAATTTTAAAAAATGAAGCAAGGTGGGCATTCGCGTTTTCTCACGCAATCCTGGGCAAATGTCGGGTGGGCACCGGCCTCCAGCACACAAAGCGCTCCCAAGCGCTATAAAGGTAATTACAGCATTCCCAGCGCTAGGATAGGAAAACAGCGCTCCCAAGCGCTAGAAGGACAGATAAAGCGCTCCCAGGCGCTTTAGGGGAGAAATGAAGCGCTACCAAGCGCTTAGGGACCAAATCAGCACTCCCCAGCGCTATAAGTAAAATCAAGCGCTTACAGCTACAACAGGTCCTGGGGGGGCTGCAGAGAAAGGCAAAAGGGGTCCCAGGACTAAGGCAGAGTCCTCCATCAATCCAGGGGCTGGGCAGGGCCCAGGGAGGCAAGCCTTCCCCTGGGCCCCAGCAGCAGCAGGCCCCTGGCAGATTCCAGTTAGCAAAAACAAGAACATTTTGTAAGGGGACACAGCCCCTTTTTATACCATAAAATCCTTTGTCTAGCAGGGCAGGCAGTGTGAGAACCAGCTACAACTGGTTATCGGGAACTCCTTTCAGTGTGAGGGGCAGAGGCGACAGCCGCCCATCAGGAGGTGGAGCCAGCATTGTGGCAGGCAGGCACAGCCCTATTCACTCCCGGGTGCTATCTCCTCCCACCACTCTAGTTGCAGATGCAGTCATTCAACCAAGGGCTGACTCAGACAACCTCCTGGGGCTCCCCAGCCCCTGTCACCCTCAAACCAGACAGTCAATCCACAAGCAGGCCCAGGCACACTCCTGGAGCCAGGCTTCAGCCAATCACGTGCCAGCAGACTCACTACACAGGCACACCCATGTCTAGAAGTGGCACTTCCACACTAGACACAATCATGCCACATACATCATTACGCAGCATTCGATCTCACGAGTTCGCACATACCAAACTCGACCCTGCACTCCCCAAACATCAGGAACTACCATGGTCACACATATTCCCCATTCATTCCTATGGGAGGGCAGGTCACTCACCATACATACACAGAGAGCTCACCCACTTTACACTGTACCACAGTAAAAAAGTGCGCAAAGGCCTAAAATCACCAACACCAGGTTCCAGAAACAGGCTAGGAAAAAGCAAAAAGTTACGGGGTGAACCTGCCAAAAGGGCCAGGTCCAGCAACAGTCATAAATGCTGAAGCGACGCCTGCCAACAACCTGCAGCCTCAATGCCTTTCAACAACAGAAGTATGCACTCTGCAGTAAGAAGGAGGTGAATCATAGCAATGTATGAATCTAGGGGATAGAAGGTGGGACTGGACTCTGTATTAAAAAGCCTAAAAGATAAGCAGCAGGCAGAAAAGGACTTGACGTACCTGCTCTGTAGTGAGGCTGTCCTTGTCATTTTATTTTAATTGAAAGGAAACTCCAAATAGGTCAACATTGACAGATTCTAATACAATACTATTCAATAAATAGTAGAAGCTATCAAAAAATAAAAACATATAATATAAATAAATAAAACGAATTTCGTTGCGCTCACTGCATCACATTTTGGGATTATGTCAAAGGCATTCTGGCGGCTTCGTGATAGTCCTCATTGAATATTCTCTTGTTAAGGGTCGCTCAATAGATATCTAGGAAAGATTTTAAAAACATGTTGAGACCCTTTAGAAATGTGTATTTGTCGAATACTGTGCATTTGTGTTCTCTCCCCAAGCGCTGGCACTGTTTTGGCAGCCTAGCACCAATGCAGGCACCCTTGCACTTCGCTGCAAGTGTGCCTGTGTTGTCGGCAGGATTTTTGTTTTGCAGGAAGGGGCACAAAAACAAGCCTGGGAGGCTTTTTCCTCTTTCTAACAACTTCACTTTGTTGCTACCCCCTGGGGAGGCGTAAGGTTTTGGAGCACTCCCCGGTTTACATGGTTTTATGAATCTAGGGAAGTGCACCGGAACACCCACAGTATCACCCATGGAACGCCTCCCTAACGCAGAGTAAAGCAAAGCAGCGATTTGCGCTGCCTTGCCTTACTCCACATCTATGAGGCCATTCAAAGCAATGCATATCTGACCTCATAAATATGATTTTTTAGTTTACACCATAAGAGCATCACAAAAATTGGTGCTACAGCCGCGCAAGGGGCTCATACATTTGCCCCTAGTTGCTGGTGGCCAATACGCTGGCACCCAAGACAGCCAGCAAGCACTGTAAGTGTTTTGCAATATTCGAACATTCTACCGGGTAACAAGAGGTAGGGGTGAGCAGGCAATGGTAGCTGTGTAAAAAATCATTTTCTGGGCTTACTGCAACAGGCACAGCAAGGCTTGGGCACAAGCCCTCTGCCCATAGTGGCTTACATTGCGAAGCTGCACATAAGGAAGGACCCATCAATCAGTGACTACTGCCGAGCCGCTATAAAGGGGTGAGGGTGCATGTAGATGACATTCAAGGATTAGATATTGACCATCCACTTTGAAAGGCAAAGGAATTACAGAGGGCCTGATTATGATGAAGGTGGGACCGCCACAGATAGCCCATCAGTGGCGGTCCCACTGCCATCATACCCATGTTATCCGCCCACCACATCAGGATGGCAGGCGGATGGGTGGCAGTCATAGAGACCGATCCCCATGGATCCGACGGGCTAAAGGAGCCCATCAGACTGTCAGAGGGAACTCAAATCCCTACAATGGTGGTGGTGCCTGCCGGGCACCACAGTAGGGATTATAATGTCCCTCGCTGTCGGCCGTTTCATGGCAGTTTACCCACCATGAAAAGGCTGGCTGAAAGGGACATTTGGGGCTTGTAGTGGGCCCCCTTCCCCTCTTGCCTTCGGTTTTGATCACTGCACCATGTTGCAACGTAGCATGGAGCCTGCCACATAGTGCAGGGATAGGCTAAAAGATTTTTTTTCGTAGTGCGGTGTGTGCTGCAGCCCGCAGCACACACCTCAATACAAAAGATACAATTGTTACCGCCTTGAAGGTGGTCTCTTGTAATACCATTGGCGGGACTGCCGACAGCAAGTAGGGGTGGTCCCGTCTCCGATATGATGGTGGTCGGAAGTAAGTCTGACCGCCATCATAATGAGGCCCTTAGTATCCTGGGCAAGATATGCAGTAACCCGTTCAAAGTAATGATGTTCAAAGCAGTCTTTGTGGCATCCATCTGTGGGGCCTGTCAGGGTCAGCAAGATAGTGACATCATCAAAACTGAATGGAACTGGTAGGCAACCACATGATATTGAGGTTAAAAAGGTCAAAGGCTGACCAGAAAGCTAAGGTAAGGTTCAGATAAATCAATAACCTCCCTACAGTCGATCAGTGACCAGTTTGCCTCATGAGAGCATACCTGACATATCTGGCAGGCACGTCACCATTATTCATTCATCAGGATGGAACAATATTGAGTGTATTCCAATTCATCACCATCATGCATAAGGCCCTCACCAATGTTACCTTCATGCATCTTTGGCACACACTCGCTCTGGATAGGGGCCTCAACAATGGCACAGGATAGAAGGTGGTGGCTGGAAAACATGAGAATGGTTCTGAGCACGGTAGCCAGAGTTCTGGGATCCACAGATATCTGTCGTCAAAATCAGCTGTTGCATCAGTACCTGGTGGACTCTGATCTAACCTCTCCCGAAGAATTTAGAAAGAAGGCAGACAAATAGGTCAGAACCAGGGTGAGGCAGAAGGTTCAAAACCAAGGTGGTGACCAGAAGAAGCAAGATTCTAAGAACTCTGATAAGGGTGGGAAAAAGGGTAAAGACCAGAAGTCTTCTCAAGGTCCCCAGATATTTTCATCTGGTGGGGAGTCCCAATCAACCAAAGGAAAAGGCCAAACGAAACCATGGTGTAAAATCTGTAAAAAGAAAACCCATTGGACTCAACTCCAGCCACCATTGCCCCTAAGGCAACTGTTCCCCCTAGTTCAGCTCCAAGTGGTGGTACTCAGAATAAGGGTGTAGTAGGGTTAACCCTGGGTTCTGAGATGGACTCTGGCCTACTCAGAGTTCCAACTCAGGCTGTACTGATCTGTGATGAAGGCATGGATATGTCCTCCTTTGTGAGTCCCAGTAATCTGGGCAAATACAGACAGCAGCCTTTGATTAATGGAAAATAGGCTTTGGCATTCGGGGACACAGGGGCAGGTGTCACAATGGTGACACAAGGGGCCTGATTCACAGAACTAACTTAAGACAAAATCCTAAACTTACTACCATTTTGGTATTCACAGAAGGCACTTACTCATTTTGGTATTCACAGAAGGCATTTACTCATTTCGGTATTCACAGAAGTTAGCAGTCCTAACTTTAGGACTCCTAAATGCCTTCTGTGAATACTGAAAGTCTTAAAATTAGGATTTTTCTCAATTTAGTAGTAGTAAAGTTAGGACTCTTAACTTTAGGACTCCTAAATGCCTTCTGTGAATACCGAAAGTCTTAAAATTAGTATTTTTCTCAGTTTAGGAGTAGTAAAGTCAGGACTCCTACCTTTAGGACTCCTAAACTGAGAGTTACCTCTCAAACGCCCTAAACAGGACATAGAGGACTATGTACTTGATCTCCGCTCCAGGATGGCAGAGTACATGAAAAAGGCACCCAAAAACCTCGAGGCTAGCCAGGAATTGCAAAAGCCCTGGCATGACCAAAAGGCTGTGCGTGACCAGCCAGGACAGAAAGTGTGGGTGTTGGAGCCTGTGGCCCCAGCAGCCCTCCAGGACAAGTGGAATGGCCCCCATACAATTGTTGAACAGAAGGGAGAGGTTATCTATTTGGTAGACCTTGGAACTCCCAGAAGCCCCCATAGGGTGCTTCATGTCAACAGACTGAAACCATATGTTGACAGGGCAGACATGGGCTTGCTCATGGCTACTGATGAGGGACAGGAGGAAGAGAGTGATCCACTCCCTGGTCTGCTCTTACAGAACCCTGATGATGGATCAGTGAACGGTGTAGCCTTGGCAGGCAGCCCCACTGCCCAGCAGCAAGTTGATTTCAGACAGGTGCCCAATCAGTATAGGTATAGGTTTTCTCTGACTCCAACAAAGTGGACACTGGGGACAGTCTGCCTGTTAAAAATAAGATTTACAAGCAACCTGACCATGTCAGGGACTGTATCAGGACTGAATTCCAGAAGTTGTTGGATTTGGGAGTTATTGAACCCTCAGATAGCCCTTGGGCTAGTCCAGTAGTCTTGGTGCCTAAACCTCACACCCAGGGTGGTAAGAGAGAGATCAGGTTTTGTGTAGACTACAGGGGTCTCAATGCAGTCACTAGGAATGATGCCCATCCAATACCCAGAGCAGACGAGCTCATAGACACTTTGGCCTCAGCCAAATTTCTGAGCACATTTGATCGGACAGCTGACTACTGGCAGATCAGATTAGCTGATGATCCAATACCTAAGACTGTATTTTCTACCCCTAGTGGGCACTACCAATGTGTGTTGATGCCCTTTGGTTTGAAAAGTGCACCTGCCACTTTTCAATTGTTGGTAAATTAAGTCCTAACAGACCTGGAAGACTATAGTGCAGCATATCTAGATGATATTGCTGTCTTTAACTCCACCTGGGGGATCACCTGGTCCACCTGAGAAATGTTTTGGAGGCCCTGCAGAAAGCAGGCCTACCTTTCAAGGCTACCAAGTGCCAGATAGGGCAGAGTCAGGTTGTGTACCTGGGCCACCCTGTACGTGGAGGCCAGGTTCAACCACCACAGAGCAAAAGCCAGACCATCATGGACTGGGTTGCTCCAACTACCCAGACTCAGGTCAGAGCTTTCTTGGGCCTGAATGGGTACGACAGAAGGTTTGTTAAGGGGTATGGATCCATTGTGACACCCCTGAATGACTTAACTTCCAAGAGAATGCCTAAGAAATTTCAGTGGACAGTTAGCTGTCAAAGGCATTTGATGACCTGAAGCAGGCCTTGTGCACTGCTCCCATTCTGTAAAGTCCTAACTACTCCAAATAATTCATTGTCCAAACAGACGGCTCTGAGTTGGGGGTAGGGGCGGTGTTATCACAATTGAATGATGAAGTGGAGTGGAGTGGTGTGGCTCACTGGTTAGGTCAGACTTATTTGCAAATGGCCATGTCTGAACTGGGGTGGCAGAGTGGGCTAAAGAACGGTGATGGATTAAACCCAGATCTGTTGACTGGGTGTGAGTGTTTGATTGGTTCAGATGCTCCGTCCATCACCACCCCCTTTTGTACCACTTTGTTCGCCATAAGTTGGCAGGGTATGCTCAGACGTGAGTCCCTTGCTCACTTTGCCACTGGATTCAAGCAAGCCGGGCTGAAGACGGCTGCAGTGCCAGAAACCAGTCCTCGGAAGCTTGTTTCCGGTCCAGGGAAGGCATGGCTTGGCAGTTCGGGCTGGACTGTTCCCATGAGGCACAGGGTCAGACTGATTTGCATATGGCCATGTCTGAACTGGGGTGGCAGAGTGGGCTAAAGAACGGTGATGGATTAAACCCAGATCTGTTGACTGGGTGTGAGTGTTTGATTGGTTCAGATGCTCCGTTCATCACCATCCCCTTTTGTACCACTTTGTTTGCCATAAGTTGGCAGGGTATGCTCAGACGTGAGTCCCTTGCTCACTTTGCCACTGGATTCAAGCAAGCCGGGCTGAAGACGGCTGCAATGCCAGAAACCGGTCCTCAGAAGCTTGTTTCCGGTCCAGGGAAGGCATGGCTTGGCAGTTTGGGCTGGACTGTTCCCATGAGGCACAGGGTCAGACTGATTTGCATATGGCCATGTCTGAACTGGGGTGAGAGAGTGGGCTAAAGAACGGTGATGGATTAAACCCAGATCTGTTGACTGGGTGTGAGTGTTTGATTGGTTCTGATGCTCCATCCATCACCACCCCCTTTTGTACCACTCACTGGTTAGAGGCGGCAGACCCGGTAGCAGAAGTCGGCCCAGGACCAGGGTTCGATTCCCGACGCGGCAGGGTCGTGGACCAGGGTCAGCGGACTCGATAATTCTCACCTCGGTGCCTACTCTAACCAGGGGTCCCACTCGGCAACTCTGGGCATTAGCTTGCCTAATCTCCACAACAGCCCCATCAACGCTGGGGATGCTTGGCTCCACCTTGGGGATTCCCAGCAGGGACCATCCCACAGGGAAAGCCAGGACGGGTTCCCCAGCGGTATACAGCGCCAGGACGCCGGCTGGCAACAGTGCGCTTTACAAGTATACACATTACATCACATTACACATTAAGGTCAGGACCAGCCAGTAGCCTTTATTATCAGAAGGCTGACTCCCAGAGAGAAATGTTGGTCAGCCATTGGGAGGGAGGCCTTTGCTGTGGTGTGGGCTCTGAAGAACCAGAGGCCATACTTGTTTGGCACTCACTTCACTGTTCAGACTGACCATAAGCCCCTCTTATGGCTAAAACAGATGAAGGGTGAACACCCCAAACATTTGAAGTGGTCCATCTCCCTACAGGGGATGGACTATACAGTGTAACATAGACCTGGAAGTAATCATGACAATGCAGATGGACTCTCCAGATATTTTCACTTAGAACAGGAAGACTCAACTGGTCAAGGTTAGTTTAATGTCCCTGCGTTGGGGGGGTGTAGGAGAGTAGGATCTGCCTTATGTTACCCCCACTTTTTGCTGATGTTTCACTAATTTCCGACTTTAGTCTGGCTGGGGCCCTGCTATCCAGGACCCCAGTCTAGCTGCTTCCTCTCTAAATTGATTCCAAGTACATTAGGTACGCTCCAGTTTGGTTACTGGAGTACCCTTATGAGTCCCTAGTATACGGTACCTTAGGTACCTAGGGCATAGGTACCCCAGAGGCCTACCAGGGGCTGCAGCATGTATTATGCCACCCCTGGGAAGCCTTCCAAAATGACAGCACAGGACTGCTACTGCAGCCTGGGTAAGGTAGTGCATGCACCCCTTACTTAGATATAGGTTACCTATATCTACCTTAAATCACTGCGTATATAAACCTATCAGTCGCCCCTTGGCAGGCCTTATCAATCCTGAAGGCAGGGTGCTGGGTTTTGTGTGAGAGGGTGCCCATGCATGAACAGGCACCCTCTGCAGCCTTCAGAACATATTCTCTGGGACTGTTCTGTGATGCAGCCAGACCATATACGTTTAAGTGCATTATAACCTCGCGGTAAATGCTAACTTCTCTGAGGCTGACCTGAACCCCCAGCAAAGCTGAGACCCGCCACTCTTGTGAGTGCCATGGAACCAGAACCCCTGTACACCGTGCTCATTCGCAAGTGCATTTGCTTCTCGACGTTCTTTGAGGCTGTGCATTGGGTTACTTGTAGACCAAACCCCGAGCACCTTTTCCACCAAAGATTGCTGGCCTACACTCCACGAGTGTTCCGTGAGCCTGCCCTTTGTGTTTTCGTTCGAGGTACCTTTGCGATCCCTGGTCCGTTGACTGGTGGGTCCCTGAGAAGGCAACTTTGACTTTCCTTGACTTTCCTGGTTGCTACAGACGCGCCCTGTCTCTCCACCACTTAGTAAGTCCCTCTTACCTTGCTGGTATGCACCAAAACATTTCTTCACTTTCTGCGTGGGTTGCTGTTGCCAAGGCTTGTTGGGTCCAATTCGGTCACCAACGCCACAGTCATCGACATCCTTCATGGGACAGCTCAAATCTAGCTCCTGGTCGCCGACACCTCCTGGTCCTCGTGGCTGCAGAGTCAACCTTCACCTCTTCAACCTGAAATCACCCGACATCGTTGGGCATTCGACCATCGTGCCCCTGATCATGGGCAAGTGACCCAGACTCTGTCCTCTCTGCTTTCAGGTTCTTCTTATCTCCGATCCAAGCTTGGATCACACCGGACACTTTTCACTTCGACGGCAGCAGCACTTTGTAGCAGATCGCCATTGAAGTCAACGACGATGCCCAACACCAAAAGACACCTATGCACCCGGCTTCCCTGGGTGAGGTAACTCAAGTACTCCGGTGCTTCCGTGGGTGTTGGCCCTAGAACCCCTTAAGTCTAAAGGGGTTTGGTCAAAGTCCTCTCCTAAGTGTCCTTAATCTTTAAATTTCCAACCGCGACTTTCACCATGGAGGCTAACTGCAATTCGCTGCTGTGTTCTCAGACTGCACGCATACTCCGTGGGTCCCCTGTGTCACTACCTTGGGTGGTTCCTTGTGGTCCCAGCAATTCTACAGGCTCTAGGCCTTGTGTCTAGTCAAGTCGTGGTTCTTATACCACTCTCCTAATATATGGTTTGGTAAGCCCCATGGGCTCAACGTATATTGTGCTAATTTACTGTGTGATATTAAGAGTAACATATGTGCTTTGAGCTCTAGCCTCATAAAGAGACTAGTAGGGTGTGTTTAGAATACATTTATATATTTTATATATATCCCTGGTGTGGTTCTCCTTTCATTTGGTCATTCAGGAGATTATAGACTGGTAAAACAAACTGCTTTACATTCCTCCAAGACTTAGCCTGAAGGCTGCTCTCAGTAGCTAACTATTACCGGGGATACGCTGGAATACGCATAATCGACGTTTTTCCCGCTAAGTTTATCACAAGGAGCCTTTCTCCGGCACGTCCGTGCGCAGGAGATTAGTTCTCTACCTGGGCACATGTGCATTGGAGGCCTGCTCTTAGGCATGTGCACTGTGTCATTATCCTAATAGCGCATCCCGGAAACAGAAACCGCCCAGGTATAGACGAACGCCGCCTATTTTAATCCCTTGTCTAACCGCTGCCTTTCTACCATCGGCAGTCGGCGGCAAGAGTCCGACCTATTTTTTACTCTACCCACGTGAATACCTGTAAGTAAGGAAGGTGAGGGTAGTTAGCGCGAGGACGCCACACAGTGAGCCCTTCGTCAATAGCTACTTAATTGTTTCTTCGTGTCGGTATTCAACATCACATGATGTTGTTACCAGCCAGGTAATGTGCAGGCATGCATCCCCTCCTAACCTTTGGCACTCCACCTGAATGGTAGTCCCCGCTTAGAGGTTGCACTTTACAGGCTTTTTAAGAAGAAGGTTTCTATTACTGTATGCTTTGATTATGGAGATACTATATTTTTGTTTACTTTCAGACACCCTGATATTACCATGTAAGAGCAATTTTAGACCTACACACTATTCAGCTCGGTTAATTGTGAATTAATATTTACTTTGTTAACCCATACTTTGAGGCACAGTGTACCCTGTGGTTTATTCATTTATAGCACCAGGATCCCTCATTTGGCCTTTTAATAACTTTAGGAGACCAAAAGATTTTACCTGTCTCTAATGTTTCTTCCTCTTGTGATGATTTTATGTGCACACGTAGGTGGAACACTATGTTGCATTAAGCTAGTCTAATGCACATTCTTTGGTTGTTTGTGTTTTTCTTTCCTAGGTTCCATCAGGAGCAGCTCAATGGCCAGCCCTGACAATTATTGTGGGTATCAATTTTTAACAATCACTATCATGTGCACTTCACTTTTATTATTTTTGTCCTGATGAAGCGCAAATGACCGTTTGGGTGACAAATGCGCGAAACATGTTGACTTTATACCTGGGCACAGTGTGCCATTGGGACTACACCATTTTAATGGATTTTTTACTCTGACAAGGTTGTCGCCAAATCCAACTCGCCTTTGAGATTCCCCTGTCAGTTTTAATTAATTTGCACACACATCTTTTTCCCACATTGGACCCACTCTCCACACAACCGCATGCATCATCCGGCAATATTAAAAGATCTCCGACAAAGTGACCCTTCGGGGGACCAGTAGAGAATTGCAGCACCTGACCTACGAGGAGCAACGCCCGATGATGAAACATGACACCTTTTGGGGTGTGTGAGGGCAACAGGAGACAAGACTTGTTCTTTCTCCTTTAGAGTGGGTCCACTACAACCTAGGATTCTGCATCTTTTCTTCTCTTCTTTTCTTCTAGGCGTACAGGTGACTTTTGCACCTCGCCACAGGAACAGTGTCCTCTTTGGTTTAAATGCTCTCCATAGCTACCACTAGGAAAGCTTTCAAATAAAGTTGTCTTTAACCTATCAACTATAAGGAGTTGTTTGGACTGGTGCAAGGTGCCCACTATAACTAGTGGACAGCATATGCCAGGCCAACTTCTCACGGTGAGGGTTTTGGATGGAGCTTTGGTCTTTAGGATAGTAATACCATTACATATTGTGGACTGCATTAGCATTATGTTGGTCCAAGCCTGGTTATATGGTGGTCATGTACAGATTGGAGAGTAATTTATTCATTGCTGCTGTTAGATATTCTATTCAGTCATCAGTCTCTAGCCCCACACCACATCTTTGATAATTCTTGGAGTGCTCAACTTCACTACCCTGAGGGCCAAGGTGTAAGAGGATGTACTCGGTCCTGAGTTAGGGGTCCACTAGTAAGATTAACTAACATCTGTGGTGGTTCTCTGTCTCTTCTGCACACCCTTGTCAATTACTGGGTTTGACTGGGTTAATCTCAGTGCTCTCTTCCTCATAGAAATCAGTGAGAGAGAAAAGCAAAGTTCTTGCTGGAAATTTCCTCACAATAAAAGGCCATCCACCCCTAGACAGTGCGCTTCTCTCTCTAACAAAATAAAACCCACTGCTGAGTGAACTAGCTTGGGTTTCTCATGCGTTCTGCAACTGTGGTGGCATTGAAAGAGAAGCAGGACTTTCTTGTTGACAATTCTCAGCAAAACAAGCCCATTGGCCTCAAGATTAAAGACTTCTGATATTAAATGAAAGGAAATGTCTAAAGTGCGCGAAAACCTGTTATGTTAAAATTATTATATAGAGCACTTACACTGGTTGTTTTTTTGGTGCTGAATACCTGCAGGTGTCTTGGCGCTAAGAATCAAAACAACATCTGGTAAAAACTGACCGGAAGCCTATCTCCCTAGAGAGATAAAGGAAACAGCCAGGATTTGAGCTGTTTCCGAAACCTAAGGAAATTTGATTGATTTTGAAGGTGAAATGGCATTTTGTTCCACAGCTGACAGGTGATGTACACAAAGCTGCGGCCACCCCAGGAGACTTTGTTTACCCTGGGGTCCAGAACTATATGTGATGCGGCTGATCTAAGATTTCTATTAGGTTGATACCACCTAATTTTACTAGCAAGACCATTGGGTTTGGTACCATACAAAGCCTTATGAGCTATATAGAGTGCTTTAAAAGTCACCCTTTTCTTTACAGGGAGGCAGTGAAGTTCCTTTAAAGTTCTTGACACGACAATTATTTAAGGAGCTTCTTTAAAATGTGAGAGGCTATGTTCTGCAGGACTTTAAGCTTTCTAATTGTTGACTGTTGCATGTCCACATACAGGGCATTACAATAATCAATCATGGAAAGGACAAGGGCAATATTTACAGTTTTTTGGAGCTGGAAGGGAATGAAAGGGAGCACCTTCGTCAATGACCTTAGGATAAGGAAGCAGGAAGTCATCAGTTTGTTGATTTGCTCCCTAAAGAAGAGCTCAGAATCAAAAATCAATTGACAGTCATCCAAGTTGACAATGGCATTTATACATTTATTAAATCTGTCTGCAACCTCATCTGCATTGCTTGGGACTGAGACCACAATCTGGGTATCGTCGGCATAGGCTACTGTAGTGAAGCCATAAGAATGGATCAGCTTTGCCAGTGGTGCTACATACATAATGAATCGTGTGGGGCTGAGTGATGATTGCTGAGGATCCCCACATGGCAGAGAAAAGGGTTTAGAATTTAAATCCTCAAGGGCCAATATCTACTCTCTGTCACTTAAGAAGGAAGCACTAAGATCATGTGCTGCTCCTCTGGTCCCAAATTCAGACAGACGAAATAACAAAACAGTATGACAAACCATGTTGAATACAGCTGAGAGATCGAAGGACCACTGCTGCTCTCCTACCATTGTTTCTAATAGCTCTAATTTCTTCTGTGACAGCAAATAAAGCCATCTCTGTGCTAAAACCAGAGCTATACCACTACCTCTCAAAGCTACAAAATCTCATACCCCCAATCTCTCCAAATATGGCATGAAAAGTTTCAAACATAAAATTATGAAAGAATTTCCCAAATGTTTTGTTATTGACCAATAACTCTGTGGGTGAAATGGCTGCCTCAAAGCAGATTTTTTTTGTTTTCTCACACAGCTCCTCTCAGCAGACATTTATTTCTTGAAGGTACTGACTGTCGCGGAAGTTTGAAACATTTCAAGGGAAGAACACTTTGAATGAACACATCCTCACTTATTCACAGTAAAACCTCAATCTACCTCTATTACAATGGAAAGGTCATGAACCAAAATTCTGGCGATGATCTTATCCAGTTTTGCAGCAGATTTTCCACACTCAGTGCAAAATGTCCCACACTGATAGCGAACTCCCTCCATTTAACTACCTATTCTATGCCCCCAAATTCTCCTCTCCCATCTATTCCTCCTCCCAGTCCTCAGTGACACATCTCCCCTTCAGGTACCACTACTTTCCCACAATCTATAAAGTCCCTCTGTGCAATCTCACCCTCAAGCGACCTCCCCCTTCTCAACTTCCTCTTCCAACTAATCCTCACTGACTTATACCTCCCAAGTACCACCACTACTACACTCCATAAAGTTCCATAGTGTGATTAACTTCTCTCTCAGGACGCTCCATACCCACTTGTGGCTTTTCAAAGGCCCTCCTAAAACATTCACTAATATGTTATTTGTGTCCTCATATCCTTCTCATCCCACAGCTACCCCATCACCCCTATCCCTAGCTGATTCCATGTTTTCCTCTAACCTAATCACCCATGTTGACCTGCCCCTCATTCATCCTGTACAACAATCTCTATTTCCCCCCACCCTGACCACCTCCCAGGTTCATAAACCCCTACTTGAAGCACATAGCTGGATGACTTTAAGCCCTTTCAACACTCCCCTCAGATGTATACCTAGCATCATAGCACCAATCTCCTAAACTCAGATCTGGATTCTAAATTCCTCTGTGACAAATTTGATGCGTTTTCCCACCAACTATCTTCGGTGTCCATCACTCTTACACTCTTATGCAGTTTTGTGACATCCCTTTAAAGAACTATTAGGTCTCACTTACTAACTAGCTTCCTCCGCAACCCCTCTGTAACTCAACCCGATCTCTCCCTCGCAGCAAAAAGGAGCGTTGCACAAGAAGAGTCACTCAATCCCCATTTATTTATAAAGTTTTTATATAGCGCTAGCTAGACCCGTGGGTATCAGAGCGCTTTACATACGCACAGGAAAAGAAAAGGAATTACAAAGCATCGCTGTATATGAGGATGCATAAAAGACAAAAGCAAAGACATAGTACTTATGTAGCCAGAGAGGGGACAAGGACTCAGGTGTCTGACAGTCAGAGAACCACCATCCTTGAAGATTAAAGTGAGCGGGGAGTCTACTCAGTTATTGATGCCTGGGACGGTTGCCTTGGTCATAAAAGTATTAGTTGAGAAGAAAGAGTTTCAGGTTCTTTTTGAAGCAAGAGAAGGAGGTGGTTGCATCTGAGGTCAATCGGGCGTGCGTTCCACATCCTGGGTACGTTGCCAGAGAAGGACCGGCACTGGGTCATTTTCTTTATGATAAAGACATTAAAGATATACGCCTTTCCTATAAACATTGCACTCCTCCTACGAGTATCGAAGTCATCAGAAGACACGGAGAGCTGCAAACATGTTAAAAGGGACTTGGTTGCAAACCTTGTAACCTTGTTGAATTGTTACTGCTCTCATTATCAAATCGACCACCTATATCTCAAATGTGTCCCCACATTATTGTAGCTTGGCAGTCAAACCTAGCCTGCAAATTTCAGATCTTATCTTTGTGTGATAATCTTGCCTTACTCTTCTTAGGAAAACATTGGTTAATGATGCTTCGCAACCAGTCGTAGATTTTCTCATGCACGCTTACAACAACAATATACACCTAGACTGAGAATGAAAAGAAGGAGGTGCTTCCTTGATCCACAGACCAGCGATTAAATGAAATCTTCTAACATCACTCAGTTCCCTACCCACAAGTACCTTTCCATCATGATAAAAACTCCAGATAATAAAATTTGAATCTTTAACCTAATCTAGCACATCTCTGACGAAAACACACAATTTACAGAACAGATTATGGAATTTGTAGCTGAAAGATCAGATTCGACAGCTAAGAACATCTTCCTAGTTGACTTTAATTGCAATGGAGTAGAACAAAAAGTCGTAAAAATCTCCCACTAGCTCAATTTTATAAAGATAATGATCTTGAACAAATCTGCACCTGCTCACGTAAACAACTCCACCCTAAATCTTTTTAACGTCAAAACAAGTATCAATAATCATGATAACTCAATCCCAGTGGACATGTCTGATCACATCCAAACACCCCTCTCTTTCCTTTTCAACAAATCCTATTAGACAGATCATTCAAAAACATGTACGCTTTGGGTAAGAAACATCAAAGACTCCGACATTGTTATATTGGAGCTTAAGATCTCAACAAATCTGCTAAATATCAGACAGAACAACTGTATTTCAAAGATGACTGAAGTGGCAGATGAGCTGGCTCCACTTAAATACAAAACACCAAGTAAAGAAAAAGGTGCACAGTGGTTATAGGGAGAATTAAACGAGGAAATAGGGATAGAGAAAGCATTGCGTCAACAGGCATCTTTTACAAACCTTGAAAAACCTGAGAACCAGTTGTAAAGCATACACAAATAACATATTCAAGGCCAAAGCTGACGTCATTAAATCTAAAATCAACATGGTGAAAAACTGACCCGAGAACCTTTTCAAAATCGTAAACAACATTGCAATCCCTATTCTACCTCCAACATCCGCTCTTTCCCTGTCTCCCAACCTATCTCAAATATAATTTCACAACTTATAGTGTAAACCCACAACAACCTGGTCATCATTCCTGGAGATCTCAGGAATAGAAATGAAGATTATCATAGAAGATCTAAACACCCCCTGCCATTTCTCTGCCTCAATTCCGCACAAACACTTTAAAGACAAGAGAACCTCCCTCATCCTATCCCTAATCCATGCTGTTCACCGTTATGTGAGTCATGACATAGTTCCTGATGCCCTGAAAATCGTACTTTCCCACTAAAAAAACAGGGGGCTGACCGAAAGCAACTGAACAATTTAAATCACTATCACTCACCATTTAAGGTCATGGATAGCTGCATCATTTAGAAAGTTCACTCTGAGCATAAGAAAACAAGCTTCTGGGTGATGTTCAATCAAACTGCAGTGCTAGGCACAGCACAAATTGATATAGTTGATGATGCATTTGGCATCCTACACAATAAAGAATCTTACCTACTGTCAGCGATTCACAAGTAGCTACCATACATGCCGCTAGAGTATTGCGCTGGTGGCCTTTGTCTACAAACCTGCAGTTCTCTTGACGCCTTCTTTTGCATTCTGCTCTCTGATCCATACCTTAAGCGCCTGCACCCACATGACCTACCGTGCACACCTTTAGTTAATCGTGATCTTGGGTATGGAGGGTATGTAGGGTATAGAGCTCAACACCTTAGGTCACCTTCTGGAAAGAACATTAGGGGATCTCTCTACCTACATGCATGGTGGTTTATACTTTTTTTTACCTTTCAGATTTTGCCCCGTGCCTTGGAAGGGGTTCTGAATATTGGTGAGTCATTCTCAGTTGGCGAGTCATTCACGACAAAGTGTGTCACCCTCAGATGCTGAGTAATTCACAACCACATGAGATGGCCTGCCAAAATCTCCCGAAACCTCAAAGTCTCTGCGGCCCCTTTAAAAGTCTGAACTATAAATAGCCTGGCTCATGAACATTCGATAACATAACATAACGTCTCCATCTGGATATGATAAGTACTGAATTTAGAGCTCTCCCGCTTTGATGTTAGTCCTGCGGCCACGCTCATTGGTAGGGGCTTTGTCGCCTTGCTTGGGCATCTGGCCATTAACCTGGATAAGGAAAAGCTTGGTACCTCTCACCTCCTGCGAAAACAGCTATGTTCGGGTTATTTACCTGCGCAGCTTAGTTTGTTGTTTATTATTTATATTTTGATCTCTTTTAACCTCCGTAGGAACTTTTTATTTGTGTGCAATCTGGTGTGCTATCATGTGAGGAGAAACACTAAACATCAGTGTGCACTTTGTCAGCGTACTAGTGGAAATCATCACCTACTAGGTACGAAGGTTGATACTGTACACAAGTTATGTGTTCGGATATATAATGTTGAGCTGTGACTCGTAATATATGTGCACTTGTTATAATCTTGTTTGTGTACATCATCGTGCGGTCATAGTGTGTTGCCCCTCCTCAATTGTGCTTAATTAGTAGGCGCAGTTTCTTGTTTTCCCCCTTTATCTAACTCTAAGTACCATTTAGGTAGCATCTGTTAGTTTCCGTTTTGGGTGATAGGACTATACTGCCACCTGTACTAAACATTTTCCTTATGATTACTCATGCTGTAGGATCAAGTGGGAACTCTGGAGGATAGGGATCTTCACGTTTGATATTTTGGTAAATTGTTTAAGCCTTTTATTTTAGCTTCTTATTTTAGTTTAGTTCAGAACTCCCTCCCCGCCCACCTACGTCTGACCCAGGACCACCTCACATTCAGGAAACACCTCAAGACCTGGCTCTTCGAGCAGTAGCGGCACTTCACCCCCCCCCCTCCTCCAGCGCCTTGAGACCCTCATGGGTGAGTAGCGTGCTCTACAAGTGTATTGATTGATTGATTGGTTCTTTGTTCCCTAGCCCCTCTCCACTCTGTTCATACCGACACCTATGCGTTCTTCTACTGGTGGTGGTGTGGTGGAAGCAGGGGAGAGAGGGAGCATGCTTCTCCCACAACAGACCTCGTGGATTATGATCTAAAACTGCAAAAGGCTCTGACACCTACTTATCCTTCTCCACTTGTTAACTGTATTTTATATGGTCAACCATGCAACTCTCTTAAAAATCCTGGCACTATGGATGAAATTAAGTATCACTGTCCTGAGGTGGTTTGACTATTGTCTAAGCAACTGTTCCCAGCAAACCAAACTGGCAAATGTACCTTCCGGTTCCTACCCGCATACCCAAAGAGAGCCTCAAATATCCATATTTTCCCTATGCTGTTCAGTCTGTACAACGAACCACTCTGTTTACTGCTGTGACAATTGAACAAACCCTTCCAACAGTAAGCCAATGTCACCTAACTCAGGGATGACTTTCGGGCAGTGTGACCGGTGCGACTGTACTGGGCGCCAACCTGAATGGGCGCTATTAGTGCTATACCCAACATGAGCCCCATTGTCTGTTTTATGTCCACATTATTGTTAAAACAAACGACGGATACCAGTAGTCACGCAGTAGCTGATGGTTAGATTCTGCCAAGAGGTGTGACATGCCATATTCAACTCCAGGACACGCAGCTTGCGCTACTGCTGCCACGACCTGTGCAGGGTGCACCTTCCAGCCTTATGAAGCAGCCCACGACTCTTCCAGGTGTCCTCTTAGCAGCCAGACACCCATAGGTCTCACCAAGCATCCAGGCACCCTCCCAGCATCCCGGTAGTTCGAACTCTTGGTCATCCAAACGGCCAGCAAGGTTAGAAGCGGGAAAGGACAGGGAACTCACTGGCTTTTGCTGCGTGTGTCTGCAAATTAATAAGCACGTTGTCTACAGCATCTGGGGGGGGCCTTTGCTAGCTCTCGGTTTAGTGGTCATGCTACCTCAGCCCAATTCAGTACTTATTTTAACTATTGGGTCTATGAGGGGCTTACCTAGACGCTGGTGTGTGGGGGGCTTACACTATAGGGCACTCTGAGGGAAAACACAACCATTCAGTTAAAGGGTCCGTTTCATCAGCCACGAGCGCTGACGTCGCCTTTTATTTTATACTCCCCGGTCCGGGGAGTTGAGGAGGATATATTGTCCAGTAGGAACCGGGTGGCTCACTACATTCCATCCCACCAACATTTGTTCAAACAACAAACGGAAACAAGAAAGTCAACGAAACAAACTCAAATGGTACGGTCCCCCTCTCTTGGGGCCGATGACTTCTTCGACTGTTCCATCCGGGGCGTGTTGAGGATATTTCGCGATTCCTCGGCTACAGCATGTTCTCTTACGGGTGACCTCACCCTCTTGAACCACGACACGTTCCTTGCACGATAGGCTCTCAAGAACCTAAATAGGCACCCCTCCAGGTCTTCCCTCGAGTCCATTGTGTGGTGCTGCGTTCTTCCGTGACCACAGGTAAAACCGGCGGATCCGCTCCGGTAATCAGTCAGGCATGGCAACTTTTTACTTTCTCCTTCACCATTCGCTCAATTCCCAGAAACTACAATTTTGATCTGAGGCGTGCTTTGGTCTTCTCTATTCCCTGTTGTCCTTGGTGGGCGAGGTCCACCGTTCTCTGCCACAGTTTGGATGGCATCACTATTCTGGTGCCTCGTAAGATCACTCCTTCACAGCTTTCGCTCAATTCCTCTATGCATTTCTAGACTCCTTGTCGGGCATCACGCTCTTCATCAGTCATCCCTCCAACCCCCATCATGAATGTTTTCCACGATGGCTGTGCAGTGTCTCTTTTACTGCCGAAAGACATGCAGCTGCAATTTCTGCTACAGTCAGGGCTCTTGGACAGGCCGCCTCCACAAGCTGTTTAATGAATGACTCGGTGTCCCCATCTACTTCCTGGGGAGCGTCTGTGGTGCTGGGCAGGGGATGCCTCGACAAATAATCTGCTGGGTTGTTCACCCCCGTCCGATACATGACCTCAAAGTCATATTGTTGAATCTGCATTGCACACCATTCGATCCTTGGCAGCCCACTTCTTGCCATGCCTCTGAACAAAGGCACGAGTGGTTTGTGGTCTGTGATCACTTTGAAATTGTGGCCACACAAGTAGATATCGAAATGTTGACAGGCCCATCGACTTGCCAATGCCTCTCTTTCGATCTGGGCGTAGTGCGTTTCCACCGCTGTGAGGGCCCGACTGGCATATGCAATAGGTACCCATTCTTCCATCTGATCTTGCTGCAACAGGACTGCCCCCAAGCCGACAGGGCTGGCATTGACAACCAGTTCCATGGGCTTTCCGGGCTTGAAGTACGCTACCGTCGCTCCTTGCAGGAGTGCACCCTTGATATCCTGGAACGCCTGCACTTCTGCCCGGGACACTCACCACCTTGCTCCCTTTTTTGTTAGTGCTCTCAGGGGTTGATAGAGTAGCCAGGTACGGGATGGATCTGCCACAATAGTTTGCCATCCCTAAGAAGCTTCTCACTTCGATTTGACTCTGTGGCATTGCTGCGGTTCGGATTGCTTCCACTTTTGCCGGGTCCACTTGTAGGCCATGCAGCGAAAACCTGTACCCAAACAACTCCACCTCGTCGCAGTAAAAAGCGCATTTTTCTTTGTGTAAAGTTAAGCCTCACTCCACGAGCCTCTGCAACGTTGTCCTCAGTCGTGGATGGTGTTCCTCCAGCGAGTTTGAAAATATGAGTACGTCGTCGCTCACATTGATTATGCCTACCAGCCCGGACAGTGCTTCCCTGAGTGCATCTTGAAAGACCTGCGCGGCTGACAACACCCCAAAACTGAGGCGCTTGAACCCCCTCAGCCCCACATGGGTCGAAAAAGTGGTTATGTTGCAGCTTTTTTTCCTCCAGGACCAGTTGGTGATAACTAGAATTCAAATCTACCTTCAAAAACCACTTGGCCCCGTTTATGTCAGCTACAATCTCATCAATGGTGGGTGTTAAATGGCGCTCACGTTTGATCGCTTTATTGGGCAACCTCATGTCCACACATAGATGAATGGCTCCTGGTTGTTTGCGTTTTGGGGCAATCACAAGCGGGGACATCCACGCGGTGGGACCAGAGACCCTCTCAATTACTCCTGCTTGTTCTAGGGGTCTAGTTCGGCTTCTACCAGCGGT
This sequence comes from Lissotriton helveticus, assembly GCF_964261635.1. Classification (NCBI taxonomy): domain Eukaryota; kingdom Metazoa; phylum Chordata; class Amphibia; order Caudata; family Salamandridae; genus Lissotriton; species Lissotriton helveticus. The sequence continues at coordinate 1,503,832,286 of NC_136059.1, read as the reverse complement.
CTCAAATGGAAGGGCACTCGGCGGTGTCTCTCTAGGCCACAGTTGCCACATGATTTGTTGCCTGAACGTTCGTTCATACTCTCTCGACCACGACCCACACTCTTACAGATGACATCCACTCACTCCTCTTTGACGTTGCTTGGGTGCCCCGGATGCTGCCCTGCTGTTCGTCTTGCCAGTACGGATTCCATCTATCCAGCTCTGGCATCGGCCAACTTGTGCGATCTCCCTAACACCAGGATGCTATCAAGAGATATTCCAGGTTGGCGCAGGATCAGTTTGCGCAGTTACGACGACTTGCATCCTTGTATGAGTTGCGCACAGATCTCAAACTGCTTATTAACACCCACGCATGAACTTGCCAATTTCCGCAAGCGTGTGAAGAACATATCCACCAATTCTTCATCCTTTTGCTTGGCCTGTCTCGATTTGAAGTGTTCATAATTGGGGTTGACCTGGGGGTCGAAATAGCGATTGAGAGCTCTTACTGCTTTTGCGTAGTCGTTGCTGTCTCTGGTGTCTGGCAAATCCTGGAATAACTCATATAACTCATCCCCACCCATATGCAGCATGGTGGGTTGCTTCACTGCGCAGACGGTTTCTCGTGCAGCAATGAAATCATTCTCTAATTGCCCAATCCATTTTTTCCAAAGTGGCACCGCTGTCGCTGGGTCAGCTAGCTGGCTGAACGGTGGTAGTGCATTTAGGGGCATGCGTGAGCAGGTGTCACTAGGCCTTTGATCACCCCCCTCAGCTGGGACCGACATTCTCCTGTCTCCTCCCGACTACTTCTTGTCTGTGCTTGTCTCTGATTTTAATGCTTGTTCTTGTTCATGCTGGCCTGACCCCTTGTCCCTTCACCACTTTCCTTCCTTGTTCAGTTTATTTTTTATATTTAGCCCCCTCTGCCGCCTTGCTTTGCTTACATTTCTGTCCTGGGGGGAGGAGGAGGGACTGCACTTGCTCTGCCGCTGCTTGTTTAACAATTTCTTACCTGGGGGTGGGGGCACTGTACACCCCTGCCACACTGCTTCTTTATTCACACTCCACAGCCGATTTCACCTGGAGACTCTAATCCCGCTGCTCCCTCCGTGCGCGCACATGTGGGCTGACTCACTCACTGACGCTCGCTCAATGTCTCCAGCCCTTCATGTACCTGCTTGGACTGACCTGCGCACTTTCACTCCTCTAAGGATGTGATTTTAGTTATGCGCACACACGGCGTCGCTCACGTCGTTCTTTGAAGCCTGCGCCTCACCGTCTTATCTGCTGCCCCTTATACGACCTTCTCAGTCACCTTGCAGCCTCAGCGCGCCCTCCGTCGGGTTCATCGCTCAATAATCAGGCCACACTGTTGTTGAGCGTAAAAGGCCATTTATTAGGACCAGGCTGCACAACATAAATCACAACAATAAACAACAACAACTAAAATCTCCCCCAACGCCAAAACTCCATCCTCATACTCTCCTTTCATTCCAGCTTCCGTTCTTCAATCTTACCTCCAATCTCTCTTCGCATCCTGGCACTACTCTCCTGCCACCAGTCGCCCGTTCCATCATTCACTCCTCCCCCCCACGAGAGGTGGGTGCGCCTGCTAGTGACTCCCCCACCCCTCCCAAATACCGCCACACCCGCAGCCCGTCCTAAACTGGCACGCTTTGCCGACCCTACCCCCAAACCCTAAAAACTGTAGGCTGGGCTGGTGGCCACAGAAAAACTATCCCACCCAGCAATGCTAGAATGCAGGAAGAGGAAGTCGCCTTCCTCCCCCTGCATTCTTATACCCACCCCCCAACCACGCCCCTTACCCCAGCCTGGTCCTTCCCTGCGCGAAAGACCCCGGGGGAAGACTAGAATGCGTCCTTGCTTCCCCCAGGGCCCTCCATGGCCTCTCCTCACACAGAGGCTGTCATCCTTGATTTCACGTTCTACAGGCACTCCGTGAGTACTTCGTCCCCGCCAGTGTAACTTTGGGGGTCTATGAGGGGCTTACCTAGATGCTGGTGTGTGGGGGGCTTACACTATAGAGGCACTCTGAGGGAAAACACAACCATTCAGTTAAAGGGTCCGTGTCGTCACCGCCATGAGCGCTGACGTCACCTTTTATTTTATACTTCCCGGTCCCTGCCCGGTCCAGGGAATTGCGGTGGATACATTGTCAGGTAGGTGCCGGGTGGCTCACTACACTTGTGAGGAAGTTGTGAAATTGCAGCGCCCGAAGAAATCGAGGAAATTAAATGCTCACCATTGATATTGATATTGATATACTTTTTAAGCACAAAGCACCAAGCAAAGCTATTTTGGATGTTTTTTTAATTATGACTCCCCTCAACGTTGGCATACCTCAGCATAGGGGCCAATTGTGGCCATGAATAATTTCCTTCTATTTGCTATGCTCGTGTCTATTCGAACGTCGGTATTTTCACTCGCTGCAGGTAAATGCCATTTGAAGTTCCACAATGTATCTAAGAGTTTCATTTTAACCACGTTCTTTTGTATTCAAACAAGTGGCAGAAAAACAGACCAAACTTATCAGTGTTGTTCTGTGCTCTTCATCCCACCCAACAAAAATCTATAGTGAGGTCCCACCCAATAAAAAAAACTATAGTGAAGCAGTATTTTAAGGGCATAATGCACCTAATGCTTTTTACCCCTTTTGTGCCCAGGGGGAAATGCATCGGTTCATCAGGGTCTAAACTTCTAAAAGTGTCTATCGGATCTTCTGAAGCAAATAATGTAATTTATTTAGCTATTATTAAAACGTGTGCTTCATACTTGATCAAGCAGCATACACCTGTGTATGTCACACAATGCACCTCCTGGGTTTAGCAATGTGCATCTATTGCCTCTCCTGCATAGTTTGCACTTCTTGCCACTCCTGTATGCTGCTGCTGCTTCATGTCCAAATGCTTTAGTTGTTTTAAATACTGCAGCAAATGATATATTTTAAATCCTAAGATGTGCCCAGAGCAGCATAAACCTGACTCTGAATGATAAACATTACATCAGCCGAGTGTCTACTTGCATAAACTCAACATAAAAAAAGCTTGTTGGGGGCACCAACAAAGATTGTTGCATGGGAGGCCACCAGTGGTAAAGTCGGATCTGATGTAACTGTACCTGGAGGTGACTTCTCCTGAGGACATTGTCAGCCTATTAAAAACCTAAAAGTCCTCTAATCCTGGATGTTTCTTAATCATCTGAAACATAATAACCTGAAGACTAAGTTCCTCCTTCTCTTGCTTCCAAAATACTTTGAAGACTAGCTCAACGCATCACTCCCTCCTTGATAGCATTAAATCCTTGGGCTTCATCCTTGACAAAAACCTGAATCTGCAGGCCGACATTAGTGCCAAATCCAAGAATGCACATAACGAAATTAGACTCCTTAGAAGAATGAAGTCCTTCATCACTTCAGATGACTTCAGAACTGTGCTGCAAGCCCTAGTCCTCTCCAGACTCGACCATCAAATCTCCATTCTGGCAGGTATTCTGAAAACTCACCTTATCCTTTTAGAAGCAGCCCCCAGCTCTACATTTCACCTTATTGCCAGTGCAAGAAGGTCAAATCACGGTATGCCAAGTTTAGGAGAGCTTAACTGACTCCCCAATAAGGAGAGAAACGTATTCAAGTCTTGACTTGAATCGACTTGTGGACCTGGTTGGTCCACAAGTCGATTCACGCATAGTCCTCCCCATTATCTTGCAAAGACACTGATAACCACCGGGTTCTCTTTCTCGCTTCAAAGTTATGACACCCTCCTCATGAAATCTCTACCTTTCAAGAAGACAAAAACATTGCAGCAACCCCTCTCTAGGAACAGCCATCGTGTATGGAACTCTGTTTCCACCCCCAGAAGAACTAACCCATCATATACTGCCTTTAAAAAATCTGAGACTCTACTCTCCCAATGTCACTTCGATTTCTGAATATTGCCTGCTCACCACTCTACTAAGTACTTCCTTCCCAACTAGACATTCGTCTGCTGCTGTTTACTCAGCTTCCCTAAAGACTGCTAAAAGAGATGTCCTGAATCATCGTCCAACACCTTATCTTGTCCTATCTCCCAAAACTTAAATAATGGCCATGTGACCAACTTTCATTGACTGTAAGGAGTGGCCAGCTATTTGTAGCTTGCTCATTCCCCTTTGTTTACTTTTGCCTACCTTCTATTACACATTGTTTATTGATACCTATCCGATACACATGTGGGTCTCTTTTGCACTATAAAAAAAAAATACAAATAAATAACTATATATGTACGAGTCTTGCACCCATATCTACCGAAATACTGCAATCATCATAACCTGGAAAGAAATAGATTCTTACCGGCGAGCGGTAAAATCACTTGTCTCCTGCACCAGGCAAGGTTTCTAGACTTCACAGTGAACAGCAGACCGATGCACATCACAGATGAAAACGTGGGCCAATGTGCTACCAAAAAACAGAATACAGGAAACATAAACCTGAGTTGTAATGTGCTAACTTTTTTTCTATCTTTGATCATGGAATTTAAGTAACAAGTCAAGCCAAATAGAATTACAGCGGAAAGAGACAAAGTACAATTTACATATCTAAGAAACCAATCATGAAATAAAGATGTGCACTGTCACCAGTGAATGAAAATATATTCTCAGGGGTCTAGTCCTCCAAAATGACTTTTATTGGAAAAAATAAATATTTATTTTTTGCGGTCTGAAGGCTTAGAAAAACAGTCCACTAACTTTGAAAGGTGGTAAGTACCATTTTAAGTGTTCTGGATTTTCTTCACTTCTTTGATGGGTAAAAGGTTATGTGTCTCAAAAATTTCTCTAAAGGCACTAGTTGGTTCGTAATTCTTTTCTGGTTCCCATTCTGGGGCCCATATTTATAAATATTTCACACAATACAACGCAGCAAGCCACCTTGCTGTGCTGCACTGCGTGAAAGGGAGAGGGCAGGAATGCACCGTATTATAGCCTTTGGGCCCGTCGTAGTGGGCTATACTGGCTATTAAAGGCCCGCTCCAGTGTGAAAGGCACGAGCCTTCGGCTCGGGCCTTAACAAGGGAGCGGGCCTTTAATAGCGGTGTAGCCCAGCTACAAAGGGCTAAAGGCTATTAGAACATACTGCCACTAGAGGGCAGAATGTTCTAACAAATAAAACAAAGGCAGCCTGAGGGGATTGAAATCCCCTGGGGCTCCAGAGGCCTTTGTTAAAAAAACATTGGAATGTTGCTCTGTGGGCCTTTACCGGCCCGTAGAAGCATGAAGCACTCCATTGTATTCAACGGAGTGCTCCACATTCCAATGTTCTAATATAGCCTTATAGCCCGCCGTAGAGGGCTATACCGGCTATTAAAGGCCCTCTCCAGCGTTAAAGGCCCCGAGCCGAAGACGAGGGCCTTCAACAAGGGAGAGGGACTTTAATAGCGGTATAGCCCATCTACGAAGGGCTATAAGGCTATTAGAACATTCTGTCCCTAGAGGACAGAATGTTCTAACAAAAAAAAACAAAGCCTTTTGGGAGCGTGAGGGGATTGGAATCCCCTCAGGTTCCCTGAAGCCTTTGTTCACAGCCAGAGCTGTGAACAAAGAACCATTGGAATGTTGGAGCTACAGGCTTATACCAGCCATTATAAGCCCAGAGCACTCCATTGTTTTCAATGGAGCTCTCAACATTCCAATGTTCTAATTAATATTATACAGCACAATTCTCTCTGCCTGGGTGGCGCACAAACTTCTGAACCATGGTGCAAGGGTGCCTGCATTGTTGGCAGGATTGTTTTTGTGCGGGAAGGTGCGGGACACCTTACTGCACAAAAACAATCCTCAGAGGCATTTTCCTCTTTCTACGTGTGCCGCATAATGCAGCACAAGTAAAAAGAGTAAACAATGAGGAGAAATAAAGATATTTCTTCTTGTTTCGCCTCTGGTGGGGAGACGTACAATTCTGAAAAATTCCTTGGTCTACCAGTGTTGGCATATCTGGGAATGTGTCAGAATGCATTGGTGGATAGGTGGAATCACCCACCTCCACCCATGGAACACCTCCATGTTGCAGTGTAACGCAAGGAAGCGATTGGTGCTGCCTTGCATTGCTCTACATCAACAACCCATGCAGGGCCATATAAGGTGGACTTGCGTGGCTTGGTAAATCTCAGTTAGGTATTGCGTTGCCCTTTCTTTCCTTCGCGTGGGGCAAGGGCGACACAAAGCCTTGATAAACATGGGCCTAAGAGTCAACAATGTCCTTGGAAGTTGGTGTTGACACGTTTTCACCCTGACATTTACGGGGCTCTCCTCAAACTGGAGAACCGTTGAAGCCTGAGTCTTCTGATTAATTCACAGGGAAAATGTCCTCAAGGGGAAAGGGGATAAGAAAAAGTTTCTTTTTTGGGGTTGGGAGTTTTGTTGGAACGGACGCTGTGTCCTTGCTCCAATTCCATTCTGGCCTAGTCATGTTTTGAATCTCTGGTGACCAAGATGAATGAGATCTGCTCTAGGGTCGGGCACTAGTCCTCTAATTGGAGGCTGCTGGCGAGTTGAGGTGAAAGCTGGTGCCACTCTGTGTGTTTCAGAGCCGGGGTTGTGGCCAACCTGGTCACCAGAGAGCTGGTGTACTTTTCAGAAGTAAAATAGTCTGTTATACTTTGGAATAAGAGCACTTCCTAGGAGGTGGAAGAATACACTAAAAAGCCAATAGCATGAGGTGAGAGATGTACACTTCTCTGTGCTGATCCAAGATGTGAGTGAAAAAGTTTCAAAGCACTGGCAAAAGGGGGGTCTCCCAGATATGACAATAGCTGAACGGGACTGATCGAAAGCCTGGTCCAAAGCACACTGTCATGCCAGACCTAAAACGGACAAATGTAGCTCTTTCCTTCTGATCATGCTCTTTAACTAGCTCTACTAGGTAGAGAAAAGGCCTTACATCTGCTGAACAAGGAATTTCCTTCCCATGCATCTAAGTTCGAAACAGGAGTAACACTTGTCATCAATGGTGGCATCGCAAGATAGCTGACAATACAGAGTTCTGTACCCGTATTTGCTGAACCTTTGCTTTATATTATAAGGCAGAAGGGAAGGATAGACGGGTGCATGGACTTTCTCTGCTTGTACGATTGATTGTCTGAAGAACTTTTGAAGTCATTTTATGTAAATCAATTGTTTAGGGGGACATGTAAATGTGACATTGATCTATTATACCACTCTTATATCTGTTTGTATACATTTTGTTTTTCACAAAAAAAGACAGACATCTTTGGCTTTCTAACTGTTAGTGCTCACTGTGATGCATGATATTACGGTGCAGACAATTGAGTGGGTTTGAAACAACAAAGTCCTCCGTAATTTCCTAGGTGTATTCATTTGAAACTATGACACTAAACGCCTCATCAAGGACGTGGCTACACTATGTGACTGTGGGTAGTGTGGGCAACGCCTTCATCTTACAGATTTATTTGAGTTGGGGGCCGGAAAAATACAGCAATACTTAAAGTATATAAAGGCAAGGAGAGCTAGATGTTAGATGATGACGTTGAGGCTGGGTGAGATGCAACAGCCTATAGACTAGCTGCCTCAAAAAAGTGCCTTTCCTTGTTCTGCTAGAAATTCTAGAAATTGTCCATCTTTTAATAGTGGCCTATGGTCATTGAGTCATCTGTTAGTTGTCTGTCCAGCATTTCCAGATAAAAGAAGGAGGCTGCTACTCCCAGTTTTTAGAGGTACGGGTATTAGGTATTTTGCTGCATTGTTTAGTACAATTATGAATTGTGAAAATACTATGCTATGTTATAAGCTCTGCAAATATTTTGAGAAACTTTGCTCAAGATTTAGGGACAATGTATTAGCAAGCTATTTATGAATTGATGCTAGAACATAGACAACTATTTTCAATATAGTTGGTCAATTAATGCACTTTAGAATTGTGTGATACTGTTCAGGTTACATATCATTTTTGTACTTTAACTTTGTACTTTACATTGTGGTTGCTTGCCTTGAAGTTTACAATATGCTCTTGCACTTGACATTTTGAATTGGTGACTTTAAAAAATAAGGTTGAGCAGCAATGGGTACCAGGATATATAATATGTAATTAAGGAGCAGTAGCAGTACTTAATTTGTAAAGAAAAAAAAAGTGCCTGGGCCCTCATTAGGTGGTCACTTCCTCCTGCACTGCTCATTACCACTGTCCGTGCTGCCAGCTACAGTAACAACACAACTATTAATCCTCACACCCATAAAGTTGTGGCAATTCTGACTATTCCTTGCCCCCAAAGCTATAAAAATGGCTTTGGCAGCAGGTATTAATAATTTTTTAACACATATTGAATTAATAAACAACTTTTATTGTGATCATCTCTTAATTACGCAAACATTGCCACCATGTGGCAGACTCTCATAAGTGTCGGTGTTGCCAATTAAGTGCCGGGGCTGAGCACCGGTAACCACTGGCTCAGATTAAGCACTGGTAAGAGATGTTAACAGGGCCGGACTGGGAACAGCAACAAGCCCTGGCAGGTTACTTCTCCACCGGCCCTGGGAACGGGAGGGGAGGAGGGTGTTACCCGCTGAGCACTCCTCCCGTTTACTTATAAAGTGGCCGATTTTGCAGCACTGATGCAAAACCGGAACCCTGTAAGAAAAGCAGACCCCTACAGCCACAAAACCGGCCTCCACCCGTCCGGCCCACCGGGGAAATGCCCAGTGCCTGCTACGGCCAGTCCGGCCCTGGATATTAATGCATTTTAAATATGGTAACGTTGTGTTAGGAAGATACACTTTGCATTTTAAACTGCCGTATTTGCACTAGTAGCTGGTATAAATTAATAAATTAGCTGGTTTACTAAATCTTAAATAAGGGGTATAATTAAAGACTATTTTAGTGCTGGTATAATGTAGGGTGGTGCGTGTGTTAATAATGTATGTTTTTATTGAATAACTGTTTTAGGGGACTAAATGCAGTGAATTAACATGATATGTGCTTGTTTCCTTTTTTTTTTAAATTCTTTTTTATTTTGTTAAAGAACATACAATGGCTTCCATGGTCACGAAAGCGGGCTACATAGGCGTACAGTAGATCACAGAAAGACTCAAACGGTATATCAATGTCATAACAATGAGACTGTAGTACATCAAGACATTTAAACATCTACCTCAAGTACCGATCGTCGAGGCTGGGGGGGTTCACAGATGTTGCCTCTGTAGTCGTTCCATTTATTCCATATTTCCCCCCATTTTTTGGGGCACCCCCGGGCTACATACAAGGTCTTTCTTGTAACATGCACCAGTCCATGTCACGTTATCATTCAGCAAGACGCAGAGGGGTGACTGCCCCCCCATAGTCTCGCAATGTTCCGCTTCGCCACCATCTGGCCAAGTGTTGCCCATAGCCTGCCTCTTGCTGGTAGGTCCGTTGGCTCCCATATGTTCAGGATGCAGCGCTTTGCCTCTGGGCGCAACTCTACCCCCCAAACGTCTTGCATGCAGCGCACCGCTTTCACCCAATAGGCCTGCAACAACGGACACTCCCATATCATGTGGAAGAAGGAGCCAGCCATTCCGCACCCCCTCCTACACCCGTCATCATCACTTCTGCCCATTCTCTTCAGCCTGGTGATTGAAATGTACACTCTGTGTAAAATCTTAAGTTGGATGAGCCGCAGCCTGGATGAGATAGCTACCTCCTTAGGGGAGGCCAGCGCACACCTCCACTCCTCCTCATCAATTTCCAAACCATCAGCCGCCCACCTCCCCTTTAGGCCCAGACGTAAGTCGGGGAGGTTATTTATCAGTTTCTTATAGGTGAGTGAGATTGCATGTTCCTGCATGTGGCATCCAACAACCTATCCTCCAGGGGGGAGGCTTGTGGGGGTAGTGTACCGTGTGGAATATTCTTCTTCAGTGAATGACGGACTTGGATGTATCGAAAGTACTCAGTGTCCGCGAGCTCAAACGTAGTTTGTAGGGATGTAAAGGTTTTGACCCCGCTTGCGTCCCACAGGTCCCCAATCCGAGAGATGCCAATTAGGTCCCAGTTTCGGAACCCATTGGTGTGACCCAGGAGGCCAAGAAGCTCGGACACCCATAGCGGGGTGGCCAATGTGAGCACGTTGTGCCAGCCCATCTTCCGTTGGACAATGTGCCACAGTTGTACAGAGTGGAGAGTCGGCCCCGTAAATACGTGCTTGACTGTCCTTGAGTAAAGCGCGGCTTCATAGTTCCCCCCAGGTAGGAGCCACCGGTCCATGCCATACCCTGGGCCATTGCCGTCGCAAAATGTACCCTGGTTGATAGCCGATAGATGTGCCGCCCAGTAATACCTGCGGATGTCAGGCAGGGCTATCCTCCATCGTACCACCCCAGAGTCAATTTCTGCAGGGCTATTCGGGGTGCACCGGACCACACTAGGTTCCTCTGCGCCGCCTCGATGGCCGTAAAATACGAAGATGGAATACGATCAGGGTAGTTCTGGAGGGCATACAGGAACCGGGGTAGCGCCATCATTTTAAAATGTGCCGCCCGGCCCAGCAGGGAGACCGGGAGCTTTTGCCAGGCGGCGGAGTCTTGCTTGAGCCTCTGAAGGGGCAGGAGTAAATTTTTGTCATACATTGCGGCCCTGTCCTTGGACATAAAGATGCCCAAGTATGTGAAGCCCTCGGTGACCACCTTTCAGGGACAACCACGTGGAGGTACGGGGGTGTTACCTTGGAGGACATACAGGAGAGACTTACTCCAGTTGATACTGTACCCGGAGTTCCTACCAAAGTTTGTGAAAATGTCAAGAGCTACGATCAATGATCTCCGGGGCCGCAATAGATAAAGGAGGATATCTTCGGCGTATAACGAGATCCTGTCCTCCCAACAATCTGCCCACCGGAGCCCCTTCAGAGCAACGACTTGTCTAATCCAGGTGGCCAGCGGCTCAAGGGAAAGGGCGAATAGAAGGGGCGAGAGCGGACACCCCTGGCGTGTCCCTCTCTCCAGAGTGAAGGCCTCCGAGACCTTAATGTTCACGACCACCTGGGCAAGCGGCTCCGAATAGAGGAGTCGCACCCAAGAGATAAAACTGGGCCCAAAACCCAGTTTACGGAGGACCGCCTTCATGTATGCCCACTCAAGGGTATCGAAGGCCATCGTGGCATCAAGCGATACCACCACCGCGTCTTCGCCTATCGTATGGCATCTCCCCAACACCCCGTTCAAACGGCAGAGATTGAGTGCCGTGTCTCGGTGGGGCATAAATCCTGATTGGTCCGGATGGACCAGGGAGGCAAGGACCGGCTGGAGTCTATTGGCCAGGACTTTCGCTAATATCTTGGGCTCCGCGTTCAGCAGGGAGATGGGCCTGTACGAGGCACCTAGCTCCCTGGGCTTCCCTTCTTTAGGAATCACAACAATTGTTGCCAGCCTTTGGTCACAGGGTAACACCCCCTTGGACCTACTCTCGTCAAACATACGCTTAAGATAGGGGCGGATGCCATCTGGCTTGAGCTTGTAGAGCTCAATCGGAAGGCCATTGGGACCAAGCGCTTTACCGGGACGAAGGTCTCCGATTGCACGCTCTACTTCCGCCATGGTAAGTGGCGCCTCCAAGAGGTCATGCTCTTCGTCAGAGAGGGCCGACATCCTCAGGTACGCTAGTAGTGCAATCGAGTCTTCCTCCGGGCGGTCAGACTCCCTGCTATAGAGTTTCTGGAAATGACGGACAAATTCCGTGACTATGTCGTGCGGTTCAGTGACTACTGTGCCGCCCCTTGTTCGAATCTCAGCCACCACCTTACTTGCTTGTTGCTTTTTATCGAGCCACGCCAGGAGCTTACCCGCCTTGTCCCCCTGGTCGTATATCTTACCCTCCCTAGCGGCCGCCATCTTTTTTGCTGCCTCCGTGACCATCGCCTGGTATTCCGTGGTTTTCAAGGACAGCCTATGGCGCGCCCCAGGTGTATCCTCAGTACGCACCGCCTCCTCCAGTGTCTCTAGGTCAGCCTCAATTTTAACCAGCTGTGCCTCCCTCTCTTTATGCCGACCAGCAATTGCCGAAAGCGCCTCTCCTCTGAGGACCGTTTTAAAGGCCTCCCATAGAGTAATCGCCGATTCCACAGAACCGTCGTTACTATCGAAATAGTGGCTATGGAGAGGGTCAATGCCTTGCGGAGGTCCTCGTTGTGTAGGTACCAGGCATTAATAGGCGCGACGCACCCCTCCCGCCTATTTCCAACTGTCACGTGGACCAGGACTGGCGAGTGGTCAGAAATACCTCGTGCAAGATGTGTTGCCGTGCGCACCTCTATGTCTCGGTGCAGGTGAGTGAGGAAGTCCCCCAGCCATCTCTGTCCCCTAGGTGTATCCCTGGGCGGATGCCTGTCCAATGCCCCAGAAACTACCGCGTTAAAGTCCCCTCCCATAAACAACTGCCCATCCGGGAGGGACAGGAGGAGTGTACCCAGGTCAGTGAACGCCTGCGACTGGAGACCCGGCTGGACATAAGTGGAAACCAGAGTAAGCCTGCGCCCCTCCCACTTCCCCGAAATTGTGGCAAAGCGGCCCTGCGGGTCAGTGGCAGTGTGATCTGGAAGGAATGGGAAAGTGCGTCGGAGAAGGACACCCACACCCCAGGACCCCGTGATAAAGCCAGAGTGGACCGCCAAGGTGTAACCGTACCTATTTAGGGCTTGGCAGGTGTTGCCTAACAAATAGGTCTCCTGTAACATCACAACGTCAGGCAGGTGGCGCTTAACAAACTGCAACACCATAGTGCGTTTGAGCTTGTCCCCCAGCCCATTAACGTTCCAACTTAGTAACTTGAGGCTTTTGTCCCATTTCTTAGCCATATCCATATTTCACAGTCCGCCCAGACCCCGGTATCTCTGCATGCCATTGAACCTTCTCAGAACCCCTCAAGTGTGACCAATCAAACATTTTCCTCCTCCCCAACTCCCTACAACTCCTCACCACCTCCCACCCCCTACCCCCCTTTGTCCTCCCACCTCCAGCTCCACCCCTCCCCTTTTCTTTCTCAAACAACCCCACACCTCCCTCCCTTCTCAGCCCAACTGGACCCATCTCCCTCCCCAGAAAACCGAACCCCCCCACCCTGCCCCCTGCTATGTAGGTTTCAAACTACCCACTTCCCCAATAGGCAGAGCGCCTATCGCCCAACCCCAGTCCCGGAGTGAGGGAACCGCCCCCCCGACCCCCAGGAAACTCTGTTAGGGAGTACGTGAGCCGGCCCCAACTCCAGCCGCCATCCCGGTGCTGTCCCCAAACTAGGAAGCCCCTGCAGCCGTGGAGCGCCCAAAGTCCAGCAATACAGTCACAGAGTCACTGGGCGGATGTAAATACCCTCCCACACTGGAATCAAGAAAAAGTATAAACATCACAAACACACTATAAGTTACAGTTCAGCAGGGCATGGTACCGTAGTCCAAGTCCTCAACGTGCAGCTGTGTCCCGGATAGAGTCCCCCCGGGGAATGGCCGACCTGGAGCGCCACGATCTTTGGCTCCGTGCGTCCCCCTCTGATTGTTCCGCAGCGGACCCGGGGACGGGCCCCGACTTCCCCTCCACGTGCCATGTTCTTGCAGCTTCTGGTCCGCCGGCGCTGCCGTGTCAAGCCACTCCTGGACCGCCACCGGCGAGGTGAAGAAGTGGGACTTGCCTCCCACAATGATCCTTAGTTTGGCAGGGAAGAACATCATGTACTTGATGCCCCGGTCACGGAGCGCCGCCTTTCCTCCCAGGAAGGAGCACCTTTCCTGCTGGACCTGCAGTGTAAAGTCGGGAAAGAAACGGATGGTGGCTCCCTCATATTGCAGGTCGCCCTGTTGCCTTGCCACCTGAAGGATAGCGTCGCGGTCCCTGTAGTTCAATATTTTGGTGATTATCGTCCTGGGTGGAGCCCCCGGCTTGGGTTTAGGGACCGGCGCGCGGTGGGTCTGTTCAATCGTGAAGATCTTGGACAATCTTTTAGGCTTCAGGTGGTGGAGGATAAGGTCCTCTAGAAACAGTTCCACACTCTGCCCTTCCGTTCCCTCCGGCACACCTACCACGCGGATGTTACTCCTCCGGGCCCTCCCTTCCTGATCCTCGAGCCGTAGGGCCATTTGGCGGTGCTGGTGAACAAGCTCGTTGATCCGACCTTCAAGTTGTTTTTACGAGGTCTGTAACGCTTTAATGTCCGTAGCATTGGATTTGGATCTCTCCGTGGTCTTACCCAGGTCTGCACGAAGTAGGTTCACTTCAATGGAGATCTTATCCATTTTTGTCTTGAAATTATTGCCTAGCGTCTGGATCGCGGCCATGATGGAAGTTAGGGATGGCTCCGTCTGGCCCACCTGGTCCCCGACTGCCGCTCCCAACTGTCCTTGACCCAGCGGCACCGCATATTTGTCCAGCTTGTTTGTTTGGGTGGATGGTCCTCCCTTGGGCCGCATCGTGCACAGGCAGCTCCCCCGCGGCCCAACCACCGGGTCGACTGGACGCGGGATGTCAGTGGAGATCTCCGGCGCGTCTGCCACCGACTCATGCGATCCGTATCTCTACCACCGTAGGGAGGGCCCCACTCAGCACCTGGCATGCAGTGGTATTCACACCACCTCCGGCCCTCCGCTCGCCAACGGTAGTCAGGGGCGTCCTCGCCCGGTCCCTACTGGCACAGCCCGCACAAACCTTAAATGTGTCCAGAACTTCGCCACCCCGGGAATTTCTCACCAAGGGCCCAAGTCTTCTCCGCCGCGCCCGGGTGTCTGCAGCGCTTCCACAAGGGCCACACACTCCTCCTGGGCCCCTTCACCTCCTCTGGCGCCGATTCCCTGGGGTCCGGGGGCTCCCACTCCTGGTTCAGCGCCCCAGGGGCCTCGTCCCCCGGGGGCACCCCAGCGGGACCCGGCCAATGGCCTCCAGGTCTGCCAATCTGTATTTTTCACCGCCACTACAGGGCCCCTGCTGCTTACTGCCAGTCTGTAGGCCCCCCTCCAGGTCAGGGGTGCTTGCCCCTCTGGTCGCTGTATGCCGCTCCTCGCCTCAGGGCCCAGCTCCCAAAGGGAGCTACAAAATGGCGCCCACCGGATCTACAGCAGCGCCCCCAGGGGCCCGCACTCCCCCTCTCGCTCCGCTCAGCTGCAGGGTCTGCCGGGTGTTCAGCAGCGGTGAGGCCCGTGCACCGCAGCAGTCACAGGCCCACAGGTCGTTTGGCCCCCTCCAGGCCGGGCATCAACGTTAGGCCCCAAGTTTTTTTCCCGACCCGAGGGCTCCAAGCCACAAGCCCGGAGTCCGCCGCGGAAGAGGAAAGGGCCGCGACTCGGCTGCACCAGGTCCTCAGACTCCGCTCCTCGCCCACTTCGAGAGCGCCATACAGCAGGGAGCCAGGGCGCAGATGGAGAAGCGCCCTGGCCAGGATTTCAGGTCGGATTTGACGGGGACAGTTGCGGTCCCGGTGGAGCTCGGGTTCTAGGCGGCCATCTTTGCCGGCGCCTGGCCACGCCCCCTCTTGTTTCCTTTTTAGTTTAATTCTGCAGCACGATTGACAATCACAAGCTCTTAATGTACGGTTAATTATCTTACAATTGTATTAGTCTTTTATGGCTATTATCCATTTTTGTATATGTATTTATTTAAGGATAGAAAATGTACTTAAAATTACGTTTGTATTTTAATAGGACATTTTTGATTAGCCGAACTGGCATAAATAGCAAATTTAAGAATTTTACTTACTGAACTATAGCATTACATATTAAGGTAGTACTAACAGGCAGATCAAGATCAGGGTCAGCAAACTTATTTTTTTCCATTGCTACAAATAATATAAATTAAAACAACAGTTTGTGTTATGGAAAAGTATCCGCAAAAACAATCTAGTGAGTTAAAATTCAGTGTCCCAATGTATTTGAGAGGTTGCTGGTGAAATTATTTTTCGACTGACAGATGCAGGATGGACCTCAAAGTAACTAAACTGTCTGTTGAATTTAGTGTTACACAAAGACCCGGAACACTGTATTTTTTAGGGGATGATCAAGAGAGCGCATGAAATCTGTATCCCCTTCACATAAGCATAATTCTTTTGGTACTACTACTATGTTTATATTTGCTCTGCTGAGCTGTGAGAATTATATAAGGGAGCACAACGCCCATTCTGTTATAGAGAATACATCAGCAGATGAAATAATCAGGTTCACTCATTCAAGAGGGGAATATAAATACGAAACGTGCTGACGCCACCGACGGGCGGTTAGTGGTGCTTTATAAAACCCATAAACAGTGCTTAATTTGAGCAGGAGCTTTCAGGTGCTCAGCACTTCTAAAAATAAAAAGGATAACATACGTTGCATGGTTTCTGGCTGGTAAATGTTCCTAGACAGGCCAGCATACGCCTGTCCAGGCAGGCATGATTGTGTATCACCAAGTTAGTGATGATGTCATCTCGCCGATCACAAATCCAAGAAGTCATCGACAAACTATGTCTTGCATTCTATTCCCAGAGTCTGCTGCACCATGCCACTGCCTGAGCCTAAGCCTCCCATTGGATAATTGTAGCTGGGGGCTGGCTCAAGACGGAGTTGAGGCAAGGAAGCTGCGAGAGCGCATATTGGAACTTGGGAGTGAGGGCTCTTAAGGAAGAATAAACGAAAGTAAGTGTGGACTTTCCACTTGCTGTGTAGCCATAGTAGCATATCCTGCAGCCCTGCATTGCTGCTATCCTCAACGTGCTCGATGCGGCTGTGGCCCAACACAACTTTTTTGCGCCATGGCGTCACCTGTAGAATCTGTGCGCTGCACCCCAGCATGGTAATTGCTGAGCGTGTGTGAGTCCAATAGGCACCACAGCCATACTTACCGCCATTGGCAGCATTACGACTGGGGACAATGCCTGTGCTGTGGCAGGCAGGGTCACAGCAAGCTGAGCAGTGGATGCCAATGCCGTCGCCTTCCCTGGCCCTACTTATTACAGGCAGCACTAGTAGTGACATCACCTGCTGTGCTCGAGCAGCTACCTGTAATATATATATAACCCAGTTATACTGCACTGATTAAAATATGCAAAAAAAGAATTTTCATCTAGTGTACATTTTGTTTTTGCACTCGGTGTAGGTAAGAAAGTAAAACACATGTCATCTTCCTCTTCTTTAGGAAAGACAACAGGAAAACGCAGAGTTCAAAATAGCAGGGACGTGTACAGGCTGTTGATAGGGGTCACAGGCAGCAGCAGTGTTATAGATGAGAGAGAGAGCAGGAGTAAAGAGGAGAAAGAAACAACAGGAGAGGAGAGAGATAAGACGGAGCTAAGTAGAAGAAAAGGAGAGCAAATCAGATACAAAGAGAAAGCAGCCATGATGTGAAGAAGAGAGCAGTAAGAAGAGAGAAGATAGAATGAAAGGATGTAGAGGACAGGACAGAGGAAAAAAAGCAGACAAATGATAAAACGGAGGCACAGCTAATCACTGCTAGAAGAGTGATCATAAAGAGCCAAGATCGGGGGGAGAGAGAGCAGAGCATGGATAAAAGTGAAGAGGAAAAAGGGCAGGGGTAGAATGAATATAGGGCAAATCAGAAATGCAGGGAATAAGACAACACACCAGGTGTGACAAAGATGATAGAACAAAATTAGAGAGGTTAGAAGATAGACTATTAGAGCAAAGACGTAGGGTACAGACAACAGATCAAGGTTAGAAGACAGAGACTGAGGCAGTGAGAGTGCTGAAAGTGGGGCTCACCGGAGGAAGTGAGCTGTGGCCTCATTGCCCAAATTTTCAGCACCTGCACTTCTTTTTTTTTACAAATTAAGCACTGCCCATAAGTAAATAAATAAAGAAAGAAAAAAGATGAGATAGCTCCTAAAAGATGCCTCTGACCCTTGCATTTGACAAGTATGGGCTGAAAACACATACATCGTTTGTTTTTTTCTCTGTATTTATATACTATGCAATGTTGATGCTATTTTTATAACGGAAGTGAGGATTGCCTCTAAAGAGGGATGCAGTTCCTGACTGAATGCATCTCCAGGAGTTCACAGTCCTTTGAGTGAGTGTAAAACATTCATCAGAATCCCCTGTGGCGCAGAGGGTCTCAACTTTTTGCCCCCCCCCCACCTTTTTGAGTGCCCATTTTCAGATCACAGCCAAAGAATATGTGAGATATTGGATATTCTTTGGTCCCTGATCACATTCTGTGGGGGGGGGGGGGTCATTGTATGTTTGTCAGTGTGCAGCCATCTCTAAGGCTAAGGGACAACATATGCTATACACTTAGGATGCATCAGTTTCCACTTCCTGCGGTGGGGAACATGTAGATCTAGGCGCATATAAAGGATAGTGCATGGGACTTTAAAAAAAATCTAACTCACTGCATTTTTAATCTCTACATAACATTGCAGGATCAGTGGCTATTTGCCCAATTCTCTTTAACATTCATACTTGCTAAAACATGCTAAAATTCATGGGGCATGTATGACTACACTTAACTGTCGATTTTGACATACCACATCCCTCTGCCAAGGATTCACCACCTGCCTCCAAGTCACCAATTACAAGCAGGTGGAGAAGGGCGTGCTACTGCTAATTAAAATACAGTATTCCTAGAGTGTGGCTTAGTTCACATAGAATATGGCGGTTGTAGGAAAGTAGTATCTGCTTCTTATGGTTACCCCCACTTTTTTTGCTTGATGTCTCACTGTTTTTTACTAGGCTGACTGTTATCCTGCTAATCAGGACCCTAGTCTATCTGCTTTCTCCCTTAAATTGACATACATGTACTTTGGCACACTCCAGATTGGATACTGAGGTACCCTTATAAGCCCCTAGTATTTGGTACACATGTACCCAGGACATAGGTACCCCAGAAGCCTCCGATGGGCTGAAGCATGTATTATGCCACCCATGAGAGGCCATGCAAAATGGAACTTGAGGTCTGCTACTGCAGACTGTGTAGGATGGTGCTTGCACCACTTACATCAGTTATAGGTTCACTATATCTAATTGTCACTACACTTAAAACTTAGAAGTCACCCCTATAGCATGCCCTAACAATCCTGAAGGCAGGGTGCTGGGTTTTATGTGAGAGGATGCCCCTGCATAAGCAGAGCCTCTCTCAGCCTTCGTAGACCATTCTCCCGGGTTGTCTGTGACTCAGTGGGACATATAGGTAGGGATGCACTAAACCTCGCGGTAAATGCTATCTCGATAACGGCTGCATAGAAACATATCGAGTTTAGTATCAAACACCTTGGAAGCATACCTCCACACTAGTAACTGGTTTGGGAGGTATGATTCCACCCTTCTGAAGCGAGTTTGGTGGAGTCACTGGCCTTACCAGTACCAGCCTTCTTGCCCCAGACAGCACAAAATAGATGCTGCCAGCTAGAGACACCTTTCTGCCCTCCTGCTGCTGAGCCAAGCTTGAGCAGAGGAAGGTAGCACACTAGGCATCCTGTCACAGGGAGGTGTGACCACCTCCCAGACAGGATTTGTTGTATTGGGGCTGGGTGGGTGCACTCTGAGAAGTGCCTAAAAGCCTGCACTGGGGGCACATTTAGTGTCCCTGTGCATAGTAAAGCTCAAACCAGTTCTGGGAGCCATTGGCTCCTGCTCTGGCTCAGAACTGGACAAAGGACATGGGCGTAGTCACCCCTCTGTCCTGCCCCTCCTCTAGGAGGGTCTGCTGAATCTGTCCAACCCTCTACCGTGGTTACAAAAGGGCTTACCTGGCTGCATGACTTTAGATTTTACGTGGACAAGATTCTACAACAACAAATCACTGACCTTCGACCGTCTGGACACCTTGGACTTCGCTGGATCTTGACTGGGCTCGACTTCATTCCCCTTTCTGTCCGAAGCTTATTTTGTGCCTTTGGTCCATGCAGGCTCTGTGCAGGACATGTGGTGCACTTAAGACAACCGAAGACTCTCCCTTGGAGGGACGGAGTCATTCCCCTGGTTCGCAGGCACCTAACCCCAACTGACCAGTCTGCTGCTCCTGACCTCCTGCCAACTCCGAAGATTTCAGCAACACAGGTGGTGTGTTTCCAAATGTCCCTGAGGTTGATCTGCACTCTCACTGAGTTTGAGGCCAGTATCCTTTCTGGGGACTGCATAACCCGAACCCCTGTACACTCCGTCCATTTACAGTTGCATATGCATGTTGGCAACTCCCGAACTTGTGCACTGGACTTTGTGTAGTCCTGACCCTGAGCAGTATTTGCACCAAAGAACTCCGGCCTCCTCACACGGTGTGCTTCGTGGGTTGGTACTTTGCAATCTTGCTCGAGGTCCCCTCGCGACTCCTGGTTATTCGGCCTGTGGGTCCTCCTGAGGGTCATCTTGATTTCTCATGGGCTTTCCTGATTGCTCCAGATGTGCCCTGACTCCCCAGTGCTTTGTGAGTCTCCTGGACCTAGCTGGTCCACACCACAACCTGCTTGACCTTCCTGCGTGGGTTGCTTTTGCCATGTCTTGTTGGTGCTCCCGCCGGACACCGACCTCTCAGCACTCGACATACTTCATGGGAAATCTCACCTCGGCTCCTGGTTGTCCTAGACATCTCCTGGTCCGCGTGGCTGCAGAGTCAAGCATTCCTTTTTCGCACCTGAAGCACCCAAAATCGGTGAGCATTCGTCTCCCGAGCCCCTGGTTACTCTGAAGAGACCCAGACACTGTCTCCTTTGCTTTCAGTTTCCTTCCTTCCAGAATCCAGGCTTGGATTCCACCGGACCCTTTTCACCTTCACGGCAGCAGTACTTCTTCACAGCCTTCCATTGAGAACGACAAGCGTTTCCGATGCCACTTCAGACCTATGCACCACGCTCCTCTGGGATCGGTAACTCTGGTACTACGGTATCCACGGGTGGCTCTTCAAACTCTTAGGTTTCAAAGGGTTCGCTGGGAGTCCTCCTAGAGTGGTCCTTAAACGTGTAACCGCGACTTTCTCATAGAATTGTACGGAGCCCGCGGTCGTGTTCCCACACTGCACCCGGCCTCCGTGGGGTCCCTCTCTACTCACCCTGGGTGGTTTCTTGGAGTCCCAGCATTCTACGTGCTCTTGAACTTGTCTTGATTTCAGTCATGACTGTTATACCACTATTTTAGTATATGGTTTGGTCTCCCCCTGGAGCCCACGGGGTATTGTGCTACTTACAACTGTTCTATTGATTTCATATGGTGTGCTTGGTGTTCTATCCTCATGTAGAGGATAGTAGAGAGGGTTATATTAATAAATACATATGTTTATATAACTACTGTGTGGTTCTCCTTCATTTAGTCATTCAGGAGGTGATATTCTGGTAAAACAAGCTGCTTTATATTCCTTCAAGATTAAGCCTGTAGGCTGTTCTCCATAGCTACCACTAGGGTAGCTTTCAACAAGGTTATCTTTGACCTCATACATCATAAGGGTCGTGTGGATTGGTACAAGGTGCCCACTTTAATTAGTGGACAGCATATACCAAGCCACCTTCTCGCAGTTGTGTCCAAGTTATTCTCCTCAGTACTGCGTGGAATGGATGCAGCTTCTGCCCATATAAGTAATACTTAAAGAACCTGTCAGCATACCATTTCTATGTTTGCCTCTTCCTGAGCGGTGCAAAGTATGATCTTTGAAGATGCTGCGGTTCTCCTGATGGCAGTGGTAGAACCCTTCATCTTGAAAAGACGAAGCGGCTGTGGAAACCACCAGAAGCCTCTTCAGGTTGGTGCATCTCTATTTTCCTGCTTTGCTGACATTTTGCATCAAATCCCACTTGCTGGTGCTCCTACACACCTTCTTTCTTTATATATTTGAAGACTATCATTCAGTCATACAGCCTAAACCCTCAACTAACCGCACTACAATACATGGAATTAATATTCTGCTCACACTGTACATATTTTAGCACAAGCAAGATTTTCTTCAGCACATAGTAGAATTAAGATATCAGAAAATCCACATCTAAATACGAATCCCCTGAAAGCTCAGAAAGAGTGAGAGAATAGAATGAGGGATGAAGAAGGAAAAGAAGGAAAGAAATTACAAATAAGATATATAATGAGTGAGAATAGAGAGCAGGAGGATGGTGGCGCATGCAGAGAAAAAACAAAGGATAATGTAAAGGAACGAGGAGCAAATAGTAGGAACCTAGCAACGCAGGGGTTGGAAGGGATGAGTTTGAACTTAGAAATAAACTAAGATATGAAAAATAAGGAGGGCAGAAGTCTGTGGATGTATTTTGAAGCATCACACTATAGGGAAGGAGGTAAAAGATTGAGAAAGCTATACCCCTTAAACCGACAACAGCTTTTGCTAACTTTTTTAAAATGTTCCAGCCGTAGAGAGATGGGAACAAACAACCTTCGACAAGTGGGGTTTATACAAAATAAAAATGGGAAGGAGGTCACCAAAGTATTGATGTATTCTGGTCTAGTAAAAATCCACATTAACAAAAGCAAAAACTGAGCTGCAGAAGCATGGAATAAGGGTAATCCCAGACTTAGAGCTGCCTATAGCAGATAATCATGGATTAGCATTCTTGAGTCATCTTGTGGGACTAGGGTAAAGACAAAGAAAATTAATTGATCCGGACCGGAAAGGAAAGGAAGCTATGGAAATCACAGTATATAGGGGGAGGATAGTGAAGGGTTGGAGTGATGAAAACAGTGTAGACATGTATAGGAACCATACCACACAAGCCCAGGAAGAAGAGGGTGGTTAAGTGAAATAGATTAAGACATCAGGTCATCGCACAACCTCTGGATACTTCCTTGGAATATAAATGGTTTTAGTAAAATATCAAAATCAGAGACCGTTACAATAAAAATACTAGATACCTATGAGATTGTGTGTCTGCAAGAAACATGGCTGTTCGATGAAACCCCAATGAAAGAAGGATATGTGCCGTCAATAAACATGCAACAAAAAGTCAGCAACAAAGCCCTGCAGGGGGGATATCCACTCCGATATCAACCTGAATAGCTAGGAAGGTGACATCTTTATCAGTGAGACGCAAATGGCTGGTAGCATGTAAAGTGGAGCCCTGGGACCCGTATCCCATGAATGAAAAGTTGATAATAGTAAATGTTTATATACAGGTGGGAGGGCGGTCTGAGGAGTATAGGCAGGAAATGGGAAGGATGAAAGAAGGATGTTGACTGCTTGTGTGAAATTTACCAGCAAGATATTTTTATATTGATGGGGACCTGAACCATGAATTGCACCCAAATAAAGAGGATAGATGGTCTGAAGAAATGTTGAAATCATTTAATATGAAGGTGGCAAATTTCCCTATAACTAAAGGATCTAAATGGATTATAGCGCTGGGAAAATATCTGGACTCAAAAGGCCTAGTTTGTTTAAATGGACATGTAGGTGAGGATCGCCCAGCACAACAGTCTTTTAAGGTTGGTCAGGAACTATGCCACTTGACTATATGTATAAGCATGCTTGGAACTTTGACAAAATAAGGGATTTCCAAGTGGGCAGTGAAGAGGGAAGTGATCACAACCCATTGAAATTAAAGCTGCAGAGAGGAATAATTATGCTAAGGGAAAAGGTGATCCCCCTGGAGATGGACTATCCTGAATGACCGAACACTAGATTAACAGAAGAAAAAATGGGAAAATGATCAAATCTCCAGCAAATTCTATCATTTGAGGATGCCTCGGATGGACATCCAGAATGGTATGAGAATATTGGGCATGTGGTAGAGGGCCCTTAGAGTGGTCTTAAAAGGAAAAGGAGTAAGAAATGCAAAAGCCCCAAACATCCAAGAAGATAAAAACAAATGGTTTACCGAGGAATGTAGGTCTCTAAAGGCACAGCTAAAGAAAGGGGAAAGAAATCTTAAAATAAGGTATGAAACAGAAAGTCATAATGTTCTGATGAAGTTAAGGTGAAGGTATACAACTTTAATCAGACACCAGAAAAGAGAACCTGAAGACAGGTGTTGGGGGCATATGATAAAGACAATAGAATCTAAAAGCACAATACTCTTCTGGAAACTGGTACAAGAAGGGTGAGGAATTACACAGGTAACGGTGATCTGTGTGGTAGACAAAGAAGATAGACGGGTCTTCTTGAGGAGATAGATGGCCCAGGTTGGTGGGCTGACTTATTGTACAGGTTATTTGACAAGATCTTGGATACAGGATTATATCTAAAAACTGAAGTGGCGCAATTATCAGGCCGATACACTAAAAAGGAGATATAAAAAAAATTACAAAATATAGGGTGATTAATCTCCTTAATGTGGCCGAAAGGTATATGCAAAAATAATCTTGGGAATGTTGAAGGAATGGGCTGATGTTCATTGCATAGTACCACCAGAACAGGGGGGATTTAAAGAACGACACTCGACAATTTGTCATTGCTTCACGCTCTGGTCCATTGCATGTAAGATTGTTGAGCAGAGGGGAAGTTTATTTTGCTGTTTTGTAGACTTCTGCACAGCATTTGATCTAGTTGATGGAAGTCGTCTACGGAGGCATTGGAACACCACATTTTCCCAAAAGAACCTCCAAAGGTTAAGCCAGGAGCTACATAGGAGCAACTGGGCCCAGGTCATCATGGACACTATGGGGACTCCTATACATAAAATACAAATAAATAAAAGGTTGAGACAGAGGTGTGTACTAGCCCCCTTTCTCTTGTCCTTATTCGTCGCTGACCTGCCAGTGACTTTAGCTATTGCAAAAGGATTTAGCCCCAAAATGAATGGCAAACATGTAGTATGCCTTTTGTATGCAGATGACCTCGTGATTCTAGACCAAACAGAAATTGGCCTGCAAAGGAAACTAGATAAATTCGACGATTATTGTGGACGGAAAAAAATAGTAGTAAATATGGATAAAACTAGGGTACTTTGCTTTGGTAAGGCTAATAGTAATTTTAATTGGCACATACGTTTTGGAGAAACTTGAATTAGTTAATGAATATAAGTATCTTGGAGTCAGGTTTGAGAGGGCCTTGAAATAGAAAACACACTTAGAGGCACTGAAGACTAGGGCTATTACTTCGGTGAGCCTTCAACAAAGCCTTTGGAGAAATGTCATACCAACCAGTCCTAAAAGGTTGTGTAACAATGGTTCCCCCGCAGTTGCAATACAGAGCCTAACTGCTATACGTTAGTGGCAAAACTAAGTGTGATGCTGAGGAGGGGAAGTGTGTTAAGTATTTACTGTCACTCCCCAGCTCTGCCATGATTCAAGCAAGAAGACTAGAAACTGGCATGATATCCTGGAATATACTGGCTGCAAAAGCATTAATAAGATTCTGGGGGAAATTGAGTGGGGAGGAGAAACAGAAAGTTTCTCAGTGGAGTAAGAATGTAATTGTGCAAAGTAAACTAAAATGGGCAAAAACTGTTAGGATCAAAATGGGTGCCATTTGCAAAGAAATGAAAGTAATGTTGTGTCCACGAGTGAGTTGAAAGCGCTAGTCAAAGAATTGTCCCGCAAACGTGACTATCAATAATTAAGCTGGAAAAAAACTACATTTTATGTTAAACTCATGGCGGAATAAAGGGAGTTTTCCGTTCATGGATATCTTACCAAATCAGCTGTTAAGAAATTAAGGGCCCAATGTAGGTAATCCCAGATTACCGATTCTTAAATACCGAATCATACCGATTCGGTATTTAAGAACTGGCAATCGGGATGTAGGTATTTTTACCGATTCAATTACCGAATCGGTAAAAATCGGTAATTACCGAATCGGTATTTACAGATTCGGTAATTGCCATTAATTCCTATGGGCCTTGAGGCCCATTGGAATCAATGGCAATTACCGAATCGGTAAATACTGATTCGGTAAAATTACTGAATTTACAAGAGGGACAGGGTGTCACTTTGACACCCTGTTGCACCCCAGATTCTGGCTTGTGTGCAATGTGACACACATACATGCCCTTAGGGCATGTATGTGTGCCACATGGCACGGGTGTACATGCACAGATGTGCATGTACACAGAAATTCATAATTTACCACCAAATATTATTTGGTGGTAAATTATGAATCGGTAATGGCCTGTGGCACTGTTTAAAGTGCCACCTACATCTTGATTTACCGATTCGGTAACTTTACCGATTCGGTATTTTACCGAATCGGTAAATTGAAGTAGTGTGGCTCACTGGTTAGAGGCGGCAGACCCGAGAGCAGAGGACGGCCCGGGACCAGGGTTCGATTCCCGGCGCGGCAGGTTTCTGGACCAGGGTCAGCGGACTCGATAATTCTCTCGCCTCGGTGCCCACTCTGATCAGCGATCACACTCGGCAACTCTGGGCATTAGCTTGCCTCATCTTCACTAACGGCCCCACCAGACCGCCGGGGATGCCTGGTCTCACCCTGGAGATACCCATTAAGGGACCATCTCTCAGGGAAGCCAGGAAGGGTTTCGCAGCGGTCGAAGCGCCTTGGGACCCTACGGGTAAGTAGTGCGCTATATAAATGCCTATACATTTACATTTACATTTACATTTACCAAATCGGTACAATTTAGGCCACCTACATGTCCAATCCCAAATACCGGTCGGTATTACCGACCGGTATTTAGCGACCTACATCGGCCCTAAGTGTTGAGAGTAAGAATTGGGCTCAACCCTCTAAGAAAAGTGATATGGTAAAAGCAAAAATGTTTGATACAGGAGGAAAATGTACTTGTAGTTTGAACACAAAATTTAATATGTTGCATATTTTACTGGATTGCTTAAAAATTAAACAACAGCGGGGACAGTGGTTATGCCCAATATTCCTGAAATATGGGATAATGACTCGCGGGCATGCTGGAGAACGATTAACTGGCATGCGCCTTACAGACATAGTATGTGCCATAGGGAGATTCATGAGGGCAGGGAGCACAATGTTGATGGAGTGTTAGTATTAATGAGGGTTTATGTATTTTATGGGATTATTTTTAGATATTTTATGTGAATGTATATATTTTACGTGGGCAGATTCCTATAACTTATTAGATGAAACAATTGTTTATTATGTATATGTACTTTTGTAACTAAACGTTTTATAATGTACTTTAAAATGCAATGGACATGAATTCTTGTATTGTTTAAAGGCCAACTGTCTAAATAAACATATCTTTTGACCTGACCATAGAGGAGGCTACTTGAGCAGAGATTGCACCAAGATTGATTATCACATATTATCACATATTGCACCAATCCTCATTTGTATTTCCATGGCAGAAAGAAAATATGTTGACTATTTGATATCTTGTGCTCCTCTTTCTAACTTCTAAATATATTGCCTTGTACGTCTTATTCCTATTGTGACCTGGAGGGAGAGCGCT
Organism: Lissotriton helveticus; assembly: GCF_964261635.1. Lineage (NCBI taxonomy): Eukaryota > Metazoa > Chordata > Amphibia > Caudata > Salamandridae > Lissotriton > Lissotriton helveticus. The sequence goes on along the minus strand of NC_136059.1, from coordinate 1,503,805,045 downwards.
CATTGATTGTGCCAATATAAACCTGGTTTCTTTTATTGCAGAGGCTTTGTAATTAACTCTGACCATGATGAGTGTCAAATGTAGACTCTTGTTTGACGCTTCTTATCTGATTAATTCTATAAATCTCTGAATTTTTCACTTTTTATAAGCAGACTTTTACCTGAGCTTTTATACTACTTCCATCAACAGTGATTTTTATTGGTCTTGTGTCTCTACCCTTTATGGTATGACTGCGAAAACCCAAATTGCCTTTGACGTCCCCCTCACATAAGTTGATAAATAACTTCTACATCTCCCAGCTCTGGAAGATGGAAGCCATTAATGGCTTCCTTTCATAAAGGCAACTCATCCTCCAACTCTGTTGCAATGCATCTTGCTTCACTGGAAAAGCATCAACCAAGCGTCTTAAAATATATATACTTTCCCCTACCAAATCACTTCCTTCTGTATCCATGGACCTTATATTGGAAAAAATGTGCCCCTTGCACCCTTACATGGAAGAAACTAATGCCAAGCTGCAACATCGCTCTGACAGATGGTCTCAAATGCAAGAAAGACTTACCACAGCTGAGCAACATATCACGTCATTTGCAACTACTAACCTCAAGGTAAACGCTCTCCAAGATCAAGTTTTTTCTCCTCAGAAACAGGTTGAGGATCTTGAAAACACGAATAGGAGAAACAACCTACGTATTTATGGTTTACCCGGGTATTTATGATTTACCTGAAGTTACTGAAGGTTCTGAGCCACTCACTTTCTTTAAATCCTTTCTTCCTAAACTACTGAGGATGCTGGAAGGAACTTCGCTTAACATTCTACATGTTCACAGATTAGGGCACCCACTGGCTGTTGCTTCCACTTCTAGACAGCCAAGAGGAGTTGTCCTATATTTTTGGGGGAGTACCGATCTCCTTCATGTTCTATCAGAAGTCAAATCAATGAAACATATCTCATGGTCAGGCAGTTCTTTGTATTTTTCCCAGGACTATGCTAAAAGTACTGAAGACAGAAGCAGAGACTTCCTCAATATGAAACCAGCACTTTGTTCCCTTGGTGCTCGTTTTGGCTTGTTTCATCCTTGTTTATTCAAAGTAACTTATAACAAGCATAACACAATAAGACAACTACTTATGAGGATCCCGCCAGATTGAAGAGTTTTATTGATACCTGCAAGATTGGTAACATGGATGCATCTGGTGCATCTAAATCCTAACCAATTGATATCTATAGACTTTCTCTGAGGGTCTTATTTATTTAACCAAGAATGTTTCATGTTCTAACGTTGCTACTCTATTATAATATTTTCTGTATTTTACATAGAATATTCTAAATACAATTTTTTTACGCCTATACATGTATTGTCCTCTTACTCAGGCCTGTCTTAGTTCCATGTTTCAAGTGTTGCAATCCTTCATCCGCCCTTCATCTTGGATTTTGGACACGTTATCTGTTACATGTGGTCTCACCCGATGGTTTTTTTGGGGAGGGTTTAGGTATGTTTTATTCTTTTTTCATTGTTCTGTTAGTGTCCTTATTTAATCTCATACTTTATTTCATTCCCTTCTACCTTGCATTCCCTTTTCTTGCTATCCTTATTTAATTCATTCTTCTTTTACCTTCTTCCTATTCCTTTCACTGTTTTTTCATGTTTTCATGCATACAATGATTGTGACATGGTTATTGTCTTGTTTCTTTTATGATATGTCTGGTCTCACCTTTCTCCTTGGTTGACATGCGTGTATGTCTCTAAATATCGTTGCTTGGATGTCAGATGTTTAAATTCCTCTATTAAGTGACTTCGTGTTTTGACCCATTTATCAAAACTTTGGATAATTTAGCATTAATCCAGGAATCCCATCTCACAAAACGAGTCCTTCAAATTTAAAAGAGGCTAGGTGGGTGAAGTTTTCTTCTCACTGGGAGATGGTAAGAGAAATTGAGTTATTACTCCTTGACATAAATCACTGTGTACACAATTGTATTTCAAGAATCTGATGAAAGCGTTTGATGGTTGTTTACTAAGTTATTGAGTTATAAAGTTCCAGTTTTATTTATTTGATGTGTATGGCCCTACTGCTAATGACTGTCAATTTTGATCTCATCTTGCTCAACAGGTTACAAAATATTCTGATGGTAATCTTATTTTCACAGGTGATTGTGATCAAATTGTAGACCCAATTATAGACCCGCACTCTATATTTACATACATCCCAAATAAAGGTTAAGAGCTCTTTGTCCAAGCTCTTAAACAGAGAAATATAACATATGCATTGCGTCTTTATAATTCCACTTTAAGAGAGTATACATATTTTCCCCCCGTTCATCATACATAATCAAGAATGGACCATATTTTCATGTCACATATTATAGCCCAAACCTTACAGTCAGCAGATATAGGCTCCATCCTTGTATCGGATCATGCCCCTGTTTCCATTCACCTTGATATCCTTCCTCAATCCAATCTACCAAAACACTGGTATTAGAACTGGGGGTCTCTAGTTAGCAGAGGTAGGTACCACTGTCCAATTAGGGACCCTTTCTTCTAGTCAGGGTAAGGAGGAAACCCTCTGAGATAACCCCTGCTCACCCCCTTGGTAGCTTGGCACGAGCAGTCAAGGCTTATCAGAGGCAATGTGTAAAGTATTTGTACCAAAACTCACAGTAACACAGTGAAAACACCACAAACTGACTGCACAACAGTTTAGAAAAATAAAGGTATTTAATCTAAACTACACAAGACCAAAACGACAAAAATCCAACATACACAGTTCAAGAATAAGGTTGCAAAAGAGTTCTTGATGTTAGCGTTAAAATAAGCCACAGTTGCGTGAAAAGTTCACAGTTGCGTCACGTTTAGCCAACAGTACCTTGAAATGCGACAACGTTCCAAAACAGAAGCTGGTGCGGCGGAAAACAAGCGATGCGTTACTCCTGAGACCCTGGGGAGGCGTTAGCGACAATTCCGCTGGATGTAGCGGTGTGTAGCGACGAATCCGGTCTGTATGTGGAGGAAGGTGATGACTTGTATGGATTCCGGTGCGGACGTTCCGTAGTGAAAAATGCTCGCAAAGGCACGATGCAATGATTCTTGGGGGCTGCGACGATCTCTGGGGCGACGATGCACGGTCCAGCGGCGATCTTCCTCTCGCAGCTCCTCGATGCGATGGCTCTGCAATGATTCTCGGAGAGACGCGATGCGGTGATCTCACCCAGCGGCGACAGGCTATGCGACGATGTTCGCAGCGGCGGAAATCTTCCCGCTAACGAAGGGTGCGACGTCTTTGGGCAGAGGCGACAGGCGCTGTGACAATCTCGGTCTTCGTAGCGGCGAGAATTTTCTCGCTCTGCTGCGTTTGCAACAAAACTTGTAGAAAGTTCTTTAAAAGCTTGGTTTCTAGCTTCCCAACACAGGTACGACTTCCAGAGGCACCACACATGGGCCACACACTCCAGGAAGGACAGAACTCTCTCAGTAGAGTTCAGGGAAGCTGGGGGTGAAGTCCTTTTGTTCCTGGGACTTCATAACAGGGAGCCAGCTCTCTCTCAGGCCCTTGGAGATTCCTTCAAGCAGGGGGACACAGCACAAAGCAAAGTACTTCCCCTTTCCTTGTCAGCAAAGCAACAGCCGGACAGTCCAGCAGAGCAACAGCAGGACAGTCTTCCTTCTTCAGTTTCAGCTTTCTCCTTGGCAGAGGTTCCTTCTTGATTCCAGGATGATCTAATTTTCTGTAGGCCGGGGTCCTGTACTTATACCCCTAAAAGTCTTGTTCCCTTTGTGCAGGAGGGCTCTGAGCCCAGTATGAACCAGTTCTGGTTGTTCTGGGTGTTCCTTGAGCACTTTGTTTTACTGGCTTCTCCTGGAGGTGGAGCCAGCATTGTGGAAGGCAGGCACAGCCCTATTCTGGCCCAGGTGCTATCCCCTCCCACCACTCAAGATGCAGATGCAGTTATTCAGCCTAGGGCCTAGGGCTGACTCAGCCAGCCTCCTGGGGGCTCCCAGCCTCTGCCACTCTCAAACCAGATAGTCAATTCACAAACAGGCCAAGGCACACAGAAAGGTCAGACAAGAGAACAGCAACTTTCTAAAAGTGCTGTTCTCAAACACAGGAGTTAAAAAACACCTTTCCTAAAAGATGTGTTATTAAATTCTGAGTTCATTGATGCCAGCCTTTTATGTCCAACCTTGCTCCTATGGGAAGATATGCTGGTAGCCACTGTAGCCAGCATTCCCCATGATAGCCTATGGGCAAGGTAGCCTTACAATAGTGAAAAACGAAAATGGCTGCCATTCACTACCAGAGCATGTCACCTGCACTAGTACATGCTCTACCTTTCACATACACTGCACCCTGCCCAGGGGGCACCCTGGGCCTTCCATAGGGGTGACCAATGTGCACAGAAAGGGAAGGGCTAGGCCTGGTCAGAGGGGACACTGACCAGGAGGACATGGCAGTTCACAAACTGCACACAGGCATTGCGGTGGCTGGCCTGAGACACTATTTTAGGGCTACTCATGTGGGTGGCACAATCAGTGCTCCAGGCCCACTAGTATCATTTGTATCACCAGCCCTGGCACACTCAGTGCACTTTACTAGGAACTTCTTGGTGATATAAATATGCCAATCAGGTATATCCAATCACAATAACAATTTACACAGGGAGCACTTGCACTCTGGCACTGATCAGCAGTGGCAGTGTGCCCAAAGCATCTAAAGCAGCAAAAACTAAATCCAGCACAGCATCAAAAATACAGGAGGCAGAGGCAAAAAGATAGGGGGCAACCACGCCAAAGATGCCAGGTCTAACACGTGTCCCCTCCAGCTGAAAGTGGGGAGAACTACCCGCTCTCTTGGGAGTTCCCTTCACTAAGATGGAAAAACCTTGTGTAACCAGGAGGGCGAAGGACCGCCGCCGCACCCCGAAACCCGGGTCAAACCTTTAACCTTTAACCCCCCCCTCTTGTCTCCACAGCCCCCGAGGCCCCCCGGCCTGGAACCTGATTGACGAGCAATACAGTTGTGATGAGGAAGACGGTATCTGGCCCTTTAACTGGACTAGCGGGAGTGTGGAAGAGGAGGGGCCAAGACCTGCCTTAAATTACAGCAGAGAGCGAACACAGGGGTGTTATTACACCAGAGGAGCGGACAGCGAGTGTGAGAGAGGAGCGGCATGGAGCAGTGAAGAGGACGAGAGCGGAGGCACGAGAGCGGAGGAGGAGAAGGTGGAGACGGGTGAAGCTACGGAGGCGAAAGCAACGCGTGTGTCAACGGAGGCGGAGGAGCCGCGAAGAACAGCCGAAGCCGAGAACGGAAGGGACCCGGCAGAGAGGAGAAAGCCCGGAGGCCAACGACACCACGCTTCGCCCAGCCGCACACCAGGAGGGGTGTGGCTATCCGAGGTGCGTAACCGTATTGTGGGCTGGGTTGTAAAGAAGGGTAGAAGCATCCCCTGAGCCTTACCCCGACTCCCGGTGTCCACCGCAATCACGTCCCATGTGTTTTCCAGCACTTTGGGTTCCCCTCACTCCCCTTCCCCTGATTGAGTTGCAGTTAGAGCGTGTTCTGATACATCCCTCTCTGGTGTTTTCCCCTCACCTGTGGAGCCTGGGTCACAACGGAGCCCGAGGAGAGAAGCCGGAGGAGGAGTCCGATCCGAAGAAGGGAGGAAGGACTACTGAGGAAAACAAGGAGAGAGAGGAGTAGATCTCCGAGGAGGGGTGTACCCAGAAAGACTTGTACAGACTTACTGTTCCACTAAATAAAACCCTCTAGAACAAAGACACGTCTCCTGCCTTTCCCTACCCCGCAGGTTACAGTGGTGGAGTATGCGGGCAGCCCATCCGTCTGTATAACAAAGATGGACGAAGTCGTGCAGGCTTTGGTGAAGGGACAGGAACGACTGGAATGGCTGGCGGAACAGCAGATCCGGTCGGCGGATGCAGACAGGGAGATCATGAAGGCGGCCATGACGGCCCGTGCCCTCGAACCTCCCATGGTTAGCGGACCAGTGATGCTGGGAGGAACTCCTCAGAGCATCAGGGGGGTTTCCCTCCAGAAGTACCAGTGAGGGAAGACCCCGATGCATTTTTGCTGAACTTTGAGAGGGCCGCCCAGGCGTGTGGATGGCCCGGGGCGAAGTGGCCATTTTTTCTTGGCCCTTTGCTTGTAGGAGAATCCCAAGCCACGTATCAGGTGGCGAACCCGACAGGTGACACCCTCTACGCAGACATTAAGCGGATCATACTGGATCGCTTAGGACTTGATCAGGAGGCCTACCGCCTCAGATTCAGAAAAGAACGAGGAGTATCAGGGGAAACCCCCAAAACGCTGTTTGTACGACTAAAAATGGCTGCCGACAAGTGGCTAACCCCCAACATCTGTACAAAAGAGGAGATAATGGACCGGGTCTACTTAGAACAGTTCCTAGAGGCCCTTCCGTTTGCAACCCAGAGGTGGTTAAAACAGCACCACAACCTTACCACCACCCAAGCAGTGGAAATGGCTACCACGTTCTCTCGGGCACAACAGAGACCCCCCCCTCTGTGGGAGCTGGAGAAACAAAGGGCCGCCAATAAAAAGGAGAAGAGACCTCTGAAAGTCCCAGAACCTATCAAGACGAAGCCTTGGAGACCCGAACCCCCATCCCACAGCGGACCACAATGTTTTGAATGCGGCACCTGGGGTCACATAGCCCGGATGTGTCCCCAAAGGAAACCTGCCGAAGAACCAATGGAGGTCGGATACCTTCCGAAGACAGTATTGTATTCCGCAGAGATGGGGCATGCGTACAGAGTAAGTATAGAGGTAAATGGTAACCCCGTCCAGGCCCTCTTAGACTCAGGATGCCGCCAATCGGTGGTACTATCCCAGCATGTGAACCCCCACCACGTTCTCCCCCAGGAAAGAGTGAACATTAGGTGTGTACATGGGGACGTGAGACCCTACCCGGTGGCTGTGCCTCCTATAGTCCCCTTGAAGGGCACACCCCATACAATCAGGGTAGGTGTGCTGTCTTCTCTCCCTGAAGACCTGATAATAGGGACGGATAATCCTGCATTTTTAGAAATGTTTCATCAGAGTCTAGGACACCTCAAACCGCATGATAAGGTTATCACTAACAGCCGGCCTATACTGGCGTTCGTGTCCCCTGAGCCTTGGGTACTGGACTGAAGCTTTCGTTTTGCACAGGCGAACGATGCGACGCTGTTTAACGCGTGGGAAAAAGCGCATCAGAATCAAGGACAAACGCCCCTGAGATACCCCCGTTTTTCCGTAAAGAATGACCTGCTGTACAGACAAGGACAAAAGGACGAACCTGAACAACTGCTCGTCCCCGCGCCATTTAGGGAACAGGTTCTCTTCTATTCCCACTCCCACTTGGTAGCTGGCCACACTGGAGCCAAAAAAACAACACAGAACATTCTGAGGTGCTTTTATTGGCCAGGAATCTACAATGATACCATGTCCTTCTGCCAGGAATGCGAGATATGCCAGAAGCGGAACATGACCAAACCCCCGGCAGTACCTCTGCAACCCCTCCCCATCATCGGGGTACCCTTCGAGAGGGTGGGCATGCACCTTATCGGCCCTCTCCCTAAGACACGAAAGGGACACCAATACGTCCTCGTGATTGTGGACTACTCCATGATGTTTCCGGAGGCGTTTCCGCTAACTTCCACCACGACCAAACACGTAGCGGACAAGATGTTGGAGCTGTTTTCTAGGGTGGGGTTCCCCAAAGAAGTTCTCACGGACCAGGGAACCCCCTTTGTGTCAAGACTGATGCGGGAGGTCTGTCAGCTCCTGAACATCCATCAAATAAGAACAGCCGTATATCACCCCCAAACGGACGGACTCGTAGAGAGATACAATAGGACCCTAAAGACCACCCTCAGAAAAATGCTGGAAGTTAACGGAGCTGACTGGGACCAGATCCTACCCCTGGCCTTGTATGTCATCCATGGGCAAAAGCAACGCAGCCTGGGGTTTTCATCATTTGAACTACTGTATGGGCGAAAAACCCGTTCACTACTTGATATGACAAAAGAGGCCTGGGAGAACGAGACTCCAGAAGAAACCCTGAAAACCTTGGAGCATGCCCGGAACCTTCGCTCTAAGCTAGGGAAACTAAGAGACCTGGCATACACCAATCTGGAAAAGAGCCAAGGGAAACAAAAGACGACATATGATAAAGGAAAAAAATGGCGACGACTACAGAAGGACGAGTGGGCATTGGTTCTCCTGCCCTCCTCGACTCAGAAATTCAAGGCGGAATGGGGAGGCCCCTATCGGATAGTATCAACGATAGGTAAAACAAGTTAAAGACTACAAATCAAACCGCGGAAGACCCAAGTCTATCATATCAATATGTTAAAAAAATGGCTGGGTCAGCCGCCAGTGGGGGTACATATGGCAACCCCCAAAACACCAGAAGCAACGAACACCATAGAACGACTCGTGATCAACGAGGACCTGAGAGAGGAGGAGAAGCGGGAGCTGATGGAGACCCTAAAAGAACACACCACCGTGTTCTCGGACCAACCCGGAAGAACCTCTCTTGCGGAATACCAGATACAAACACAACCTGGGAAGATCATCAAGATACGACCTTATCGCATCCCGGAATCCAGAAGGAAGGGAATCCGACAGGAAGTGGAGGACATGCTGAAGCTCGGTGTCATTCGACCCTCACGCAGCAACTGCTCAAGTCCCATCGTAAGGATTCCGAATCCTGATGGGACCCGGAGGTTCTGCATGGATTTCCGAGCCCTCAACGAGATCTCCACCTTGGACGCATATCCTATCCCCAGAATAGATGAACTAATCGAGAAGCTAGGGGAAGCCAAATATATAAGCACAATAGACTTAACAAAAGGATATTGGCAAGTTCCACTCAAGGAAGAAGACCGACACAAGACCGCCTTTTCCACGGAAGACGGACATTTGGAATTTACAGTGTTGCCGTTTGGGCTGCACGGAGCCTCGGCCACATTCCAAAGACTTATGAACAACACGCTGCAAGAAATGACAACCTTCACGTCCGCGTATTTGGACGATATCGTCGTCTTCAGCCCGGACTGGAAGACGCATTTAACCCATCTCCATCAAGTCTTGGATACCCTTGAGAAGGCCGGTCTGAAAATCAATGCTAAAAAGTCCTGCATGGCGTTTCAAAAGGTGAAGTATCTGGGGTACGTCCTCGGACATGGCCTTATCGAGCCGCAAATGGAAAAGGTCCGGGCCATAGCAGAGACGCAGTTCCCCACAACGAAAAAGGAAATGCGAGCGTTCTTAGGACTCATTGGCTACTACAGGCGCTTCATCCCACAATTCGCCCAGCTAGTAGCCCCACTCACGGAGACCCTACAAACCCAGGTCTAACAGACGGAACTATTGTCCCCTACCCCCGATATGCAGGAATCCTTCGCTGCCCTGAAACGCATGATCACGTCTACCCCCATTCTTTCCTCACCAGACTTTTCACGTCCCTTTTCACTGCACACCGAAGCCTCCGATTTTGGGATAGGAGCGGTATTGTCACAATCAGGAACAGATGGGCTACATCATACTATCCTCTACATAAGTAGGAAGTTGTCCCCCAGGGAGCTCAAGTACCCCACGGTAGAGAAACAGTGCCTAGCAATAAGGTGGGCGATGGACAAACTGGCCTACTATTTGGAGGGGCGACCATTTACCCTCTATACCGACCATGCGCCCCTCCAATGGATGGCTCGCAACAGATCGAACAATGCAAGGGTGATGCGCTGGTTGTTGCCGTATGCATTTACCGTTTGTCACAAAAAAGGAATTGACAATGCCGGAGCAGATTATCTCTCCAGAAATCCACTTCCGGAACGGAAGTGTCCAGGGGGGATGGTGTGTAACCAGGAGGGCGAAGGACCGCCGCCGCACCCCAAAACCCGGGGCGAGCCTTTAACCTTTAACCCCCCCTCTTGTCTCCACAGCCCCCGAGGCCCCCGGCCTGGAACCTGATTGGCGAGCAATACAGTTGCGATGAGGAAGACGGTATCGGGCCCTTTAACTGGACTAGCGGGAGTGTGGAGGAGGAGGGGCCAAGACCTGCCTTAAATGACAGCAGAGAGAGAACACAGGGGTGTTATTACACCAGAGGAGCGGACAGCGAGTGGGAGAGAGGAGCGGCGTGGAGCAGTGAAGAGGACAAGAGTGGAGGCATGAGAGCGGAGGAGGAGAAGGTGGAGACGGGTGAAGCTACGGAGGCGAAAGCAACGCGTGTGTCAACGGAGGCGGAGGAGCAGCGAAGAACAGCCGAAGCCAAGGACGGAAGGGACCCGGCAGAGAGGAGAAAGCCCGGAGGCCAACGACACCACGCTTCGCCCAGCCGCACACCAGGAGGGGTGTGGCTATCCGAGGTGCGTAACCGTATTGTGGGCTGGGTTGTAAAGAAGGGTAGAAGCATCCCCTGAGCCTTACCCCGACTCCCGGTGTCCACCGCACTCACGTCCCGTGTGTTTTCCAGCACTTTGGGTTTCCCTCACTCCCCTTCCCCTGATTGAGTTGCAGTTAGAGCGTGTTCTGATACATCCCTCTCTTGTGTTTTCCCCTCACCTGTGGAGCCTGGGTCACAACGGAGCCCGAGGAGAGAAGCCGGAGGAGGAGTCCGATCTGAAGAAGGGAGGAAGGACTACTGAGGAAAACAAGGAGAGAGAGGAGTAGATCTCCGAGGAGGGGTGTACCCATAAAGACTTGTACAGACTTACTGTTCCACCAAATAAAACCCTCTAGAACAAAGACACGTCTCCTGCCTTTCCCTACCCCGCAGGTTACACCTGGACAGACCATCAGCATTGGTGTGTTCTGTGCCAGGGCGGTGTTTCACCGTAAAGTCCATTCCCTGTAGGAAGATGGACCACCTCAACAGTTTTGGGTTCTCACCCCTCATCTGCATTAACCATCTGAGGGGCCTGTGGTCCGTCGGAACATGGAAGTGAGTCCCAAACAGGTAGGGCCTCAGCTTCTTCAGAGCCCAGACGACAGCAAAACCTTCCTTTTCAATTGCACTCCACAACTGTTCCCTGGGGAGTAGCCTCCTACTTATGAAAACTACAGGTTGGTCCCAGCCCTCGTCGGTGATCTGTGAGAGTACTGCTCCCACACCATGCTCTGAAGCGTCTGTCTGCAATATGAACTCACTGGAGAAGTCAGGTGCCTTGAGCACCAGTGCTGTGCACATGTCAGCCTTCAGAGCATCAAAAGCAGTTTGGCAGGCTTCAGTCCAAATCACTTTCCTGGGCTGCTTCTTGGAAGTCAGCTCTGTCAAGGGGGCAATGATGGTGCCATACCCCTTGACAAACCGTCTGTAATCCCCGGTTAGACCTAAAAAGGCTCTCACCTCTGTCTGGGTCTTGGGGAGCTCCCAAGGCAGAATGGTACCAATCTGCGCCTGTAGGGGTGCCACCTGGCCGCTCCCTACCTGGTGTCCCAAATACACCACAGATCCCTGCCCTATCTGGCACTTGCTGGCCTTGATAGTGAGGCCTGCCCTTTGCAGAGCCTTCAACACTTCACAGAGGTGTTGCAAGTGTTCCTACCACGTGGAGCTGAACACAGCAATGTCATCCAGGTATGCGGCACTGAATTCCTCCAGCCCGGTCAGTACCTGGTTAACCAGTCTCTGGGAGGTGGCAGGGGCATTCTTCAACCCAAAAGGCATGACTCGAAACTGGAAGTGCCCCTCTGGCATGGAGAATGCAGACCTCTCTTTGGCCCCTTCAGTTAAGGCAATCTGCCAGTACCCAGAAGTTAAATCAAACGTACTGAGGTACTGGGCAGCTCCCAACCGATCCTCATCAGCTCTGGGGATGGGGTGTGCGTCAGTCTTTGTGACCGCATTGAGCCCACGGTAGTCCACACAAAATCGGAGTTCTGGAGTGGCACCCGGGTGCAGCAGCTTTTGGCACTAAGACCACTGGGCTAGCCCAGGGGCTGCTGGAGGCTCGTCACCCCTAGCGCCAACACTTGGAAACCTCCTCCTTGATGCTGGCCCTTACCTTGTCAGCTACCCTGTAAAACTATCTCCAGTGTCCACATCATGGACGCACCAATTGGTGATACCTGGGGTCAGGGAGAACAGGGAGGCAAACTGACCCAACACTTGGCGATGTCCCTCTGTTGTTCTGGGGTCAGGGTGGGCGAGAGGACCACACCATCCACTGACCCGTCTTGCTCCTTGGTTGCCAGGAGGTCAGGAAGAGGGTCACTTTCCTCTTCCATTCCAGCATCTGTAGCCAGGAACATTGTCACTTCAGACCTTTTAAAGTGGGGTTTGAGGCAGTTCACATGCAAGACTCTCAGGCGCTGCCTGGGAGTCTTCAAGTTAACCAGGTAGGTTACTTCGCTCTTGCGCTCCACCACCTCATATGGCCCAGTCCACTTGTCTTTGATGGCACAAGGCACCACTGGTGCCATCACCCACACTTTCTGCCCAGGTTAAAATTCGACCAGAGTGGTATTCTGGTCGTACCATCTTTTAATTTCTTCCTGGCTAGCTTCTAGGTTCTCCTGTGCGAGCTTCCTGAAGCGTTGTGTCTGGTTGCGGAAGTCCCGTGCTCTCCACACCACTGGAGTCAAGCTATCCTGGCTGAAGACGGCTGATAGCCAGAAACCGGTCCTAGGATGCTTGATTTCGGTCCAGGGAAGACATGGCTTGGCAGTTCGGGCTGAACTGTTCCCATGAGGCACAGGGTCAAGGCTGATTGCATTTGGCCATGTCTGAACTGGGGTGGTGTGGAGTGCAAAAAAACGATGGATTTGGGCCCAGATCTCTGTACTGGGGTGAATGTATGACATTGTACTACATTCTGTCCATCAATTGTTGTTTTTGCATTTGTCACCCCGAGTGGGACGGGTATGCTCAGACGTGAGTCCCGTGCTTTCCACACCACTGGAGTCAAGCTATCCTGGCTGAAGACGGCTGATAGCCAGAAACCGGTCCTAGGATGCTTGATTCCGGTCCAGGGAAGACATGGCTTGGTAGTTCGGGCTGGACTGTTCCCATGAGGCACAGGGTCAAGGCTGATTTGCATATGGCCCTGTCTGAACTGGGGTGGTGTTGAGTGCAAAAAAACGATGGATTTGGGCCCATATCTCTGTACTGGGGTGAATGTATGACATTGTTCTACATTCTGTCCATCAATTGTTGTTTTTGCATTTGTGGTTGCGGAAGGCCAGCACATAGCTGAACACATCCTGGGGTGTCTTCCCACGGGATCTCTCCCACCCCTTCTTCACCAGTGTGAGAGGTCCTCTAACAGGGTGGCCATACAAGAGTTCAAAGGGACTGAACCCTAAGGACTTCTGAGGCACCTCCCTGTAGGCAAACAACAGGCATGGTAAGAAGACATCCCACTTCCGTCTCATGGGCTCTGCTAGGCCCATAATCATACCTTTCAGGGTAAAATGTAAAATGTAAATTGATACTTGTATAGCGCACTACTCACCCGCAAGGGTCTCAAGGCGCTTGTACGAATACCGCTGTGGAACCCATCCTGGCTTTCCCTGTGAGGTGTCCACTCCTGGGCACCCCCAAGGTGGAGGCCAGGCATCCTTAGCGTTGTGGGGGCCGTTGTGGAGATTAAGCAAGCTATTGCCCAGAGTTGCAGAGTCGGACTCAATGATTGGAATAGGCACGGAGGCGAGAATTATCAGGTCTGTGGAATTTTTGAGCTCAAGACCCGCCGAGGCGGGGAATTGAACCCTGGTCCCCGGCTAGACCTCTGCATCAGGGTCTGCCGCTCTAACCATTGAGCCACACTTCTCCACCTTTCAACCAACCCATTTTCTTGAGGGTGGTAAGAAGTGGTGAACTTAAAAGTTACCCCACAATCCTCCCACAGAGACTTCATGTACCTAAAGATGAAGTTGGTATCCCGGTCGGAGACCACCTCTCTGGGGAACCCCACACGGGAAAAGATCCCCATCAATGCACGGCCCACCACGGTGTTGTGATTGTCCTTAGAAGGACTGCTTCCGGGTACCAGGTGACATGGTCCACCAAGACCAGGATGAACCTGTTGCCTAAGGCTGTCTTGGGGTCCAAGGGCCCCACGGTGTCGATGTCTAGGAGTATAGTATCCCACACGAACGTCAGTGGAGTTTTATGTAGTCCTAGGGGGTCTTCTCTTCTCACCTCTGCACCACATTCTCTGCCTATGCCCAGTTTGTGAGTGAGTGATGGCATGCTTTCCACAGTGGTGGATCAGGGTTTTTCCACCGTTTGGTTATCAGACTATTCGCAGTGATGAGGCCTAGATCTATGAACCGGAATGTCGCCTTATATTTTTTAGATCTGAGGAATTGTGCCAGAAGGCATACCTCCCATGTGTTTGCCACTGTGTGTCCAGTGCAGCCTGATAGGTGAGTAATGACCATCATCCAGTAAGCAGCTAGGGCAGTGCAGCCCCATAACGTGAATTAGGTCTGCATTCACCAATTTGCGGCGGGGGCATTGTGTGTCGATGCAGTGAAAATATCTGTGATGCAGTGAAAATATCTGTTTATTTTTTTCTGGCATGAGGTATGACCTATGTGTTATGTAGAGTTGTAAGAGGCTGAACAAGGCATTCCTGGGTATGGGTACAGGCCCCATCAGAATGCCCTCCCAATCTTTGTCAGTGCTAGGGCGGTGAATATCGGCGTCCCAGCAGTTCCTGGGTAGGGTTAGATGGTGTGTTGCATGCATACGCAGGGAGTCAGTGAACCACTTGACAAGGTACCTCCCTGTGCCCATGGTGTGGATGTATTGGATATTGTGGTGTGTTGCTTGTTCCTGTGATACGTCTCCCCACCATGCTCTCACTGTTGAGAGTAGAGAGGAATACAGTAGGAACTGACCCTGTGGCAACCCGTCTTCTGACACCAGCGCATCAAATGGTGTTAGCTGTCCATCAGTGGTTTTACATATCATAATTAACAGATTAAATTTAGCAGCATATGCAGGTGAAGTGTTAATATTTATTTCACAGCCTCAATCCTCAGTGCCGACATTTTTGCCTGACATTAGCTTATATGCTTCGGTATCCGGATATAAGCTGAATAATGATAAATGTGAAATACTACCCCTAATTACATATGCCGTTAAACTGGATTTATTAACATCTGCCTTTTTGTGGAGTCCTTAACATATTAAATATCTATGGCTCAGTAACTCTATTTAATCCTAAATCTCATTGAACATAGAAAAGTGTATATACACGTTAATCACATTAACTTGTACCTTATACCTCGCTTGGTGGGTTCGCCTTGACACTATCAAAATTATGCTAGTTCCCATTATTTTGTATATAATTTCTAATATACCGTTACCTATAGCTCTTAAATCTTTTAAGAAGGTTAATTCCATACTTTCTACCTTTCTTTGGAATAATAAAAAACCTCATATGTCGCTGTCAAAATTGATACGTCTAAAACATGAGGGTGGTGTGTAAATTTCGCTGATTTGTTCACATACCACAAGGGTGTTTTACTCCGGCAATCTTCTAATTGGCTTTTAGATTCTCCCATTAATTCTACATTGTGGTTGGATATTGAAAATAATTTTCTTTCCCCCTTTTCTTTTCAAGAATACCTGTCTTTTACTTGTAAATCGTAACCTCTCTCCACTCCTATCCTTAAGCACTACTGGAAACTGCTAAGAGCTATGCTATCCTACACTTCCACCAATCTTCCGTCTTTCCTTAATTTTAATATTTGGCATAATAAATGTATCCTAATTAATAATAAACCTTTTATTGGAAATCCTGGAGGCAGAAGGGTTTAATTTGGGTTGCTCAGCTCTTTCATCAAAACACTCTCATTTTATTTTTACGAGCTCGTACTCTCTTTGACCTTCTCCCCTCTTTTCAACCTAAATTTCGGCTCTTACAACATGTTCTCTCCACTGCTTATGCTCAATTTCACTCTTGTCCTCTCTCTGCTTTAGCTCCATTCTAATAGCATACAATCTCTTCGAACCACAAATTCCAAAGATTTTACTATCTACTCCTATTTGCAGCTTTCCTATACTTATAGAGACAAAAAACGTACAGAGATATTCTAGGAACACGATTTAGGAGTAAAATGGTCTATTCCCTTTTGGAAAAAAATCTGGATCAAAATCAGGAAATCCTCTAGAGTGGCAAATACTACACAAACATTATTCTTCATATTTGCCATACTTTTTCTTCCTCCTTGCCTAAACTTTATCCAGATCTTCCTGACACATGTTGGAAATGCTTATCTGAGCATGTGGACATGAAACACCTACTTTTCACATGCCTCATACTACAAGATTTCTGGAAACAGGTCTGGACTCAGATTACCTTAATCTTTCATTCCATAGTATCTTTTTGTATACAAACATTTATTTAGGTAGTTTATCTATTCATTCAATTTACAAATATTAGACTTACTATTAGCAGTTGCATTTCAGCAAATCACCAGAGATTGGAAACACCTCACCAAATTATCTTTCCAAGCATGGTGGTTTGCAGTGTGTCATAATCATAGACTGGATACCGCATACATACACCCGGTATCATTCTTTTTGAAACATCCGTTTTTATGGTCCCCCGTTATAGATTTCTTGAAGGACTATGCAAAACGTACCTTTGCACGCACACCTGTTCAGGAAGATTTTCTTCAAACTCCTTGATTATCTCTTTATTGATGCTATCATTGTTTTTATTATTTTGCTTTATATTCTGTTTCTATGATGTATAAAATATTGGTTTTTTATAAGAACCAGACTTTTCGTATCCTCCACCAGGCATACTCCCTTCCTGCATAATGTATACAATTTCATAATTTCACTTGCATGTTTATATTGTCGTGCTTTATTTACCTATATTCTAATGTATCTTTAATAAACTTACTTTTAAACAGTGTAAGACAGTATTCCTTCCTCCATCGACACCATCAGCAGTCCAAAACTCTCCCGTGTAAACATTGAATGGCCTGGTGGGGAGGAAGGATTGAGGTGGGGTAATGGTGGGGTCCAGTAACTCAATACTGTTAGGCCATACCATCAGCTCTGGGCAGAGAAGTTACTGCCTCCCACACCTGAGGTTAAAGCTGTGGCCTAAATGATCTTGAGTGAGTTTTTGAGGAGAAGACATGGTGTTAAAATTTCCAGCAGAAATTAATTAAATGAAACCTATATCAAGGAAAGTAACTGTAATTGATCAATCAATTATTTATAACATTTCTTTGTGTGCCTTAAACAACATACGTTATCCTACCTTTTATATTCTTGTTTATTGTCACAGCATAAGGATAGTGAAAGGTTTCTGTCTCTTGATGTGATGTATCTAAAATAGTTAGAGACCATTATAAGAATAAGCTCATCCATGGATACAACAGTGTACAAATGTATGAAGCAAAGTTGAGAATAGCCACAGTATTAATCTGTTGTAGACTGTCAACTTACAAAATATTAGTGTGTCTCAGATGATGACAACTACAGACGTGCATAGAGAAATGTAGTACTTACCAAAATAAAGAGAATCAAATTAATCAAGTATTGAATGGGAGGTATTTCAAATACTCTGGACAAGTTTCTAAAATTTGCTTTGGGAACACTTTAACATCGCTAAGCGCACACCCACCTCACCTTTCAGGCATCACGCTGGCTGGAATTTCAAAACAGATGACCCTTTTAAAAAACTGACACACAAGTTTAAAACCATCAATGATAAATCCCCTTACTAATGCTCTAATATCCCATCCTACTACATTCCATTCCAGAATTTAAGGTTGGTAAATCAGAGCCTTCAACTATCATTCTAACAACCTGTGTAACATCTATGCTCTGCTTCTTCAACCACCTCTGCGAGGAAGTCCTACACTGCAGCTCATAACTGCCTTCAAACGTTACCTCTTACTGCCAGAAAACAAAGGGTGATGACACCACTGTGCCTGCTATTCAAACCAAACAATTGAGAACCATGGCTGCGGTAAACCATCAAACCACCATTACTTATGGAAATATGTACCGCGGTGACTGTTCTTCTGCACAATATTTCTGATTGAAATGTTATTGATGCTGGAGTTCCTGCTAGACTAAACAACAAATAAAGGTAAGGAATTCAAATTCACTCATTATCAATCAGTTCTTGCTGACTGCCCATAAACTACATTTGGTTCATAGGTAGTAACAAGGTAGTTGAAGATGAAGGTCCTTTTACTCATATAGGGGTTCGTAGGAAAGAGACCCTTTTTGCATAGTTACCCCCCACCTTTTGTCTGACATTTGATGTATTTTGACATGGTGTGCCCTGGGTCCATGCTAATCAGGTTCCCAGGGCCTGTGTTCTTTCCTAAAACTTTACCTTTGTACCCACAATTAGCACTTCTCTCTGTCCACAGGTAGCCCCTTGAAAAAGGTACCGTATGTACCAAGGGCACTGTGACCAGGAAAGGACTCTAAGGGCTGCAGCACATATTGTACCACCCTTAGGGGCCCTGCACCCTAACACACACACTGCCACTGCAGGCTGCATGTTTTGGGGCAGATAAAAATGAAGAGTTGACATAGCACACATCCCTGTGTGCTATGCCTGCAGTCCACTGCCTGTGGCCTAGGTAAGTCACCCCTCTAGCAGGGTGGCCTAGCACACAGGTGAGGGTACAGTTTCATGTAGTAAAGCCATAAAGAGTATATGGTCTGGGAGTTGGTCACTATGAACTCCACAGCTCCATAATGGCTTTACGGAAACCTGGGAAGTTTGTTAATAGACTTCTCGGCACAATAAACCCACACTGATGCTAGTGTGGGATTTAATGTAAAATGCACTCAGAGAGAATCTTAGAGATGCCCCCTAAACAATGTGGGGTTCCTGAATGGCTGCCTGTCATTTGCCACCACCAGATAAGGTTTCTGGACCCCTGGGCGGAGGGCCTAAACTCTCTGGGTCCAGAAAGAAAGCACATCCAGAGCAGAGGTGTCATGCCTCCTCCCATGATGGGCTGGGTCCATTAAGGGGAAGGTTCAAAAGCCTGTCGCCTATGGGAACTGACCCTGCCTTTTGCTGCCCAAAGCAACTGACTCCCACTGTTTCTGGCTGCCACTCTGGGAGAGAGAATCGGCAGGAAAACCAAGTGAGGAAGAGAGGTGTGCCCACCTTTGCCAACCCCACCTCTAAGGTTGGAAAGGCGAGGAGAAGCACACATCTCAGTCCACTCCATCTTGCAGATGAGGGACACATCCAATTAGGGAGAGGGTCATGCCCCCTCCCACTGGAGGGTGGCATATTAGAGGTGTACTCACCCCAAGGAAGGGACCTATTTGTCCAACCTGTGCACCCCTGTAATGCTCCTAAATTTAGTATTTAGGGGCGACCCTGAACCCTTCACCTGACACCAACGGCCCGAGTTTGAGTGGCCCAAAACCACAAGGAGATCTCCCAAACAATCCTGACCCGGGATCTGGTGATCCTTGACCTACCTCGAGCTTCAGACAAGTACAGGTAAGAAGACCCGAATCCTCAAGACACCTCTGCACTTGATGCCCTACAGCCTAGGGGGGCCCAACCAACAGTGTGCAGGCATCCCCCAAGAAACCAAATTACCTCTCCTGCAGGTGGTCCCTTCAGGAAACCCCCTTGAACGAGCCTTTAGCCTTTTCTTTGAACTGGAGATCCCCGTTACAAACCACAGGGCTCACTACGTCACCTTGGCACTCCACATCCGGCAACCTCCGTGCTGCTGGAGGTGCATCTCCTGTGCTGGTTGTTGGCCCTTACGGTGAGGAACATAACCCCAGGAGCTTTGCTCTGACAAGCGAGTGGCATGCTCATGAGCAGCCTCTGACCAAAGGCCCCGTATCGGGTCCCAGCACTCTGCACCCCGCCGCCCTAGTGCCGCTGGTGGTGTGATATGATGCCCAACTGAACCTTGGGGAACCTTGGTTCTAACCCCCAAAAACTATTCTTGCAGGTTGTTTACTTACCTGAAAACCGTTAACCTTCTTTCTCCCATAGTAACCAATATTACGAGTTTTGTTCCAAAAATGTCCTGTCAAACTGTTTCTTTTTGTATGAAAGAAAAGTATATGTGCTTTAACGTCAAAACTGTCATACTTAGCTGTATTCTGTAAGGCACAGTGTGTGAATCTCAACATATCACCCCAGTACTCAACATAACTGAAACGTAATCCAAAAGTAATTTCTATGAATTCTAAACTGTGTTAAAAGCAAATACAAACCTGTAACGAAGCCAATTCAATTCACAATTGCATTGTCTTGTAAAGTTTTGCATTTGAAAGTATATTTAACCTACCTGTGCCAAGTCCTGCTTGGTTCTAGAAATAAACCATAAGTATACTTTTTTCTACTTACCTAATTGGTCTGGATTCTGTCTCTGCATGTGTGCCATCAGTCTTGATTGAGTGAATACAATAAATGATTAACACAACCTCCTGATAAGCTTAATTGCATGATCACCCTACCACAAAAAGAGCTGTTAGTGATGATCTAATTTAGCCTCTGCTATACCTCTGGGTATCCCCTGGACACCGTGCACACTATACCTTACTTTGGTTTTAGTATATACAAAGCCAGCTTCCTACAAGGATGCTGCAAGAAATGTTGGTAGAGAAGAGGTCTATCAAAGTGATGGTGTGATGTTCTTGGTTGCCTATCCACACTGCTTGCACCTTTCTGGGATCCTTGTACATTGTATATATGAGCAGGTATCAGCGGGCATCTGTTCTCTTTATGTTCTAAGTGTTGTTCTCTTTATGTTCTAAGTGCTGCCATCTCTCCATGTCCTACCACTTTGATGACCAGGCCCAAGAAGGACACTCACTAAGCTGGAGCTCTACGTGCAGAAGGACTAAGGAAATAACCCTGCAGAGACGTTTTCCTCTTCTCTAATTCCTCTAGGTAGGAATTAAAATTAAGCGACAGAGACAACCACAGCATCTAACTAAGAATATATATATTTTTCGTTCTGTACAAATCACTTTTTTTTAATAACCAACTTTATTGCAAGTTCTATGGCAAGGACATTCAGCATCACATACAGTAAGAGTTGTGCATAGAATAACACATCAAGAAATAGCAACTTTTCAGCAGATGATATCAATTACTTTACATCGATAATCCATAAAAAGAGTAACATTTTCCCCACTCCCTTACATGTTTATGAGGATCTCCGCGATCAGCATAAACAGGTTTTACCTTCGCACAGCAGTCCACCCCCGTATGCCAACATAATATTGAAAAGAGTGTATGCTTTTTCCATGCACGGGCCACATCTCTCCTGGCCACCAAGCAGGCCACCCAGAGAGAAGCACACTCAGCCTGTGGTCCCTCGAACTCTTCCAGCAGCCCCAACAGCACATTACACGGTGTCAATTCCTGAGGGCATTTGAGAACTGCAGGGAGCTCCTTACCTACCACGTCTCAGAAGGAACGCAGCACCGGGCAGCCCATATAGTACACATCTGCAGCTGGGAGCGCACATCGCATGTAAACGGCTTGGGCGTTGGGTGATATTCAGTGTAAGCGGCATGGGTAAAGCTAATCCGCACAAAGTCAGTTTATTTGAACCGTGCGAATATGGGAGGAGATTGCCAGTGCACGGGGTGTGAGACAGGTCCCCCTCCAGTCATTCTCATCAAGGTCCCCACCCAATTTACCCATTTGTGTCTGAGCAGATCTAGAGCATCAATGACCGATAAATCAGAGATGGCACCTTTCTCCAGGTGCCCCAGGAACATCTTGGCTTCAGGCAGACTGTATTCAGGAAGTAGAGTGGCTGGTGAGATGTGTGGTCGCAGAGTATGTCGCAGCTGAAGGAAACAAAAAAAACGGTGAATGAGGTAGAGTGTAACGAATCTTTAGATCATAAAAGGACATTACATTTTTCCCTTTAGACACCTCCACCAAGTAAGAAATGCCAATTCGATCCCACTGCGCAAAACCCTCCAAAGTAGAAATATGTCGGAGCCATGTACACCATCATAAAGGGGTTATCCCAGTCAAACAACGGTCCCAACAACGGTCCCAACGGATGAGACGTAGGGCTGCCTTCCAGCAGACAAGGTACACTTGAGTGCAGACAGGCAATGTTGTGGGAAAATTCGCTCCATAGAGCAAGTCTAGAAGACTATCAAGACCCACAAAATGGAGTTCCAAGCAGAAGGCAGAGTCATCCCATCCCCCAGCGAACCCCCTATTAACTGGCACTAGGTGTGCTGCCAAGTAATATATGTGTATGTCAGACAGTCCATGGCCACCATCAAAGGGGGATTTATGCACCGAGTGAAAAGCCACCCTGTGACACCCACCTGTCCACACAAAGTATGTAAGTTTAGACGTTAACGAACAGAACCATCTACAAGGAATTGGGTAGGGATAGTTTCCAAGAAGATACAAATAGCTGGGAAGACACACCATAGTGAACTGCGCAATCCGCTCCTAGGGATTATGGGGTAGGTTGGCCCAGCAATGCGAGTCCTGATTAAGAGCCTGAGCAAGGCCCTGGAAGTTGAGACTCCATGCCAAGTCATGGAAGTAGGAAAAGTGAATCTCCAGCTATTTAAAAGAATTTCAATAGGTAGGGATAGCTGGACACCAGTACCCTCTCCCCATGTCTCCCTGTACCGCCACTAAACTAGATTTTCCCGCTATGATTTGGAGGCCCGGTGCAGCACCATATAGACTAGCACTGTGCTATAGACTAGGGATCTCCAGGCAACGGGGTCTGGAGGTCTGAGGGTCTTCAAGAAACAGGAGAAAGTAATCTCCATATAACGCTATGCGGTCCTTAAAGCCATCCCCCCACCCCCGCACCTGGGCTTCACATTATAAGACGCACCAGAGGCTCTACCACAAGAGTAAACAATAGGGGAGAATGTGGACAACCCTGGTGCGTACCCCGCTGGATGTGAAAGGGGATAGAGAAAACATCGCTCACCCCGGCCTCGGCTGTCGGATTGCAATAAAGAAGATGGACGATCTGACTGAATGCAACTCCCAGACTCCCTTGCAGGAGGACCACATCTAAGAAGTCCAAGGAGACTGTGTCGAAGGCCTTGGAGAAATCTATGTGGTGGAGAACTAGCACAGCATCTAAGTCCCACATCCAGGAGAATGCAGTGGGGAGTGCTCCAACCCGGCATGAACCCGCATTGGTCTGGGTGAATAAGATAGGGAAGAGCACGGGTCAGGCAGGCCACCAAGGCCTTGGCATAAATCTTAATGGTGGCATTGATAAGGGAGATGGGTGGTGGGATGAACATTGATCCCTGGGAAGGCCCTCCTCGGGAAGAACCACAGTAGTGGGGCTGTACAGTTCCAGTGGGAAATATTCCCACTGTACAGCAGCAGTGTACAAATTGACCCAATGAGGGATTAGAATGTCTCAGAATTGCTTATAGAATTCAATTGGTGTTCCATCAGGACCTTACGTTAACCCCGATTGTAATGCCATTATCACAGAGTCTATCTCATCAGCAGTGAGGGGGATGTCCAATTCCCGGGATATGGAGCTGGGGACAGGCAACAGCAGATGGCACATAAAATGGGGGTCTCCATCTCTGGTGAGGGCAGGGGGCGCCAGGTGTAGAAGGCTTGATAACAATCTGCAAAGGTCTGAGCAATATTGGGTGACTCCTCCCGAAGGCAGCAGGAGGAATCCCAAACAGCAGAGACCATTCGGTCTGAGATGTCACAGGTCGCCAGCCAGTACAGTAACTTGCTGGACTTGTCATCCAGTTCATGCACCCTTTGGGTCCCAGGACCTCCAGCATTTTTCTTCTCCTCAAGGGAGACCTGTCTCAGGTCCGTGCACGCTACAGCAAAGAGGCCATAAGTCTCCTTGGTGTTGCATCAGCACAAGTCTCCTGAGGCTAAAATCATGGCAGGCAACCGCCGAAGAAGCGTGCTGACCCCCCCTCCCGCCTCCCCCTGTGGATTGAGACCCGGCGAGGCCCGACAAACTGGAAAAGATCCTGTGGGTGATTGCGACCTCCAGTGGACGTGGCGGGGTCTCTCTGACAACCTGAAGCAGGGGAGAGATACCTCCAATTGGGGTGTGGCCGAAGGCCTGAGGTAGAGAAAGTCCAGGTACGAGCAATGGGCGTGAGTGGATCAGGCTCCTTGGGACAGTATACAAATTAAGAAAATTATTGCCAATTGGTGTGAGGTGCCTGACACAACGACAGCGTTAAGACAACATCACCTGGCACAGAGCAGGACATACAGGAGGCTACATCCTTAGCAGGCCCCGACCATTGATGAGTGGTGAGGCCACCTGGACAAAGTGCAATACGGGAAATCAGTCCCAGGGAAACCCGACAGGCCGCCAGTGAGACGGACATACTTGCTGGGCTGGCGATGGCGAATACCGGGACCGATCTCAGACAAATCGTGAATCCAGGCGCATTGCATCCAGTTATGGCAACGGGCAAGGGAACCAAAGTAAATACACATAACAGACTGGCCAAATTTGCCTGGAAAAAATTGGGGGAGGAACGTGTATCACACAAATGAAGGCACCAGATACACAGAACAATCCGCAACCGCCACCAGACGTACACTCCACAACATCATGGAAACCATCAGTGGAGTGAGCACCTCTCTAGACTCAGTTGACATAGAGGTGTCCCTTATATGGACTGACTTTTGCAAAATGGACAAAAAAGTAAAAGACCTTAAAGAAGTAACAACCACACTACAAACGGATACGTCTACTCCAGACACAAGTCGCCGAACTTCAAAGCCAACAAGCACGGATGGCACAACAACTTTACGAGTATGAAGGGAGAGCTCCAAGAAATAATATACGTATACTAGGTGTGCCTGAACGGGTCGAGGAGCCAGCAGCTGACCTCTAGGTGGAAGATTTGATATTGAAACATCTACAGCCCAAGAGACTATTGAGCTATTTCTCGATTGAAAGAGTCCACCGAGTGCCAGGAGGTCAGCCAAAGCTGGGAGCCCCCCCTCCCCACCCCGAGGCCACTTATGGCCCGCGTTTTCAACTATAGAGTCAGGGACACAATCCTTCAAACGGCACGGTCCAACCCTCAACTTAAGCTCGACAATAATGTAATCACGTTCTTCCAAGATTTCACGGCCAAGGTCCAGGCCCAACGACGTAGCCTTCAGACAGTGAAAAAGGAGCTCTGAGACCGCGAGGTGAAGTACACCATGCTCTTTCTAGCGAATCTTAGAGTGGAATCGGAGAGCAAGACAGGGTTCTTTACTTCACCAGAGGACGCATGGGACTGGCTGGAGGGCTGGCGTAGAGTGGGAGGCCAACGCCGAGATCGAAATGGAGGACAACGATCACACAGAGCTAATAGTGGGACACACCCAGAAGACAAATCCACCAGGGCAGATGGTGGAGAGACAACGCTTAACTAAGAGGATTTTATCTGTGGTCTGGACTGCCTGGTGATATACACAGATAAGTGCTCCATTGAAATAGGTGAGACGGTTCTTAAGATGTTACCTGAATGAGGGACAAATGTAGACTTGATTTCAAGACTGACATTGCCCCCAATAATCAGCTATGGCTTGGGTCACTTAGGCCTCCTAGAGGCTGGGCTGGAAGCCTAAAGATTGGAAGCGTAAGATAATGGATGTTAGCGAGGGTGGGAGGACTGCCGCCCTCACCTCTCAGTATTTTGGGGGGAAGAGGCACTCTGCCTAGTTGGGGTGTGGGTAGTTTTAAATCCACGGGCAGGGAAGGGGGTGTGGTGGGGGTGGGGGAACATGTGTTTACCATTTCAAGATTTGTTCTGTATACAAGTCAATAATCACATACTGCCATGTACATGTTCCGTTGCTGAAATCAGCTGCAGGGGAGAAATGCTCATAACGTACCACAGGCCCACAGCACACTAGCTATACTGGTCAGGAATACTGAGCCCAGGGCAATGTTGGAATGTCATAATCTGATTGTCCGAATACCAGATGATGGGGGGTAAAATGGAAACGTCACTCTCTGTAATTACTTGGAATGTGAATGGGATGGGGACAACAATATCTAAAACGACAGGCACCTGATGTGGTATTACTACAGGAGACACACATGGTTGGCAATAAAAGCAAGGCCCTCACAATGTGGGGTTATAAACTCCTGGTGCATGCAGACTACGCCACGGGATCTCCGGGGACTGCCATTTTAGTCAAGAAGAACCTGGCTCTTATCGTAAAGCATACGTGGGCAGACCCTGGGGGCAGATTTGCGGTCCTAGAGGCCCAATGGGAGTGGAAGGTGCTCAATGTGATTTCATTGCACCTACCGCCAGCACTGGGCAAGGAGGCACTGACGGATCTAGGTAAGATATTAACAGACCTTCCCGTAGGCACCCTGATCCTGGGGGTGACTACAACATGACCATTGATGATCGAATAGACAGATACCCACAATAGCCGGGGTGTGATCAAATGTGTTAATGGAAGAATTCACCATAGCTATGGGTCTGACCGATGTGTGGCTTACGCTACAACCGGTTGGAACCCAATACACTTACTTTTCTAACACACACAAAAGCTCATCTCGCATTGACCATTTTTTAACACACACAGCCTCAATTGGCCACTTCCGCAATCCTCATGTCCTGCCAAGAGGTATCTCTAATTAGTTCCCAGTTAGAGTAGAATTTACACATTGGGAACAACAACCAAGGGCCATGATCACCTTAAACCCCTGGCTGTTAAAAATCCCAGACATTAAAGAGGAACTATATAAACAAACCTTCAAGTATTTTGAAGAAAATGTAGGTTCCGTTGATTCGGCCCTAACTATATGGGAAGCCTTTAAAGGTGTCTTGAAGGGACAGGCATTGTCTCTAAAGATGGGTTACATTCAGAATAAACACCAACAGCTAGTCTAATTAGAAAGCGAGCTCCGCCAATTGGAAGTCGACAGCACCAATATGCCATCAGATGACGCTCTCCACCACCTCACACTTAAACAAAAGGAATACAAGATTAGGGCTAGGGAACACCATGGCCAAACTACTCAAAACTCAGCATAGAATATAGGAACTGGGCGACAGGGCCGGTAAAACTTTGTCCTGGCAAGAAAAAAGAGATCAAGGAGAAAGATGGGTGTCATGACTGACCCTAACTGACGGCACAATAATTACACACCCCAGAGACATAGCGGAAGCCTTCGCAAATCACTTAGAGCAAATCTATTCCCCCTCCACTACATATACAGAGGAAGAATCCCACCAGTTCCTTTCTGATAGTGACATACCAACACTCTCTGACACTGATAAAGATGCCCTTGACGAGGACTTGACAGACTAGGAGATCCAGAAGGCCATAAGCCACATCTACTCAGGGAAGGCGATAGAGCCCAACGGGACTCCCATCAAATTTTTATAAAGAACTTGCTCTCAGGTAGCCCCATACCTACGGGCCTTGTACAATGAAAGTTACGAACAGGGGATTCTGCCGAATTACCAACGCCTGGCATCCATAGTTGTGATTCGTAAACAGGGAAGCCCGTAGATAATTGCGGTTCATATAGACCGATTTCATTGATTAATGTAGAAGCTAAGATTCTAGCTAAAGTACTTGGCTCGCGGTTGGGTGCGGTCCTCTCCTCCTTAATTCATCCGGACCAATCTGGCTTTATGCAAGGAAGGAATACAGCATTCAACATCCGGTGTCTCCACAACGCGCTAGCTCCTCGAGAATACAAGGAAGAGGATGCAGTTGTGCTGTACCTAGTTGCCTCCATTGCGTTTGATTCTATAGAGTGGCCATACTTATTCGAAGTCCTGAAAAGGATGGGATTAGGCCCGAAGTTTTTGGGATGGGTGAATTGCTCTATACGTATATGCAGGGCCAAGTGCAAGTAAACAACTACACATCTCGAACATTCATGTTAAGAAGGGGCACCAGACAGGGCTGTCCTCTGTCCCCACTGATCTTTTCCCTCATGTTGGAACCGTTGGCTGCCTGAGTGCGGCGAGATGTCATGGTAAGGAGCTTGAAATGGGCGGAGGGTCAGGAAGACCGAATATCTCTCTACGCCGATGATATCTTACTATACCTCACCTCCCCCTATAGATCTATTCATGAGCTGCAAAAATATCTTCACAAATTTAGGGAAATACTCCGGCTACACAATAAACTGGAGTAGATCGGTGTTGTTCGTGCTCCGGGGCCAGGTCCCGCGTCTCCCAGTGGATTGCACTGTGGAGGTGGCCACCGAGGGCTTCCTCTATCTGGGAATATATGTAACTTAGAGCCCCACCCTTTTTATAACCATAATTTAGCCCCCCCCATTGACCCGGGTGTGTGCGGATGTGAAGCATTGGAGGTCTGTACCTCTTTACTTGGTGGGCCGAGCTGCCCTTTTTAAGATGCTGACCCTCCCACATTATCTCTACATTCTTCAGAACTGCCAACACCGGGTCCCAGATGCCTACTTCTCTGCAGTAGAGAGTGAAGTCCGAACGCTGCTATGGGACGGTAGGGCCCCTTGTATTAGGATGAAAGAAGCTGACGAAAGGGTGGTATGACAGTGGTATCGCCCTCCCAGACATTAGACTTTATTACTGGGCATCACAGTTATGGAAGTAAATCACTGGATATACCGCTCCCCTATTGATCCTGCCTACCTACTGGACAGATACTAAACTGGGTGAACGGGATACTTGGGGGCATTGTACTCAAAAGTTAGCAAGGGGTGATATTTTGGGCCTACCTCTCACACTATTGAGATTCTGTGATTCTCGAACCGGACTCCATTTTGTTCGAGTTGTTTGTGACGCCATTTTGTGTTGCCTTCACGTAGGCCTATGGAGGTAACCGAACGAACAAAGTTGCATGGGCTTCGTTGTTCATGTACGTATTAACTAGGCCTTTTCTGACTTGTGAGTCAACTGCAGGACGCTGACCCCGTCACCTGAAACTGACCCTTTGCGAAGCCAATTTTCCTGGCTCATCGTTGTCTGAGATTGCCAATCAATGTTTAGGATATCGTTAACTTTAGTGCCCTTGTACATATCTTATCCTATTTAGCATCTGAACTATTTCCTTTTCTTATGACTTTTCATTTCATGGATAGTGCTTTCAATTATGGGTTTGTCCGACTTGTGGAAATCGAATTTGGGACATTCCTAATAATTAACTTGTGGGTTGGTACAATGTAAAGTGAGCTTTTTATGATGTGATAATGCGTGGGAAAATGTATTTCATTCGTCAGTATTTGTTGCAGTGGGTGTGCATTTGTAATGAGTAAAATATGGATAAAAGCAGGTGTCTTGCTCTACGAAAATTGAGCAGTTTCCTGAGTGGTACACCGTGTTGTATTGCTGGGATTACTGTTACTAGCTGCAGCTAATAAATTTGATCTTTGACGTCATCCAGAAGTATTCCGTTTCTCTGTATACCAAGACAGGAGAACCCGAAGACTTTGGGCGTGCACCTGGCGCCGCTGGGTTCTAAAACCCGGTTCTTCACTATAACGATCTGGCATTAGGCAAACTCCCATCTGGGTTGGTCAACTGTCCTCACAAAAGAAGCACCACTGTGGTGTACCTAGAGATTGGGTCATCTCTGTCACCAACCTGGCTTTGACAAATGGGATACAATTGGGATTTCCGTGGTCGGGGATTTGATTAAACAAGCTTTGATCGTTCGGTTTGAGGACCTTAGAGGAAAATACGAAATGGCCCAAGGGGAAATATTCAGGTACCTGCAAATTAGACATGCCTTTACCACAACTTTCCCCGATCTCACAGACATAACGGAGTCATCACCGCTGGAAGATCGATTGCTTGATGGGCCGCTACACTCAAAAGCCATATCGTAGACTTACAGAAAACTATGCAACAACTTACCTGACACATTTCACAAACTTAGAGAGCAGTGGCACGGAGACCAAGGACCCATAGACAATGAAGACTGGAAAACGGCACTAATGTCCCCCAGGGAAGCAGCTATAACCCTCCGCTTTAGACTGATACAACTCAGAATTCTACATAGATCATACTTAACAGGGGTTACCTTGGCGAAGATAGGCACTAGATCAGATGTACTCTGCCTTAGGTGATGACAACAAACCGCTACCTTCCATCACACAAGTTCAAAAGACCTTTATTCGAATTTCTTAAAATTCATAAAAGTACCGATCATAGTAACAACACACAATAATAATATATGTACATACAAATGATAAATATAACATGTGACATTGAATTCCATACAGTGACAATACAATATGCATCAAATCATTATACTACGTTTCCATTATGACACAAATAAAACTGATTACTATATTCAGGGATTTTCCATCGTTTTGCGTGCTTGTATGGCCGATCTTAAGAAAGAACTGGTGCGAAAAGTTAATTCATCACTGTCCAGAGCAATTAACATACTATATGAGTCTTTAAGTGTCAGTGGTCTGAATTTTTTAAAATACGGAGTTAAAAACCATTTAATAAGTTTGAGATAAAATTTACAGAAAAATAAAAAGTGCAGATCATCCTGTATACTCACACCATCACAAGGACATAAAGTAGAATCAGCACTATGACAATATCCCAATGGAAAAGACAGCATAAATTTTACAGTGCCTGCCCTTAAACGAAACAGTATTGATCGCTCCCAGCCAGTCATGGGCAGGGAGAGGTAGGGCGGCAGGGTGTGACTACGCAATCCATTTCCTATATATTTCATGACACTTGATTTTTGTGATTCGCTTCTTAGCCTTTCACTATTGTAAAGTGCATATAGTGCATTTTTGACCTCAACTTTATCCTTTGATTCTATTGTCGTGGGATCGGTGAACAAAGTGCCTCTGTCAACTTCATTGAGTGATTTAGATACTTCCGAGAACCATGGGATCCTCATTCCGTGTACACAACTTAAGCAATCTTTTATAATATTTTGTGTAAGAGCAGCAGCATCATTCTTCCAGATTCTAATCCAGAAGAGTGCTGGTCTTGCTCTAATAAAGTCACTTATGTGTGGAAGATTTAATTAATTGTGACAGATAAAATTAGGTGAGGAGATCGGTACGCCCAACACTTTTCTGCAAAAGCGATTTTCCTCCCTTTGAATACAGAGGCTATTTCCCGATCCCCATACCTCTGCTCCATACGTGGCAACAGGTGAGCACTGTAGTTTAAAAATCTTTAAAATAGCCTTAGTGGCACCTATTCTCTTTGGGCGAGGGAGACTCAAAACAGAATTGTTGGCTTTCGAGAACTTGCTCGTGGCGTGGGCCAAATGCCCACTCCACGAGCCGTTCGCAGCGAAAACCAACCCTAAATAAGGAAATTTAGGGACAGATTCCAATTTATCTGTGCCTAACTGTATGGTATTGAGTTTCCTTTTGCCTGGGCCACAGGACATGATAAAAGATTTTTTTAAATTTACCCTCAGGTCCAAATCCCCCATAAAATTAACAAAATTATTTACAAGCAGACGGAGAGCGTTAGGAGTGCGGGCCATAAGCACCGCATCGTCTGCGTATAAAAGCACTGGAAGTGGTTTCCCTAAAATGACTGGAACATCTGTAGTGACTTTTTTCAGGCAGGTGGATAAGCCATTAATATAAATGATGAACAGCAGGGGTGCTAAAACGCACCCCTGTCTCACCCCCCTTCCTATATGAATGGCTCCTGATACCTCTCCACCCATCCCAATACGTACCAGTGCTTTCAGGTCAGTATGGAGATAGGCTAAAAAACTTACAAGGGTATTATCAAGACCATTGATTGAAAGGATAGACCAAAGCTTTGATCTATTCACAAGATCAAAAGCGGATGAGAGATCCATAAACGCGAGATAGGTGGGGGAGGAGCGGGCAACACTATATTTATCAATTATCAATTTTAAATTTAAGCATTGCTCCACTGTTCCTACCCCACTACGGAACCCCATCTGACAAGGGTCTAAAAAGTCAGTGTCAGTTGCCCATTCCAGTACTCTATGGTATATTATACGACCCAACACTTTTAAGATGTTATCCAAAAGGGAGATAGGGCGATAATTCGCAGGGTCAGACCTGTCTCCCTTTTTATAGATTGGAACAATAATGCTGGTTGCCCATGTGGTCGGCATGGCTGTTTTTGGGAGGCTGTTGAAAATATTAAGAAATATGGGTGTCCACAGATCAGCGTCATATTTAATAATATCAATGGGCAGACCATCGGGTCCGGGCGCCTTATTTCCCAGACTCTCTTTTATAGCTATTTTAACTTCATGTTCCAGAATTTGTAAACCACCTGATTGACCAAAAGTAAGAGGAGAATGCTCCTCTGAGGGGGCTGCATAAATTCTAGAAAAATGGGTCTCCCAAACTGCGCTTGTTATATTGCAACTGATTTGCGTAAGCTTCTTTCCCATTTCCCTCGTTTTTCTAACAGCTGACCAAAATGGGCCACTGCCGCCCAAGTTTGCGCTGATTACCAGAGAGTCCCATTGTTCAGAAAGCAAATTAGACTTCCGTTCAGATATTTTAGCTTTGTAATTTTTCCTAGCTAATTGAACGGTGGCTTTACACCTTGGTTTTATAGAGAGAGCCTTTCTTAATTCTCTATTTGCCAAGGAGCATGATGAATCAAACCACCTTGGCTCTTTGCCTTCCTTAGGTAATGGAACTGACAAAAGAATTTTAATGGTTGAGCACAAAACTTCAAAATCAGCAATGAATTGGTCATGATTATCGCTTTGGGACAAACAAGAATCAATCAGATGTGGATGTAGCGTTTGTACGCTATCTAAAATAGCCCCGCAATCCACTCCCCTCCATTTTAAACGAAGGCCATCAATTGATGGAGTAATGTCCCTTGCACCATTTAGATTCGCAAAAATCGGACTTGGAGCAAGATCCAAAATTACAACCAATGGATTATGGTCACTAAGGGGTGTTTGTACCACAGAAGTTTTAACTATACAATCTGTTAACAGTGGTGACGTGAATACATAATCAATGGTAGAGCTACTGTCCCTACCAATAAACGTTGGAACATAAGGGGAGTCAGGATTATGTCCTATTCTCAAAGCATCGGCTAGGTCAAATTCAGTGAGTAATTTGGACAATTCTGAACCCCTGCGCTCCGCTGGATCAGAAAAGATCTGATTTTCAGATCCAACACTCACTGCTAATTTTGCATTGAAATCACCCCCTATTAAAATACCTGATTTGTTGTCTACTGAAAGGGAACATTCCAATTTACTTAAAACCTTGGATAATGCCAACAAGTTCTTGTTCGGTGCATTATACAAATCATTATTGTAAAAGTTAATTAAATAAACTGTGGTCTTTGACTTCAACTTATATTCAAGAAACTGGATATTGGGATTAACAGGACCATCGTTCGGCAGGTTTCTAATTGTACCGCCTGCAAGAATCTTAATCCCAACAAATAGGCCACCCACTGCTCGGCCAAAGCTCGGTTTAGGTGAAGTTAGGCTGAAACAGTGATAGCCCTCTACGTACAAATTGCCAACAGCCCATGTTTCTTGAAACATAAGAATATCCGCATCATTAATTATCTCAATCCATGCAGGGTCCAATAACTTAGATTCCAATCCTGCAACATTCCAACTTAAGATTGATAAACCATGGATATTACAACATTTGCCTGGCCTTACCCCAGTACTCCCTGCTTCCTCAAGAGTCGTGTTAACAACAACAGGGAGATTACAATTAGCAGGCATCGATTCCATAATTTCCAGTGTGCCATTCAAAACCTGACAGTCTGCGGCTGATACTGGGTGTCCCTCTTGTATACTGACTGTGGCTTGGCTGTGAATATCCATGTTGGGCATTATAACCAGTCAATCCTGTTCATCTAAATTAGAGAAATATTCAAATCGATTATGTGTGGGAATGTTGAATATTGACCTTACTTCAGTTATCGGCTGGAACTGATGGAGGTCAGGGGCAGGATAAGACATATCTCTATAGTTATATTGGTGCATGTTTGAGGATTGAAGGTGATGCGGGGAATGGGAAAGGGGTACTGACATTGGGATCTGATTCCGCCAATTATGGCCATTCAAGTGGCCAGAATCCTGGTTTTGTAAAAAGAGCGGTGATTTGATCCTCGCACCAAAATTCGAATCTTGATAAGTGGTAATGGGGTGGTTCATCATAACTTGTTTTGGGGGTATCAAGTGTCTATAAAAATAGCCTAGTGGAAGGAGTGCGGTGTTGAATTCATATGTTGAGGGTAATGGGGCACTTGCTAGTGTTTTCTCTGCCCATTGTGGGTTCTTAAAATTAATTGTAACACAATCACCCTCAAACTTTTTTCTAAGTGGGCCTATCCAACCCACTCTCTGAGTATTAATAATCTCCCTTGCACCTTCTATGGGAAAATTGCAGTTTGCAATTAACCAATGTAAGGTTTTATTTTTAAGAGATATAGGAGTTTCCTCTTGGTCCTTCCTTAATTTAGAAACATTAACCAGAACAAGGACATAAGCCCCGCATTCTGGTGGAAGATTGATACGGGAAGGAGCCTGTCTAGTTGTTTTTCGCGGCGGTTGGACTAAGGTGGAACCACTTACGGGGTTCGAAAGGTGGCCCACCATAGGCACACTAGTCTGTTTGGTATTCTGATCCTTCCTTATAACTGAGGCTGCATTGTTACAATTGGCTGTTGATTGGCTAACACTTGTCCCCTTCGGGGGAACTGGGGGTGGTTTGGGTGTAACCACGTGTGACCACCTTGTCCTGCACAAGAGCAGTCGCTCCCCTCGCCTCCTCCTCACCTGATTATATTGGTATCGTAGCGCTTAACTCTGCATCTGTCATCTGTTATTAATACCGCTAGCACGCACTTGTGGACACTTTATTTGGCTGTGCATTATTCTAACATTTGCATTGATTGATACCGCTAGCGCGCACTTCTAGGAACTATCTGTGGCTGTGAATTGTTTTTGAGGATTGTTTTGGCCGCTGGCGCACACTTCTGAGCGTCGCCTTCTTTGTGAATCACTGTGTGCGCTTTGCATAGTGTGTACCTGCTGTTTGCGCATCGACTGCCTGCTTGTCGAGCTGCATTGCCTGTGCACCTGGAAGTGTTTTCCGACCTCGAGTGCTGCACATTTCGTGACGCTTTGGCTCTGCGCTTCATCTGCTCATCACTGCTGCTGTTTCATTGACTTTATTTCTCCCCCATTGCGCCCCATTGCTGCCACTGCCTGTGTCCCATTCTCGCCCTACCTCGCAGCATTGGTTATTGTTGCTGCCATTTTGTTTGTTGTCTCAGACCCTCCCTCCACCTCGCTCCCGCCTCCCAGCTGACCCTCCCACCCACTGAAGCCACAGGCCGTCCCCGCCCTCGTGTTAAGCTGTGACCACCTTGTCCTGTACAAGAGCAGTCGCTCCCCTCGCCTCCTCCTCACCTGATTATATTGGTATCGTAGCGCTTAACTCTGCATCTGTCATCTGTTATTAATACCGCTAGCGCGCACTTGTGGACACTTTATTTGGCTGTGCATTATTCTAACATTTGCATTGATTGATACCGCTAGCGCGCACTTCTAGGAACTATCTTTGGCTGTGCATTGTTTTTGAGGATTGTTTTGGCCGCTGGCGCGCACTTCTGAGCGTCACCTTCTTTGTGAATCGCTGTGTGTGCTTTGCATAGTGTGTACCTGCTGTTTGCGCATCGACTGCCTGCTTGTCGAGCTGCATTGCTTGTGCACCTGGAAGTGTTTTCCGACCTCGAGTGCTGCACATTTTGTGACGCTTTGGCTCTGCGCTTCATCTGCTCACCACTGCTGCTGTTTCATTGACTTTATTTCTCCCCCATTGCGCCCCATTGCTGCCACTGCCTGTGTCCCATTCTCGCCCTACCTCGCAGCATTGGTTATTGTTGCTGCCATTTTGTTTGTTGTCTCAGACCCTCCCTCCACCTCGCTCCCGCCTCCCAGCTGACTCTCCCACGCTCCGCCCCTCCACTATCCATTTATGACAGATGCCTCAACGCGCAGCGTCCACGCGCTGCGGCCGCGCCGAAGGTGCGCCAAAGGTAAGCCCGTCTACGCCCGTCCGCGCCTGGACCGCGCCCAACGCTAGACCCCCTGGACCTCGCTCCGCCCACCCCTCCCGCATTACATACGACGCCTCCGCCCTCTTAGCACTTAACCCCGGCCGACTCCCTAACTGCGCCCAAGCAGCACCAGGACACACCCATGGACCTTTCTCCTGCCACTCCTGCAAATTCACATGCATCAAGACCCACACCAAACCCACAAACACCAAACAAAGATCCAATACCAACCACCTTAAATGCACCCTTCTCAACACCCGCTCGGTTCACAAACACGCCATTGACCTCTGGAATCTACTCAACACCATTTCTCCAGACATCGCCTTCCTCACAGAAACCTGGATGAATGCCTCTTCAGCTCCAGACATCACCATAGCCATCCCGGACGGCTACAAGATCATCCGCAAGGACCGCCCCATCCAAACAGGAGGAGGCATCGCCATCGTCCACAAGAACACCATCCGCGTCTCAACCAGCTCAGAAGACAATCTCGCTATCGCCGAACACCTTCACTTCCAGATCCACACCGACCCCAAGACCACACTCAGAGGCACCCTCCTCTACAGGCCACCAGGACCCCGTACAAAATTCAGCGAAGACATCACTGACTTCATCACCCCACACGCCCTCCCCTCTGAAGAATACATTCTACTGGGAGACCTCAATTTCCATCTGGAAAAGAGCAACGACAGCAACACTACCACTCTTCTGGACAACCTAGCCACTCTCGGACTCAAACAACTTGTCAACACCCCCACACACTATGCAGGACACACACTCAACCCTATTTTCACTTCCAGCAAGCATATCTCCTTCACGCACACCACACCCCTCCACTGGATGGACCACAGTTGCATCCACTTCATTTACAATAAGAGCACGATCCACAACCACCCTCAACCAACTCTGCGAAGAAATTGGAATAAAGTCACCATCGACCAAATCTCCACATCGCTTCTCCAAAATCCCCCGGCCTACTCAACGAACCCTAACCATGCCGCCATCAACCTTACACAATGGTTAACCCTAACCGCCGACAAACTAGCCCCCTTGAAAAAAAATCAACTCAAGCAAGGCAGCAAGAACGCCCCCTAGTTCAACGATGACCTTAAGAAATCCAAGAAGCTCTGTCGTTCCCTTAAGAAAACTTGGAAAAAAGACCCTAACACTATCACCCAAGCCGCCTTTAAAAACGCCACCCGCAAACACCACCAACTAATCAGGACAGCCAAGAAATCAGCACTCAAAGACCGACTAGACAACAACGCCCACAACAACAAGGAACTTTTCAACATCATCAAAGAATTCACCAACCCCGCCGCCAGCTCAAACGACATCACCCCCTCTCAAGTCCTCTGCGACTCCCTCGCCTCTTTCTTCCATGACAAAATCGCCGACATTCATAACAGCTTTGACAACCAACCCGTAAACCAGTCCACCTCACCTACCTCCGAACCTGTACCTCCCCCGAATAACCTTCTCGACTGGAACCCAATCACCACAGAAGACACCATTCGACTGATGAACTCCATCCACTCAGGATCCCCTACAGACCCATGCCCCATCACATCTTCAACAAAGCAAACTCCATTATAGCACCCCATCTCCGAGACGTCATCAACTGCTCCCTCAACTCCGCCACATTCCCAGAAAGCTGGAAGCATGCCGAACTCAGCGCCCTCTTGAAGAAACCCACAGCAGACCCCACTGAACTTAAGAACTACCGCCCCATCTCGCTCCTCCCATTCCCTGCCAAAGTCATTGAGAAAGCCGTCAACAATCAGCTCGCCGCCTTCCTCGAAACCAACAAATCACTCGACTCCTCACAGTCTGGCTTCCGAACCAATCACAGCACCGAGACCACCCTCATCGCAGCAACAGACGACATTCGAACACTACTGGACAACGGAGATACAGTCGCCCTCATCCTCCTTGACCTCTCTGCAGCCTTCAACACAGTCTGCCATAGCACCCTGATACAACGCCTCAAAAACATCGGAATTCAAGGAAAAGCATTGGAATGGATCAGCTCGTTCCTCGCTGGAAGAACTCATAGAGTCCGCCTCCCCCCTTTTAAGTCAGAGGCCTCTGAGGTCATCTGCGGCGTCCCGCAAGGATCATCACTCAGCCCCACCCTCTTCAACGTCTACATGAGCCCCCTCGCAACCATCGCACGTCAACACAACCTCAACATCATCTCCTATGCTGATGACACTCAGATGATCCTCTCACTCACCAAAGACCCAATCTCCGCCAAAACAAACCTACACGAAGGGATGAAAGAAGTAGCCGAATGGATAAAGAACAGCCGTTTAAAACTGAACTCGGACAAAACGGAAGTCCTCATCTTAGGTTCATCCCCTTCCGCCTGGGACGACTCTTGGTGGCCAACGGCCCTAGGAAAAGCCCCCATACCGACGGACCACGCACGGAACCTAGGCATCATCCTGGACTCCTCACTCTCGATGACCAGACAAGTCAACGCCGTCTCATCATCATGCTTCAACATCCTACGCATGCTCAAAAAAAACCTTTCGCTGGATCCCCACCGAAACAAGAAAAACGGTCACCCATGCTCTGGTTACAAGCCGTCTGGACTACGGAAACACTCTTTACGCCGGTACCACCGCTAAACTGCAGAAAAAACTCCAACGCATCCAAAATGCTTCAGCCAGACTCATACTAGACATCCCCCGCACAGACCACATTTCCGTTCACCTGAAAGACCTTCACTGGCTTCCCGTCAACAAGAGGATAACGTTCCGTCTCCTCACCCACGCACACAAAGCCCTTTACGAACTTGGTCCTGATTGTCTCAACACGCGCCTTTCCTTCTACACCCCCACCCGCCAGCTGCGTTCATCTAACCAAGCCCTCGCCGTTGTGCCGCGCATCCACAAAGCCACCATGGGGGGAAGATCCTTCTCCTACTTAGCGGCCAAAACCTGGAATTCCCTTCCCATCCACCTCCGCCTTACTCAAAACCACCTAGCCTTCAGAAAACAGCTTAAAACCTGGATATTCGATAAATAAACTTTCCCCCCCTTCCTCAAGCGCCTTGAGACCCTCTGGGTATGTAGTGCGCTATATAAATTCTGACTTGACTTGACTTGTAATAACTATGTTTGTAGTTAGTGCTTGAGAGGTGTTAAGTACGGGACCCACTGTTTTGGTGGAAGTAGATTTAGTTATATCATTTGCAGCATTTGTTGTGGATAGGCTCTTGATAGGAATAATTAGCTCAGCTATTTGCTTTTCTATCTGGGTGAGCCTGCTTTCAATAGGGGATAGATAAATGCTAAGAAGTTCACCCAATTTTGCCAACATAAAGTCGGTTACTACTACAGTGTTGTCATTTGTTTTACCATCCTTTGCTTCTATCCCACCCTGCTGCTCCTCCTCTCTTTCTTCATCCTCGTCACCCTTAGTAGTCTCCTTAGCCCTGCTTGTGTTTGGGTTGGATTTAGAATTTGCATCTCTCCCAGTTTGATTTTGTTTTCTGGCCTTTGAGGGTTGAGGCTTAAGTGTGTGTTGTTTTTGTTGTAATTTTTGGATAGCGCCCTCACGTCTTCCCCTTGATTCCCTCGTGTTTTCTACTGATATAATTTCGGGGGTGGGGGTCATATGTAAATCCGGGGTCTTCTCTAAATCCATGCTAATATCTGTGTCGGTGTCGGAGTCTATCAGGGGAATAGAGGCGGATAGATTTACTTCATTAGGGATGGTATGAATATCGACACACGCGTTTAATAAGGGTCTAATGTTAGCAGGCAAGACCTGGATAGGTGTGGTAGCAGAAGCAATAAGTCCCAGGGACGAACGTTTAGCATGGGCAAGATCTTGTGAAACCCTACGTTCAAGAAGAGATATACCCTGGTTTGTAGCATCATTGGCCTTAATTATGAAGTTATCAATAGGGCCAGTTTTGGAACTACCCCCAGCAGCTGCTGTTCTACTACGACTCCCCCTTGGAGACATGATGACAGTAGGTGGTAGTAAGCTAAGCCTATCGCAGAGTGGAATCAAACTTAGAACTTGTTAGGCACTTCAATATACAAATATACAAATACCCAGATACCTGGGGCAGATTAGAAGTAGCCACACGATCTCTAATTCAAATCACAACAAATAGCTAGTGATCAATATGTTCATACTCCCAATCCAAATGTTAATCAATTGGGTCCATAATCGTCAGTCCTCAATGCAACTACCCGAACTCAAAGACGTCAACCTTCCATCACACAATTTGGGAATGACCTGAGCTACAGCGAATATGGGAAGGGGCCACGACTCATATCCAGACTGCCCTGGTAAAAGAATCAATCCTTACACCGAGACTAGGTCTACTTAACATTTGGGCACCGTCTGACCTCACGGAGGTAGAACAACAACTGACTACACTAGGCATACCCTGGTTAAGCGGAAAATAGCGAAGGGTTGGGGGGCGGCGGCTGCACCTTCTCCCCGAATGTGGATATAAGAGTTAGATAACTGCATGATTGCAGAAACAGAATTATTCAAAACACAAGGGTGTCCGGAGAAATGGGATAGGAAATGGGGCAAGTGGAATGTCTATCGTGGAAACTGTGTGTATCCCCATCGGTGGAACTGGAAATGCAGCGTGGTGGAGAGCAAGATGTTGAAATATTGTGAAAATAGCTTCTCTTCCCTTAGGTATTGTGATGATGGATTATATGATTATTCGAAATACCAAATGGAATGTGTATGTGCTTATGCTGTTGAAATTAATAAAAAGATTATAAATAAAAAAAACGACGGTGCTCCCGGGACCAGTGGCCTTCTATCTGCGGTATTCAAATGTGCGCTGGAAGATTGGGCTAAGCTATTAGTCCTCTTATACAACTACGCGTTTACTACCTATCGGTTACCAATTCACGGAAAGGCTCGATCTTAACCCCAATTTTTAAGACAGGCGATCCCTCTCTTCCAGCTAATTACCGACTCATTGCCCT
Source organism: Lissotriton helveticus (assembly GCF_964261635.1). Lineage (NCBI taxonomy): Eukaryota > Metazoa > Chordata > Amphibia > Caudata > Salamandridae > Lissotriton > Lissotriton helveticus. The sequence continues at coordinate 1,503,764,065 of NC_136059.1, read as the reverse complement.
ATTAGATCTTGATTCAGAAAAGGGGGTGGTGATGAACAGAGTGCCTGAATTAAGCAGACCACTCTTACCCAGTCCAAAGATCAGGGCTTGATCCATCACCGTTTTTTAGCTCACTGCACCATCCCAGCTCAGAACTTGGCTATATGCAAATTAGTCTGTTCCTGTCCCAGTGCATGATGGGAACAGGGCAAACCAAACTACCAAGCCAATTCTTATACTGGGAAGGAAACAAGCTTCCGGGGACCGGTTTCTGCCATTTCAGGCGTCGTCGGCCCGGCTTGCTTGAATCCTGATGGTGCAATGAGCAAGGGACTCACATCTGAGTATACCCTTCCACGCTTATGGTGGACAAAATGATTCAGAAAAGGGGGTGGTGATGAACAGAGTGCCTGAATTAAGCAGACCACTCTTACCCAGTCCAAAGATCAGGGCTTGATCCATCACCGTTTTTTAGCTCACTGCACCATCCCAGCTCAGAACTTGGCTATATGCAAATTAGTCTGTTCCTGTCCCAGTGCATGATGGGAACAGGGCAAACCAAACTACCAAGCCAATTCTTATACTGGGAAGGAAACAAGCTTCCGGGGACCGGTTTCTGCCATTTCAGGCGTCGTCGGCCCGGCTTGCTTGAATCCTGATGGTGCAATGAGCAAGGGACTCACATCTGAGTATACCCTTCCACGCTTATGGTGGACAAAATGATTCAGAAAAGGGGGTGGTGATGAACAGAGTGCCTGAATTAAGCAGACCACTCTTACCCAGTCCAAAGATCAGGGCTTGATCCATCACCGTTTTTTAGCTCACTGCACCATCCCAGCTCAGAACTTGGCTATATGCAAATCAGTCTGTTCCTGTCCCAGTGCATGATGGGAACAGGGCAAACCAAACTACCAAGCCAATTCTTATACTGGGAAGGAAACAAGCTTCCGGGGACCGGTTTCTGCCATTTCAGGCGTCGTCGGCCCGGCTTGCTTGAATCCTGATGGTGCAATGAGCAAGGGACTCACATCTGAGTATACCCTTCCACGCTTATGGTGGACAAAATGATTCAGAAAAGGGGGTGGTGATGAACAGAGTGCCTGAATTAAGCAGACCACTCTTACCCAGTCCAAAGATCAGGGCTTGATCCATCACCGTTTTTTAGCTCACTGCACCATCCCAGCTCAGAACCTGGCTATATGCAAATTAGTCTGTTCCTGTCCCAGTGCATGATGGGAACAGGGCAAACCAAACTACCAAGCCAATTCTTATACTGGGAAGGAAACAAGCTTCCGGGGACCGGTTTCTGCCATTTCAGGCGTCGTCGGCCCGGCTTGCTTGAAGCCTGATGGTGCAATGAGCAAGGGACTCACATCTGAGTATACCCTTCCACGCTTATGGTGGACAAAATGATTCAGAAAAGGGGGTGGTGATGAACAGAGTGCCTGAATTAAGCAGACCACTCTTACCCAGTCCAAAGATCAGGGCTTGATCCATCACCGTTTTTTAGCTCACTGCACCATCCCAGCTCAGAACTTGGCTATATGCAAATTAGTCTGTTCCTGTCCCAGTGCATGATGGGAACAGGGCAAACCAAACTACCAAGCCAATTCTTATACTGGGAAGGAAACAAGCTTCCGGGGACCGTTTTCTGCCATTTCAGGCGTCGTCGGCCCGGCTTGCTTGAATCCTGATGGTGCAATGAGCAAGGGACTCACATCTGAGTATACCCTTCCACGCTTGTGGTGGACAAAATGATTCAGAAAAGGGGGTGGTGATGAACAGAGTGCCTGAATTAAGCAGACCACTCTTACCCAGTCCAAAGATCAGGGCTTGATCCATCACCGTTTTTTAGCTCACTGCACCATCCCAGCTCAGAACTTGGCTATATGCAAATTAGTCTGTTCCTGTCCCAGTGCATGATGGGAACAGGGCAAACCAAACTACCAAGCCAATTCTTATACTGGGAAGGAAACAAGCTTCCGGGGACCGGTTTCTGCCATTTCAGGCGTCGTCGGCCCGGCTTGCTTGAATCCTGATGGTGCAATGAGCAAGGGACTCACATCTGAGTATACCCTTCCACGCTGATGGTGGACAAAATGATTCAGAAAGGGGGTGGTGATGAACAGAGTGCCTGAATTAAGCAGACCACTCTTACCCAGTCCAAAGATCAGGGCTTGATCCATCACCGTTTTTTAGCTCACTGCACCATCCCAGCTCAGAACTTGGCTATATGCAAATTAGTCTGTTCCTGTCCCAGTGCATGATGGGAACAGGGAAAACCAAACTACCAAGCCAATTCTTATACTGGGAAGGAAACAAGCTTCCGGGGACCGGTTTCTGCCATTTCAGGCGTCGTCGTCCCGGCTTGCTTGAATCCTGATGGTGCAATGAGCAAGGGACTCACATCTGAGTATACCCTTCCACGCTTATGGTGGACAAAATGATTCAGAAAAGGGGGTGGTGATGAACAGAGTGCCAGAATTAAGCAGACCACTCTTACCCAGTCCAAAGATCAGGGCTTGATCCATCACCGTTTTTTAGCTCACTGCACCATCCCAGCTCAGAACTTGGCTATATGCAAATTAGTCTGTTCCTGTCCCAGTGCATGATGGGAACAGGGCAAACCAAACTACCAAGCCAATTCTTATACTGGGAAGGAAACAAGCTTCCGGGGACCGGTTTCTGCCATTTCAGGCGTCGTCGGCCCGGCTTGCTTGAATCCTGATGGTGCAATGAGCAAGGGACTCACATCTGAGTATACCCTTCCACGCTTATGGTGGACAAAATGATTCAGAATGGGGGTGGTGATGAACAGAGTGCCTGAATTAAGCAGACCACTCTTACCCAGTCCAAAGATCAGGGCTTGATCCATCACCGTTTTTTAGCTCACTGCACCATCCCAGCTCAGAACTTGGCTATATGCAAATTAGTCTGTTCCTGTCCCAGTGCATGATGGGAACAGGGCAAACCAAACTACCAAGCCAATTCTTATACTGGGAAGGAAACAAGCTTCCGGGGACCGGTTTCTGCCATTTCAGGCGGCGTCGGCCCGGCTTGCTTGAATCCTGATGGTGCAATGAGCAAGGGACTCACATCTGAGTATACCCTTCCACGCTTATGGTGGACAAAATGATTCAGAAAAGGGGGTGGTGATGAACAGAGTGCCTGAATTAAGCAGACCACTCTTACCCAGTCCAAAGATCAGGGCTTGATCCATCACCGTTTTTTAGCTCACTGCACCATCCCAGCTCAGAACCTGGCTATATGCAAATTAGTCTGTTCCTGTCCCAGTGCATGATGGGAACAGGGCAAACCAAACTACCAAGCCAATTCTTATACTGGGAAGGAAACAAGCTTCCGGGGACCGGTTTCTGCCATTTCAGGCGTCGTCGGCCCGGCTTGCTTGAATCCTGATGGTGCAATGAGCAAGGGACTCACATCTGAGTATACCCTTCCATGCTTATGGTGGACAAAATGATTCAGAAAAGGGGGTGGTGATGAACAGAGTGCCTGAATTAAGCAGACCACTCTTACCCAGTCCAAAGATCAGGGCTTGATCCATCACCGTTTTTTAGCTCACTGCACCATCCCAGCTCAGAACTTGGCTATATGCAAATTAGTCTGTTCCTGTCCCAGTGCATGATGGGAACAGGGCAAACCAAACTACCAAGCCAATTCTTATACTGGGAAGGAAACAAGCTTCCGGGGACCGTTTTCTGCCATTTCAGGCGTCGTCGGCCCGGCTTGCTTGAATCCTGATGGTGCAATGAGCAAGGGACTCACATCTGAGTATACCCTTCCACGCTTGTGGTGGACAAAATGATTCAGAAAAGGGGGTGGTGATGAACAGAGTGCCTGAATTAAGCAGACCACTCTTACCCAGTCCAAAGATCAGGGCTTGATCCATCACCGTTTTTTAGCTCACTGCACCATCCCAGCTCAGAACTTGGCTATATGCAAATTAGTCTGTTCCTGTCCCAGTGCATGATGGGAACAGGGCAAACCAAACTACCAAGCCAATTCTTATACTGGGAAGGAAACAAGCTTCCGGGGACCGGTTTCTGCCATTTCAGGCGTCGTCGGCCCGGCTTGCTTGAATCCTGATGGTGCAATGAGCAAGGGACTCACATCTGAGTATACCCTTCCACGCGTATGGTGGACAAAATGATTCAGAAAAGGGGGTGGTGATGAACAGAGTGCCAGAATTAAGCAGACCACTCTTACCCAGTCCAAAGATCAGGGCTTGATCCATCACCGTTTTTTAGCTCACTGCACCATCCCAGCTCAGAACTTGGCTATATGCAAATTAGTCTGTTCCTGTCCCAGTGCATGATGGGAACAGGGCAAACCAAACTACCAAGCCAATTCTTATACTGGGAAGGAAACAAGCTTCCGGGGACCGGTTTCTGCCATTTCAGGCGTCGTCGGCCCGGCTTGCTTGAATCCTGATGGTGCAATGAGCAAGGGACTCACATCTGAGTATACCCTTCCACGCTTATGGTGGACAAAATGATTCAGAAAGGGGGTGGTGATGAACAGAGTGCCTGAATTAAGCAGACCACTCTTACCCAGTCCAAAGATCAGGGCTTGATCCATCACCGTTTTTTAGCTCACTGCACCATCCCAGCTCAGAACTTGGCTATATGCAAATTAGTCTGTTCCTGTCCCAGTGCATGATGGGAACAGGGCAAACCAAACTACCAAGCCAATTCTTATACTGGGAAGGAAACAAGCTTCCGGGGACCGGTTTCTGCCATTTCAGGCGGCGTCGGCCCGGCTTGCTTGAATCCTGATGGTGCAATGAGCAAGGGACTCACATCTGAGTATACCCTTCCACGCTTATGGTGGACAAAATGATTCAGAAAAGGGGGTGGTGATGAACAGAGTGCCTGAATTAAGCAGACCACTCTTACCCAGTCCAAAGATCAGGGCTTGATCCATCACCGTTTTTTAGCTCACTGCACCATCCCAGCTCAGAACTTGGCTATATGCAAATTAGTCTGTTCCTGTCCCAGTGCATGATGGGAACAGGGCAAACCAAACTACCAAGCCAATTCTTATACTGGGAAGGAAACAAGCTTCCGGGGACCGGTTTCTGCCATTTCAGGCGTCGTCGGCCCGGCTTGCTTGAATCCTGATGGTGCAATGAGCAAGGGACTCACATCTGAGTATACCCTTCCACGCTTATGGTGGACAAAATGATTCAGAAAAGGGGGTGGTGATGAACAGAGTGCCTGAATTAAGCAGACCACTCTTACCCAGTCCAAAGATCAGGGCTTGATCCATCACCGTTTTTTAGCTCACTGCACCATCCCAGCTCAGAACTTGGCTATATGCAAATTAGTCTGTTCCTGTCCCAGTGCATGATGGGAACAGGGCAAACCAAACTACCAAGCCAATTCTTATACTGGGAAGGAAACAAGCTTCCGGGGACCGGTTTCTGCCATTTCAGGCGTCGTCGGCCCGGCTTGCTTGAATCCTGATGGTGCAATGAGCAAGGGACTCACATCTGAGTATACCCTTCCACGCTTATGGTGGACAAAATGATTCAGAAAAGGGGGTGGTGATGAACAGAGTGCCTGAATTAAGCAGACCACTCTTACCCAGTCCAAAGATCAGGGCTTGATCCATCACCGTTTTTTAGCTCACTGCACCCGGATGGGGCAGTGAGATAAATAACGGTGATGGATCAAGCCCTGATCTTTGGACTGGGTAAGAGTGGTCTGCTTAATTCAGACACTCTGTTCATCACCACCCCCTTTTCTGAATCGTTTTTGGCCACTATAGTTGTGGCAGGGTATACTCAGACATGAGTCCCTTTCACACTGCTCCATCAGGATTCAAGCAAGCCGGGCCGAAGAGGCTGAAATGCCAGAAACCGGTCCCCGGTAGCTTGTCTCCTTTCTGGTGAAGAATTGGCTTGGTAGTTTGGTCTGCCCTGTTCCCATGATGCACTGGGCCAGGGACAGACTAATTTGCATATAGCCAGGTTCTGAGCTGGGATGGGGCAGTGAGATAAATAACGGTGATGGATCAAGCCCTGATCTTTGGACTGGGTAAGAGTGGTCTGCTTAATTCAGACACTCTGTTCATCACCACCCCCTTTTCTGAATCGTTTTTGGCCACTATAGGTGTGGCAGGGAATACTCAGACATGAGTCCCTTTCTCACTGCTCCATCAGGATTCAAGCAAGCCGGGCCGAAGAGGCTGAAATGCCAGAAACCGGTCCCCGGTAGCTTGTCTCCTTTCTGGTGAAGAATTGGCTTGGTAGTTTGGTCTGCCCTGTTCCCATGATGCACTGGGCCAGGTACAGACTAATTTGCATATAGCCAGGTTCTGAGCTGGGATGGGGCAGTGAGATAAATAACGGTGATGGATCAAGCCCTGATCTTTGGACTGGGTAAGAGTGGTCTGCTTAATTCAGACACTCTGTTCATCACCACCCCCTTTTCTGAATCGTTTTTGGCCACTATAGGTGTGGCAGGGTATACTCAGACATGAGTCCCTTTCTCACTGCTCCATCAGGATTCAAGCAAGCCGGGCCGAAGAGGCTGAAATGCCAGAAACCGGTCCCCGGTAGCTTGTCTCCTTTCTGGTGAAGAATTGGCTTGGTAGTTTGGTCTGCCCTGTTCCCATGATGCACTGGGCCAGGGACAGACTAATTTGCATATAGCCAGGTTCTGAGCTGGGATGGGGCAGTGAGATAAATAACGGTGATGGATCAAGCCCTGATCTTTGGACTGGGTAAGAGTGGTCTGCTTAATTCAGACACTCTGTTCATCACCACCCCCTTTTCTGAATCGTTTTTGGCCACTATAGGTGTGGCAGGGTATACTCAGACATGAGTCCCTTTCTCACTGCTCCATCAGGATTCAAGCAAGCCGGGCCGAAGAGGCTGAAATGCCAGAAACCGGTCCCCGGTAGCTTGTCTCCTTTCTGGTGAAGAATTGGCTTGGTAGTTTGGTCTGCCCTGTTCCCATGATGCACTGGGCCAGGGACAGACTAATTTGCATATAGCCAGGTTCTGAGCTGGGATGGGGCAGTGAGATAAATAACGGTGATGGATCAAGCCCTGATCTTTGGACTGGGTAAGAGTGGTCTGCTTAATTCAGACACTCTGTTCATCACCACCCCCTTTTCTGAACCGTTTTTGGCCACTATAGGTGTGGCAGGGTATACTCAGACATGAGTCCCTTTCTCACTGCTCCATCAGGATTCAAGCAAGCCGGGCCGAAGAGGCTGAAATGCCAGAAACCGGTCCCCGGTAGCTTGTCTCCTTTCTGGTGAAGAATTGGCTTGGTAGTTTGGTCTGCCCTGTTCCCATGATGCACTGGGCCAGGGACAGACTAATTTGCATATAGCCAGGTTCTGAGCTGGGATGGGGCAGTGAGATAAATAACGGTGATGGATCAAGCCCTGATCTTTGGACTGGGTAAGAGTGGTCTGCTTAATTCAGACACTCTGTTCATCACCACCCCCTTTTCTGAATCGTTTTTGGCCACTATAGGTGTGGCAGGGTATACTCAGACATGAGTCCCTTTCTCACTGCTCCATCAGGATTCAAGCAAGCCGGGCCGAAGAGGCTGAAATGCCAGAAACCGGTCCCCGGTAGCTTGTCTCCTTTCTGGTGAAGAATTGGCTTGGTAGTTTGGTCTGCCCTGTTCCCATGATGCACTGGGCCAGGGACAGACTAATTTGCATATAGGCAGGTTCTGAGCTGGGATGGGGCAGTGAGATAAATAACGGTGATGGATCAAGCCCTGATCTTTGGACTGGGTAAGAGTGGTCTGCTTAATTCAGACACTCTGTTCATCACCACCCCCTTTTCTGAATCGTTTTTGGCCACTATAGGTGTGGCAGGGTATACTCAGACATGAGTCCCTTTCTCACTGCTCCATCAGGATTCAAGCAAGCCGGGCCGAAGAGGCTGAAATGCCAGAAACCGGTCCCCGGTAGCTTGTCTCCTTTCTGGTGAAGAATTGGCTTGGTAGTTTGGTCTGCCCTGTTCCCATGATGCACTGGGCCAGGGACAGACTAATTTGCATATAGCCAGGTTCTGAGCTGGGATGGGGCAGTGAGATAAATAACGGTGATGGATCAAGCCCTGATCTTTGGACTGGGTAAGAGTGGTCTGCTTAATTCAGACACGCTGTTCATCACCACCCCCTTTTCTGAATCGTTTTTGGCCACTATAGGTGTGGCAGGGTATACTCAGACATGAGTCCCTTTCTCACTGCTCCATCAGGATTCAAGCAAGCCGGGCCGAAGAGGCTGAAATGCCAGAAACCGGTCCCCGGTAGCTTGTCTCCTTTCTGGTGAAGAATTGGCTTGGTAGTTTGGTCTGCCCTGTTCCCATGATGCACTGGGCCAGGGACAGACTAATTTGCATATAGCCAGGTTCTGAGCTGGGATGGGGCAGTGAGATAAATAACGGTGATGGATCAAGCCCTGATCTTTGGACTGGGTAAGAGTGGTCTGCTTAATTCAGACACTCTGTTCATCACCACCCCCTTTTCTGAATCGTTTTTGGCCACTATAGGTGTGGCAGGGTATACTCAGACATGAGTCCCTTTCTCACTGCTCCATCAGGATTCAAGCAAGCCGGGCCGAAGAGGCTGAAATGCCAGAAACCGATCCCCGGTAGCTTGTCTCCTTTCTGGTGAAGAATTGGCTTGGTAGTTTGGTCTGCCCTGTTCCCATGATGCACTGGGCCAGGGACAGACTAATTTGCATATAGCCAGGTTCTGAGCTGGGATGGGGCAGTGAGATAAATAACGGTGATGGATCAAGCCCTGATCTTTGGACTGGGTAAGAGTGGTCTGCTTAATTCAGACACTCTGTTCATCACCACCCCCTTTTCTGAATCTATTAGATCTTGAGGCTAAAGGATATGCCCGGTGTCTTCTCAGGTCGCTAGAAAAATGGGTAGCAGAAAACAACATTCTACCATACTTTCAAACTGCGTTTCGATCCTCGGCCTCCACAATAGACAACATCACCACCTTAGCCATCCTGAGTCAACAAGCAGCACAAAAAAAATCATCGCCCCCTCTATTGCTGCTTTATAGACTACAGTGCTGCCTTTGACACCTTATGGAGGAAACTGGACAAGTGGGGGATCCCTCAGAGTCTGCTAGGAGCCCTTATCTCCTTGCATAAGAACACATGGGTACGAGTCAGAACTGGCCCAACGACAGTCTCTGCAAAAATTCCAACCTCAGACGGCCTAAAGCAAGGATGTGTTCTTGCTCCCCTCTTGTTCAACCTTTACACCGCCGATCTGGGGAGATTCTTGGAGAAAAGCAGTATCCTTCCGCCAAAACTGGGCCTCGCAACAACGAACCTGCACATTCTGCAATACGCTGATGATATTGTTATAATAGACCAGGCAAAATCTGGCCTCCAAAGATCCTTGAGCCCGCTCCACAAATATAATACTGCTAACGCTCTAAGAATTTTGATTTTTGGCTGTTGCAAGAAAAAGAAAAGTTTAAGGTGGAACATTGGACCCTCAAAGATCAAAACAACATCAAAATACAATTACCTGGGGAGTCTGGTTTAGCGAGTCTTCCAGATCTAGTTATGACAAGTTAAGGTATTAAATCAATGGTGCACATTTAACATACATGTGAACTTTCAAACACAAATAAAGGAAACAGTCAGTACAGTACATTAGATGTGTGTTGAATTTTCATTAAGGTTCAATAATATTGAGTATATGTCTCTAAGTGTGACTAAGAACCACATTTAAATGCCAATTTGAAACATAAGTAAACACATTACATTAAGTCCTTTAGTTTCTAAAGCAAAAACATTTTAATACTGTATAGATAGTTGTATTCTAGCACCTAAACAATAAATGTCACTTCACACAGTTAAGGCACACAGTGTATCCGTCAGTCTCTACTCCTATAGTGAATGCACTTCAATAGTGATTTCAAGTGAAACATTTTACATTAATACGTTAGGACACCCAAGTATGTGAGAATTTTAGTTTGAGAATTGATGTAACTCTGTACTAGAGGTAGAGAGAGCCTGAGAAAAAGATCTTTCTAATGGAACATGGAGAGACAGAGTGTTACTTTCAGCACTGTTGCAAAGGCTCACAGGTGACTAAGGACAAAACCGTTCCCATGTCTGGCTTGAGAGAAATCATTAATTTTTTCAGCTCACAACGTGAGAATGGAAAGGACAATGGAGGCCCTGATGTTGCAAACAGAGGGGTGATACTTTGGGAATTCTGGTAGAAATAACTGAAGTTCACACTGTCTGATGTTACGCCACTTTCCTTTAGACTTTGAGAGCTTTGGACCTCTATGCCTATCCCCTTTGACTCTTGCTGAATGTTGCTTAGGCTAACACTCATTTTCCTCTCTGAAGAAGACTTTTGACCGAGCTTCTGAAATGCTGACCCCTTCCTGTACCTTTCCGCATTCCCCCACATTTTCCTATTTTTCTGCATTTGCTTTATTTTTGTATATCTTTTTGTGTTTTAAACCATCATCCTTAGTTTGTACTTTAATTTAGATTATCCTAGACCTCATTCATGTATAAAATAGAGAACCAGAAACTTTTCTCTGAGCATCAAATTCTGTTATTGATCTTTAGTATTGCTGTAACTGAACTTCTTGTCTGCATCATTCTAGTATGCATTCATTCCTTTAGGAGGTTGGGTTACCCAGTTGTTAATCTGGAGCTTTACAGCAGGATGTTGAGATTTATCTAACTTAACCTGACCACTAACTTGTAATAAACCGTCTTAACTTCCCTGATTCCTGGTCCCTAATGTGTAGCCAAATGGGTTGCACTGTTAATTAAACTGATTGATTAAATGCTGACTCCCCATACCTCTCAGTTGGTGAAAAAGGTCCCTGGATAACAATGGTAAGAGGATTGCCCCAGCACTGCATCAAGATTATACACAATTATTTAAAGGCTATCCTCTGTTTCATCTGTAGCCAGTGGAGTTCCTTCATTGCATTCGATGCAGACAGTCTCCTAGGCCTACTCAGTGCCAATTTAGTAGCTAAGCTTTGGCTTTGTGTAATATATTTATCAGATATTCCAGTACTCTTAACAGAATGGCATTACAGTAATCCAACCTACTTAATATTATGCTGAGTACAATCAGGGTTTTAGCAGTGGCAGGCTGCATTTGGAAGGAGCTTTCGAAGACCACGGAAGAGCGAGAAGCAAGTACCAGCAACTTTATTAACAAGGCAATCCATTGACAGCTTCTTTTCAAATGTGACCCCCAAATTGGGGACCATGTCTGATTGTATCAGCTCTTCACTGGTCGACAACTGCCAGAAATTAGAATGGAGTATCAAGGAGATTTTACATGCTGAACAGCACAAAACTCGTTTTTATCCCCAATGAATTTAAGGGAGTTAAAGTACAGCTAAATGATGATGTCATTAATACATCACCTGCTCAAACTAGACTGGAGCTTAGCCTAGCAAAGCAAGTCTTGGCACAACAAGCAGCATATATGAACGGCTGCTACAGACTAAAACTCACACCAGAGGGCTCCCTAGGGCATTACCTTTGGATGGAAATACAATGCAGGGCAAGCTCTCCTATAAAAGCCTACTTACACCTGGCCCTAACAACCCTAGGTCTTTTTTCTCTTTGGGCCCTACCTCCAAGCCGTACGAAACTTAAAAACATTTGCTAAATCTAATGCTTGAACATTGTCAATTTTAAAGGACAAAGTCAGCTTGGAAAGGCTCAGTCATGGAGGATGACTCTCAGTAGTTACACCAAGCCAAAGCCTCAAAGTTCTCTAGGACATCTCTACTGCAACCAGACCAAGGAAACTTTCCTGAAATACAGGCTGTGGGTACTGCCTGTTCTACAGCACAACACTCCTTGGAAAGTAACTGAAGATAATGGAACCTGCAGACTTTGTGGCCAAGGATCTGAAGACACCCTACATGCCTGTGCAAAACTACTCTGGATGATCACTGCGTACTCCAGCGCAGAAAATTGATGAAAAAAGGCATACTGACATGCAGGGAGGTGGTGATAGCTTGCTTCAATCCATCCGATCACCGATTGACCTGGGCAATGGTGAGATGTCTTCAGAGGTTTGTAAAAAGGGTCCTAGCCAAGGAACAGGCTTAAGTAGTCAAGGCATAAAACCTTTCAACAGCCAGCCATTTTGTCTACCTTAGGAAAACTTAAAATCCAGCTGTTCTGATCATTTCACAAACTTAGAGAGCAGTGGCACAGAGACCAAGGACCCATAGACAATGAAGACTGGCAAACGGCACTAATGTCCCCCAGGGAAGCAGCTATAGCCCTCCGCTTTAGACTGATACAACTCAGAATTCTACATAGATCATACTTAACAGGGGTTACCTTGGCGAAGATAGGCACTAGATCAGATGTACTCTGCCTTAGGTGATGACAACAAACCGCTACCTTCCATCACACAATTTGGGAATGACCTGAGCTACAGCGAATATGGGAAGGGGCCACGACTCATATCCAGACTGCCCTGGTAAAAGAATCAATCCTTACACCGAGACTAGGTCTACTTAATATTTGGGCACCGTCTGACCTCACGGAGGTAGAACAACAACTGACTACACTAGGCATACCCTGGTTAAGCGGAAAATAGCAAAGGGTTGGGGGGCGGCGGGTGCACCTTCTCCCCGAATGTGGATGTAAGAGTTAGATAACTGCATGATTGCAGAAACAGAATTATTCAAAACACAAGGGTGTCTGGAGAAATGGGATAGGAAATGGGGCAAGTGGAATGTCTATCGTGGAAACCTGTGTGTATCCCCATCGGTGGAACTGGAAATGCAGCGTGGTGGAGAGCAAGATGTTGAAATATTGTGAAAATAGCTTCTCTTCCCTTAGGTATTGTGATGATGGATTATATGATTATTCGAAATACCAAATGGAATGTGTATGTGCTTATGCTTTTGAAATTAATAAAAAGATTATAAATAAAAAAAACGACGGTGCTCCCGGGACCAGTGGCCTTCTATCTGCGGTATTCAAATGTGCGCTGGAAGATTGGGCTAAGCTATTAGTCCTCTTATACAACTACGCGTTTACTACCTATCGGTTACCAATTCACGGAAAGGCTCGATCTTAACCCCAATTTTTAAGACAGGAGATCCCTCTCTTCCAGCTAATTACCGACTCATTGCCCTATTAGATCTTGAGGCTAAAGGATATGCCCGGTGTCTTCTCAGGTCGCTAGAAAAATGGGTAGCGGAAAACAACATTCTACCATACTTTCAAACTGCGTTTCGATCCTCGGCCTCCACAATAGACAACATCACCACCTTAGCCATCCTGAGTCAACAAGCAGCACAAAAAAAATCATCGCCCCCTCTATTGCTGCTTTATAGACTACAGTGCTGCCTTTGACACCTTATGGAGGAAACTGGACAAGTGGGGGATCCCTCAGAGTCTGCTAGGAGCCCTTATCTCCTTGCATAAGAACACATGGGTACGAGTCAGAACTGGCCAAACGACAGTCTCTGCAAAAATTCCAACCTCAGACGGCCTAAAGCAAGGATGTGTTCTTGCTCCCCTCTTGTTCAACCTTTACACCGCCGATCTGGGGAGATTCTTGGAGAAAAGCAGTATCCTTCCGCCAAAACTGGGCCTCGCAACAACGAACCTGCACATTTTGCAATACGCTGATGATATTGTGATAACGGACCAGGCAAAATCTGGCCTCCAAAGATCCTTGAGCACGCTCCACAAATATAATACTGCTAACGCTCTAAGAATTAACCAGGATAAGACTAAGGTCTTGATTTTTGGCGGTTGCAAGAAAAAGAAAAGTTTAAGGTGGAACATTGGACCCACCAACATCAAAACAACATCAAAATACAATTACCTGGGGAGTCTGGTTTAGCGAGTCTTCCAGATCTAGTTATGACAAGTTAAGGTATTAAATCAATGGTGCACATTTAACATACATGTGAACTTTCAAACACAAATAAAGGAAACAGTCAGTACAGTACATTAGATGTGTGTTGAATTTTCATTAAGGTTCAATAACATTGAGTATATGTCTCTAAGTGTGACTAAGAACCACATTTAAATGCCAATTTGAAACATAAGTAAACACATTACATTAAGTCCTTTAGTTTCTAAAGCAAAAACATTTTAATACTGTATGGATAGTTGTATTCTAGCACCTAAACAATAAATGTCACTTCACACAGTTAAGGCACACAGTGTATCAGTCAGTCTCTACTCCTATAGTGAATGCACTTCAATAGTGATTTCAAGTGAAACATTTTACATTAATACGTTAGGACACACAAGTATGTGAGAATTTTAGTTTGAGAATTGATGTAACTCTGTACTAGAGACAGAGAGAGCCTGAGAAAAAGATCTTTCAAATGGAACATGGAGAGACAGAGTGTTACTTTCAGCACTGTTGCAAAGGCTCACAGGTGACTAAGGACAAAACCTTTCCCATGTCTGGCTTGAGAGAAATCATTACTTTTTCAGCTCACAACGTGAGAATGGAAAGGACAATGGAGGCCCTGATGTTGCAAACAGAGGGGTGATACTTTGGGAATTCTGGTAGAAATAACTGAAGTTCACACTGTCTGATGTTACACCACTTTCTTTTAGACTTTGAGAGCTTTGGACCTCTATGCCTATCCCCTTTGACTCTTGCTGAATGTTGCTTAGGCTAACAATCATTTTCCTCTCTGAAGAAGACTTTTGACCGAGCTTCTGAAATGCTGACCCCTTCCTGTACCTTTCCGCATTCCCCCACATTTTCCTATTTTTCTGCATTTGCTTTATTTTTGTATATCTTTTTGTGTTTTAAACCATCATCCTTAGTTTGTACTTTAATTTAGATTATCCTAGACCTCATTCATGTATAAAACAGAGAACCAGAAACTTTTCTCTGAGCATCAAATTCTGTTATTGATCTTTAGTATTGCTGTAACTGAACTTCTTGTCTGCATCATTCTAGTATGCATTCATTCCTTTAGGAGGTTGGGTTACCCAGTTGTTAATCTGGAGCTTTACAGCAGGATGTTGAGATTTATCTAACTTAACTTGACCACTAACTTGTAATAAACCTTCTTAACTTCCCTGATTCCTGGTCCCTAATGTGTAGCCAAATGGGTTGCACTGTTAATTAAACTGATTGATTAAATTCTGACTCCCCATACCTCTCAGTTGGTGAAAAAGGTCCCTGGATAACAATGGGAAGAGGATTGCCCCAGCACTGCATCAAGATTATACACAATTATTTAAAGGCTATCCTCTGTTTCATCTGTAGCCAGTGGAGTTCCTTCATTGCATTCGATGCAGACGGTCTCCTAGGCCTACTCAGTGCCAATTTAGTAGCTAAGCTTTGGCTTTGTGTAATATATTTATCAGATATTCCAGTACTCTTAACAGAATGGCATTACAGAAATCCAACCTACTTAATATTATGCTGAGTACAATCAGGGTTTTAGCAGTGGCAGGCTGCATTTGGAAGGAGCTTTCGAAGACCATGGAAGAGCGAGAAGCAAGTACCAGCAACTTTATTAACAAGGCAATCCATTGACAGCTTCTTTTCAAATGTGACCCCCAAATTGGGGACCATGTCTGATTGTATCAGCTCTTCACTGGTCGACAACTGCCAGAAATTAGAATGGAGTATCAAGGAGATTTTACATGCTGAACAGCACAAAACTCGTTTTTATCCCCAATGAATTTAAGGGAGTTAAAGTACAGCTAAATGATGATGTCATTAATACATCACCTGCTCAAACTAGACTGGAGCTTAGCCTAGCAAAGCAAGTCTTGGCACAACAAGCAGCATATATGAACGGCTGCTACAGACTAAAACTCACACCAGAGGGCTCCCTAGGGCATTACCTTTGGATGGAAATACAATGCAGGGCAAGCTCTCCTATAAAAGCCTACTTACACCTGGCCCTAACAACCCTAGGTCTTTTTTCTCTTTGGGCCCTACCTCCAAGCCGTATGAAACTTAAAAACATTTGCTAAATCTAATGCTTGAACATTGTCAATTTTAAAGGACAAAGCCAGCTTGGAAAGGCTCAGTCATGGTGGATGACTCCCAGTAGTTACACCAAGCCAAAGCCTCAAAGTTCTCTAGGACATCTCTACTGCAACCAGACCAAGGAAACTTTCCTGAAATACAGGCTGTGGGTACTGCCTGTTCTACAGCACAACACTCCTTGGAAAGTAACTGAAGATAATGGAACCTGCAGACTTTGTGGCCAAGGATCTGAAGACACCCTACATGCCTGTGCAAAACTACTCTGGATGATCACTGCGTACTCCAGCGCAGAAAATTGATGAAAAAAGGCATAACGACATGCAGGGAGGTGGTGATAGCTTGCTTCAATCCATCCGATCACCGATTGACCTGGGCAATGGTGAGATATCTTCAGAGGTTTGTAAAAAGGGTCCTAGCCAAGGAACAGGCTTAAGTAGCCAAGGCATAAAACCTTTCAACAGCCAGCCATTTTGTCTACCTTAGGAAAACTTAAAATCCAGCTGTTCTGATCAGAAAAAGGCTACCCCAATAAATAATTTGCACTTTAATTTTAATTCCTGAGGGGAGGAGCAGTTGAGTTGTTACAGTATCAGCCCTTTATGAGCTAAGACAAAAGCCCTCAATAACCATTAGGCATGGACATCTCTATGCTAGGACTGCCCTTATTACCCTGGCGGCAAAACAGGCCAGGCAGCTAGAGCACTAGTACTTTTACTAGCAAGGCCCAAGCACCATGTAGTCAGTTAACCTGGTTAGCGCAGGGCAACCCAATGATTAATCAATAGGAGCAGAATTTAGGTTCACACATTCACACAAATGCACCTTATCTCCTTCAAGGGATAGATTATAAACGCTGCTAGAGCACCAGCACTCTCTTCACATTCAATGCCTATGCAATTTAACTGTTAAGTGAAACGGGCAGCACTGAGAAACCTAGTGATAAACTACAAGGCATTTGATTTGATTGATTTGATTTGATTGTTGCATTTATAAAGCGTGGGCTGTCACTCCGAAAGGAGCATCCTGGTGCTAGGTGGAGGAAGGTTGAGAGAGAGCCAAGGGGACCCTATATGAGGGACAGGCAGAATTTGTCTGAGGATCCGAAAATCCAAGTTGCCAGTGCCTTCCTGAACTGCGTCTCTGTTTTCAACATTCTCAGGTGTGTTGGCATGCGATTCCAGGCTTTAGTTCCTAATGTGGCTACCGTTTTTTCTCCTTTGGTGTTGTACCTAAATCAGGGGGGGTTTGAGGAGGTTTGCTGATGAGGATCTGAGAGTCCTGGCTGTGGTGTAAGGGGTGAATCTGGCTGAGAGGTACATTGGGCCTAAGTTTAGTGAGGCTCTGAAGGTGATTAAGAGTACCTTAAATAGGATCCTCTTATGTAGTGGAAGCCAATGGAGGGTTTTAAGTGCTGCTGATGCGGAGGACCTATGTGGTAATTTCAGGACAAAGCGGGCCGCATCATGTTGTACCACCATCTCTTCAGCGCGTGAACTGGTTTATCTAAGAAACAAAAAGGAGGTATGAATTATACACGAGAAGGGACTCTAAACTTCCCAATTTCTCAAGTTATGTGGTGATTTCTCAAAAGTACCTGATTGAATAGAGAAATAAATGTACACGTTGCAGGCGAGAAGAGGCAGGTTATAATGTGGATGGCACATTCTAAAATGAGAACGTATCCACCATCAGTCATGCACATGGTTTAGTAAATATAAATATTTTGTAACAGGAGGAACAAGAAGTGGCACTTACTTGCACAAGACAGGCAGTGCTTTTACAAAAGGTATAAGAATGCTTGCTGTCGGTGAATGGAAACCTAGTTGTACTTTGGTTTGATGGCCTATGCACTAAAATGAGTGCTACGTCAATAGAGTATCTAAATAAATACAGTGTAGCTTTGTGGGCTAAAGGCAACACTTACCGGCCATGCCGGCAATGTTTTCTTTGATGCTTCCTTTCAGATTCAATAGCCGAACATATAGCTTGAATAGCGCCGCTCCGCTGGAAATTTCACAAAGCGGTAAAAAGAGTTGCTTCCTTTAGAGTTCGCACAGAAACGGACCGCATCGCGTCTCTCTGTGTAAACAGAAAAAGACGTGTCAGCGTGTGTATTATTATATAAAAATAATTTAGCGCACAAGTGTAGTAAAAGTTTGCATAGTCTTACTTGCAATCAGCTGTGAAGGTCATCTAATGATGTCTCATTCCCAGTTTCTCTCTCGAGAATGCTTCCAGGTCACAGGAAGTTAAAGAGTGACCTGATCCCATTGCATTATGGTTAAGTGAGTTTGTGAAGCTATTGAAATTGAGCTGCACTCTAAGTAAATCATCCCCTTTTGTTTCGCTTTGTTCGCCCTAAGTTGGCAGGGTATGCTCAGACGTGAGTCCCTTGCTCACTTGGCCACTGGATTCAAGATAGCCTGGCTGATGAGGATTATGAATACAAACCGGTCCCAGGATGCTTGTTTCCGGTCCAGGGAAGACATGGCTTGGCAGTTCGGGCTGGACTGTTCCCATGAGGCACAGGGTCAGACAGATTTGCATATGGTCATGTCTGAACTGGGGTGGCTGAGTGAGCTAAAGAATGGTGATGGAGTAAACCCAGATCAGTTGACTGGGGGTGAGTGTTTGATTTTCTCAAACACTCCGTCCATCATCCCCTTTTGTTTCGCTTTGTTCGCCCTAAGTTGGCAGGGTATGCTCAGACGTGAGTCCCTTGCTCACTTGGCCACTGGATTCAAGATAGCCTGGCTGATGAGGATTATGAATCCAAACCGGTCCCAGGATGCTTGTTTCCGGTCCAGGGAAGACATGGCTTGGCAGTTCGGGCTGGACTGTTCCCATGAGGCACAGGGTCAGACTGATTTGCATATGGCCATGTCTGAACTGGGGTGGCTGAGTGAGCTAAAGAATGGTGATGGAGTAAACCCAGATCAGTTGACTGGGGGTGAGTGTTTGATTTGCTCAAACACTCCGTCCATCATCCCCTTTTGTTTCGCTTTGTTCGCCCTAAGTTGGCAGGGTATGCTCAGACGTGAGTCCCTTGCTCACTTGGCCACTGCATTCAAGATAGCCTGGCTGATGAGGATTATGAATCCGAAACCGGTCCCAGGATGCTTGTTTCCGGTCCAGGGAAGACATGGCTTGGCAGTTCGGGCTGAACTGTTCCCATGAGGCACAGGGTCAGACTGATTTGCATATGGCCATGTCTGAACTGGGGTGGCTGAGTGAGCTAAAGAATGGTGATGGAGTAAACCCAGATCAGTTGACTGGGGGTGAGTGTTTGATTTGCTCAAACACTCCGTCCATCATCCCCTTTTGTTTCGCTTTGTTCGCCCTAAGTTGGCAGGGTATGCTCAGACGTGAGTCCCTTGCTCACTTGGCCACTGCATTCAAGATAGCCTGGCTGATGAGGATTATGAATCCGAAACCGGTCCCAGGATGCTTGTTTCCGGTCCAGGGAAGACATGGCTTGGCAGTTCGGGCTGGACTGTTCCCATGAGGCACAGGGTCAGACTGATTTGCATATGGCCATGTCTGAACTGGGGTGGCTGAGTGAGCTAAAGAATGGTGATGGAGTAAACTCAGATTAGTTGACTGGGGGTGAGTGTTTGATTTGCTCAAACGCTCTGTCCATCATCCCCTTCTGTTTCGCTAAGTAAATCATAATCTATGGGAAAAATAGAACATATATTTTCTTTTTAAAAGTTTGTGTGTACATTGGTATTGAAAAATATACATGCTTCCAAAGATTATTTAATTCATGGTGGAAACTGGAAATGCAAAACCTGGACTGGAACTGTTTTAGCATTTACCCATTTCTTAAATTTCATTCAGTCCTCTGGTGATGCTATTGAAGCAAGCTATCATGTAGGCTTATTTTATTAACAATAAAGCCTCATCATCACCCCCTCTGGTCGATGGTTTAATGACTAATAGCAAAGTCCATTTAAACTCACCTTCGTGGAGATTGGAACGAATGAAGTGGTTCACCATAGGTGCTGATACAACTTTATTTTTTATCCTTGATCGGTGCTGCGCTACGCGTTGACGACTCTCTTGCGTAGTTTTGCCAATGTGAACTCTTGGGCAGGGACAAACAATTGCATAAATTACTTTTTTTGTCTTGCAGTTGGAAAATTGTTTTCTTGTCCACTTAATGTCATCGTGTATGAAGTCAATACCCACTACTGTGTTACTGCAATTCATACAGGTACCACATTTATGGTGGCCCGTTAACAGCTTCATATTGAACATTGTTCTGAGGTCTTTCTTTGTACCGGAAGGGGGTAAGTCCGCTCTTATAATTCTTTGTCCAATGCTCATATTCTTCTTCATAGCGAAGAGAGGGATATCAGTCTCAAGTTTAGAATTCTGTTTATGGTGCCAATTTTTCCGTATATTTGACCGGAATGCATTTGTGTGTGGGCCATATGTTGAGACACACACCAACTTCTCCAACTTGGGTTAAAAAATGTTGATAAGTAAAGACTCTCTTGGTGTACAAGATGCCCGTTTGAATGCATGTTTCAGCATTTTTTTGGGTACCCCCTTTCCTTCATCTGCTCACAGAACGCCTCTCCATGTATTTTGAAGTCATCATTACGGGAGCAGTTCCTTCGGATCCTAAGAAGCTGCCCATAAGGAAGGTTGTCTTTGAGGTTCTTAGGGTGGAAACTGTGATAATGCAGGATGGCATTTTTGTCTGTCACCTTTTTGTGAAGCCTAGTAGCAAGTTTGTTTTGATGAGAAAAGACCTCTACTTCTAGAAATGTTAGTGTTGTATGACTCTTAGTTAAGGTGAATTGGATATCCGGATGCCGACGGTTGAGCCACTCCTGGAAGTTTGTTTCATTCTGACTCAGTCCCACTCCAGAGACACCAAACATCATCAAAATAACTAAGATTCTTCTTTAATGGGTTGTTATTATAGACAAATTTGTCCTCGTACCTAGCCATGAAGAGTACGGCCATCTCTGGAGCAAAGGGACAACCCATGGCTGTCCCTCTGATTTGCCAGTAGAATGTCTTCTCAAACCTGAAGAAATTTTTCTTGAGTGCCACTTCAGCTAGTTGTAGGTTGAAACTCATGGGGATCTGTGTGGTCGTATTCTGGCTTCTAAAAAGAATTCCATTGTTTCCAGTGCTTCATCCTAGTAGCTGCTCCATTTGTGAACTAAGAATGGTGATATAATGTTTAGATAATTGTTGTTATGTATCACGCTTCATATATTGTTTGTTACATCACATTACTTCATCACAAAGTCTGTATGTCTTTCTTTTATTTGTTCCCTTAATATGTATAATTTGCTCTTGACTGAAACGTATCTGCACTTTCCTGACCCATGATTAAATGTTGAGTAAAGTGTACAGACTGAAGTAGCAAATAAATGCTTCAAGCCCATATCAATTGAATTGATGGCCTTTAGCCTTTTAAATTGGTGTAGCAGCATTTGAATGTTACGGCTAGGACAACCCCCTTTTTACTTAGTTCACTACGGCCCCTTCCAGCCGTCTAGAGACAAACCCCTTGTTGCTATTACACTGTGGTATGACTGGCAGACGAATGAGTATGCTGAACTATATGCCCCAGCAGCCTCTGGAGTGGTCTCAGGAAGTGGTGCTGGTAATCAGCTGTTGACAAAGGGCAGGATATATGCCCCTCCTTAAGGCTCACACGCTGCTTGACAATCTTTCCTGAGCACCTCCTTTGTGTAAGGGCTTCTCCCTGTCGTCTTGCCTCCGCATTTGATCACAGACTTGAATCTTGCCGGCACCCAACGAGAGCATGTGAGAAAGGATTCGCGTGCTGCTGGTCACCTTACGGTCATCGACCTGTATCAGTGGCTCCTGTGAAGGAAGAAGGAGCTACTGGCATATTGAAACCCAGATAAGTGGGGAAGTCCTTTTTTAGTTTCTTCGGTTTTTGTGTCATGCTCTGCGCACCGCTGGCCCTGACGGGAAGGAGGAAGAGTGGACAATACCTTATATGCCTGAACCTCAGCTTTGTTTCTAGCCCCACTGCCCGACCGAAGAAGTGTTTTACACAAGAGAAGATAACCCTGTTTTCACATGCTATGAGCCCCTTAAGTCTCAGCTGCCTGACGGTGAAGTGTGGATGAGCCACGACCCCTTGGATCGTTCAAGACCAGATCAGGAAGCGGAAGGCGGCGGCCACAGTGGAAAGACGAGGTGCCTCACGTCCGAGTGGAATACAGTTTGCTGTGACCCGAGTGGAGAAAGTGGTGCGGAGCAGCTCCAAGTAGGAAGGAACACCAAATGCGCTTCGTGGGAGCTAGATCCAGCCCTGAGACGCTGACACAAATGCCGGGAGACCAACAATCCCATGAGCTGCCCAGCCACGTCCCAGGAGGAGCTTGGCTTGCACAGGTGCGTGCCTGGTTCCTCTGGAGTGCGAGGCTGGTAGAGGAACAGACCCGGTCTTTCAAAGGAGGACCTACTAACATTCTCATCTGTGCACTGTTAAGGGCTGTCAACTATTTGATTTATCCACACCCGGGTGATGGTTTCTTCTATACCGCCATTCTGATTGCCTGCATGTCGGGTGCGCTTGCCACACTCCCTTCCCTATATAGACAGGCGTAGTCTAGACGCTGATAACCCTCTCTCTTTTCTTTTTTTGTTTTATGCCCTGTACGTCTGGCTGGGAGAAAGTACCAGGAAGAGCAAATATTACCTGAAGAACAGAGGGAGGACACTTACGTTTTTTGTTTGATAACTAACAATAAAATCATGCAATAAAAGCAAAAGACAATACTCAGTTTTGTACTTTCTGCACCCCGCAACATGTTATCCTTTGAAACGTTTGATCTTTGACACTAGGGATCCCTTACTCATACATGTGCTGTGAACTCGCCTGGAGGAGAGTAGTGATATTTGGACTTCAGTGGTATATTCCTGAGGTATGCCTCATCACATGCTTATGTGGACAGCGAGAACATGATGCTTAGTAGGGTGCCTGTTTATCCAGTATGGTGTGCTACATGTGATATAATGTGAGTACCAGAACCAAGGGGTGTAACAGAGTTAGGGTGTGTGTGTGAGCACATATCTTAATGTGTCTCCTTACTTGTACACAGGGTTTTCTCCTGAGGCTGAGGCTCCCCACAAACCGCTGGTGACCCAAGTAGTCCAGAAGGTCTCTGGACACGTGCTGCTTTCTACTTGGCTATTCTTACAACAAACAAGAGCGACCCATATGTCCTTGCGAACTGGGTAATGCTAATTAAGCACAGACAATGGTCACAAGGAACTCATTTTTAAATTAATTGATTGATTACAGATGCAATTAATGTTGCCTGCTGGACTGAAGCAAAACAATCAAATGTAGAATAGAGATTTAGCTTAATAAAGCATCAACATATTGAAACAGTTTGAAACGTTTTTTAGCCCACTAGGCAAAAGAGATGTTTTCCGTACTAACTTCAGTCGAAGTAAGATATTTATTCTTGCATAATAATTATTTCATACAAAAGAAAGCATACAAAAGTTTGATCCTGTCTGTGTATTTTCATTAATACATTTGCATTTTGAAAGTGAATTGTGACCCCAGTGAAGTAACCATAAACAAAACCTGTGACGTATAAAAGGTGCAGTTGAAAATAAATTAACGGTGGTTACAGGTAAAAAGAGGAGCCAAGGGATTATTGGTACAAGCAAATTATTCAGAAACAACTATATATATAATATACTTATCATTTGGCATGGTACACGGAATGACCTTGAAGAAAATTTGAAGCTATTAAACACTAGGCACCCAAGAATTCAGTTCACATTCAGCATGGATCGACAGCGAATATCTTATTTGGATGTCAATATTGATGTTGAGGGTACTAATCTCAAGACCTCAATGTTGAAGAAATCCACTGATCGTCACAACTCCTTGTTGTATTCTAGCTTTCATCCTCCATCCCTTAAACAGCATCTTCCCTTCTCACAATTTCTTCGGGTCAAACAAATTACTTCAGGTCTGTCACAATTTGCAGTTACTATGAGTGGAGGAAATCCTGTTGGAGTAGTTAAGGAAGCTGAGAGACGGGTTCAAGGTCTACAAAGAGAAGATTTGTTGAAGAAACAGAACAAGGAGCCATCTAATAGAGAAGACTTTGTGTTCACCTACTCCACTCTATCGCGAGCTATTAAACATGTGATTTTGAAACGCTGGGAATAATTGCAATCCGAACATGATTTTCCTGGCATTTTCTCGGATCCTCCTATTTTTGCTTATCAGAGGTCACATAATTTGAGTGAACTTCTCTCTAAGCCTGATATAGACGCAGCAGTGGAACACAAAGGCATGAGTAAATGTTTCAATTCTTCCCATTGCAGAAATGTGTTGGTTAGTTACAGCATATCTCATCCTTGGTCTGGAAAAAACATCAAATTGAATTTCACAGCCGATTGTAATAGTCACTATGTCATCTACGCGATCAGATGCCTGTGCGGCTTATATTACGCAGGGAAAACTGAGAGATCTTTACGCACACGCATCACTGAACGTAAAAGCTGTATTAGAACTAAACCCACCAGCTCACACCTTGCGGTTCACTGGCATAAACATCACCACACAATAGCTCAATTGAGGTTTACTGTTTTAGAAGTGGTGAAGACTCAGGTTGACGTGATATGCCCAAACTGTTGTCTCAACGTGAATCACATTGGATATGCTTTTTTGACACCCTTACGCCAAAAGGCCTCAATGATAAACGTGAATTCTCCTGTTTTCTATAATATTCTGATATTCCTAGCCAGTATCTTGTTCCTTTTGTTGCAGACACGTCACTTCATGATAATTTGGTTCGCTGTTAAAGGTGTACCATTTTTGGTTTCATGTACAGTTCACTATATCATTGTTGTTATCACATAGTTATTTTCATTCTCTGGTATGTTTAATTTTTTCATGTGAGCCACCATCCGTTTCCATGATAACTATGCTAAGTTACTTATTATGTGTATTCAGGGTTGCAATTTCTAACTGAGATATTTGCTCAGCTCACATTCATGTTTGCCAATACATTATGTCTTGTATTGCTTGTGATATTGTATCTTTTCTTATCTTTAAGCTATGATTGTGTTAATTTTGGGTGTTCTTACACCCTGTTACTTTTCAGTTCATCAACTTCTGTGCTTGCGACTGACTGCAACATATGCTTATCATCGTTTCTTAATTTTGCACAATGACACTGTTAGCTATGCGACCACGTAGCTGATTTTAGTTGAAACATACGTGGTTTCACATTTGTTGGGATCAGCGCTTGTAAGTCAATGATAGTGTCTCTATTTGGTTATGCACTTCCAACTGTGAGAGTTGCTCAGTTTGCAGTTGATTTTTGCAAATACATTTTGTCTTGCACTGTCTTTGATATTGTACAACTTTGTATCTTTTTGCTACCACTATGTTATTTTCGGGTGTTCTCACACCCTGCCATTCTTTATTGATTCAGTTGCTTTGTTTGCAATTCACTGTCACTTATATCTGTAATCATTTATTTATTTCACATAATAGGACTGTTAACTACATTATTTCGAAGCTGGTTTTAGTTAGTATTTACGAGGTTTTCACATTTGTTAGCATTTGTGCTTTTAGGTCAACGTAACTGTTACTTTCGTCCATGATGAAAAGAAAGGCCTCGCGGTCCGCGGCTCCTGCTCCGACTCCCACTCCCCCATCAGCACTTGCATTGTCCCGGTTTGACTTTGCTTTGGCCCCTGCTTTCATGAGCGGTCGGCGGGGACAGGCTGTGACTGTGGTGGCTTACGTTGCGGCGGTGGATGGATTGAGGCTAGTTGCGGCCGTGACTTGTGGGGCAGGGGCGTGGCAGGTCAGACTTTTCTTTGTCCCTTGGCCCCCTTGGCCCCCTGACCACCTTCTTACTGCACTGCAGGACTGAGGCCAGACTGAGGACGGCTGAGGACAGCACCTCCACACTGCACCTCCACACTGCACACAGGAAGGTGGGGTCAGAGAGCAGATATCAAGCAGAGATCGGAGTCAGAGCAGTGAGCCGCAACAGCAGCAGCAGAGTACATCCGGTGTTGGAGGGCCCTGTCAAAAAACAGAGGTCTAGATACCAGCGTCTGATTGGTGAGTGGTGGACTTTGGCATCAGTTTGTTACCCCTCACCCCCCCTGGAGTTGGTGCTGGAGTTGGTGTTGCGGTGACAACCCTAATGACATAGTCTATAGCCCACAGCGTTTAGCATATAGCTCATAGTCCACAGCTTATACGACGCAGTATTGGTGGTAGCAACAGCCGTGGTCACAGAGGGGTATAGGTGCCCACTGCCCAAGGAGTGTGGGGTGTGCACGGCCCAGTGGCACACGGCACATTGCACACAGAGATCTGACAAAAAAAGAAGGCCAGTACAACTAGTTTGGCCGTACACGCCCTCCAGACCCAAACACTTCAGAGACACTGCAAAAGGAGCAAAGGAAAAGACCAAAAAGAGCAAACATCCCCAAAAATAAAATCACTGACAAATTCTAAAACAAATCCAGTGGCTGGCGGAAGTACTTTTACTTCAATCACCGCGGCAGATTAATACCAGGTCTGTGATGTGGTGCAGTATAACACTGTAAGGCACATGCAAGAGCAAAAAGGCGCACTCTATACATATTATGAGGTCAGGACGAGAGAGAGCAACACTTCCATTAACAAAAAGGAAAAAGAAATCCCAAGGTTCAACAGCAAAAAACAACAAAGCAAAATCAGAGGGTGCGGCGCAGCCTTTAATCGCACCAGTGTACAGAATGTTTGCAAAATCGATCAGCATATCAAAGAAGTTTAACTTTTTTTAAAAATCCAGCGGACGCAATGTTATCCCATCACGTTGAGAAGGAAGGATGGGATCACTGGTTACCAGCGCCAATCCCACCATCTATTCTAAATTTAAAGAATGATCAAATTAATATAGAGCCCGCAACTTCAATTGGGCCCCAGCAGGTCCAAGAATATAAAGCAAATGGACCATTCATGGGGGTCTATCAAGGACCAGAAACTCTTGATGAACGGAGACCTCTCATTACAACGGGACAATCATTCTACTGAAACTCCTGCTAAACAAATGCTACAAAAATCTCAAGAGCAATTTCATATCACCAGGGCCCAATAACCAAGTGAGGTAGAGGTAAAAATCAATAAGCCCTCCTCAAACCTCACACACCACGTGGATCAACATGTGGATATAAGTGGAATGGATACCAAAACGCAAACATCCACTTATACAGTACTGTCACCCAGCACACAAAACATCATAACAAATGAGGGACCAGGAGGGAATAATCAAGGTGGAGAGGGAGCAGAAGCCCATAGTAGGCTGGTTCAAACATCGGAACATACGTTTCCAAATAGTAAAGACAACACACTAACTCACCCAACTCATCCAACAGTCGAAAGTGAATCTTTTCCTAATAACACTCCGGCAAGGGTCAACCACGGCCAAAATACTGATATCACACACCCAGAAGCAACGACAGACGCAGGAACAATGTGGGATATTTTCTTTAAAACATCTCAACTTACACTGGAAGAACTGAACTACCAATCAAATAAGATGGATGTTGAACTGGACTTGCTTAACATCATGGCAACAACAATATCATGGATTGATAAAAAATTAGCTAACTTGAACAAGCTGATAACAAAAGCCCAAGTATATGCAACCTCCTTAAACAGAGACTGTGCCTGCGGGCCAACAATTGACAAATTGGTATCAATCCCAGAAATGCTTACTACCTTTATTGAAGATCTAAAATCACAATCAGCTCAAACAGCAAGTAATAGATTAATTATGACAAACAAGCAAATCACCCAATAAAAGATTCCAAAAAAGGACCGTACAAATCTAACCACAAACATAAACTTGGATTCAATAACCACTAATCAAACAATGGAAACTAGAGGAATCCCAGATAAGGAAAATAACCAGGAAATTCCAACCAGTAACACCGATTCAAATCTGTCACGACGTATGAAGAAAAAACAATAAAAACAATGAAAGCGCCAAAAGTCTACTGAAATTAGAAGGAGCTGGGGTCAGCCCACGCATGTCTCTACAGAGGTTACAATTAATTCCCCTCCAAATCAGGAAAGGCAAGCATCAACCAAACTATACCCGATATTCACTAACACCCAAAAAACAAAATAAATCTTCGGGTGAAGACGATCATACAGAAAAGGTTACACCAAACCCACCAGTGTTTCAGGAATTAATACCTACTGAAAACAGTGGAGCAACAAAGAAAATTGTACAAATAATAAATGAAACTGTTAGTGATAAAATTGAATAAGGGTTGCTTAAGGAAACAATGGGAGAAGGATCAAAAAATCAAAAAGCTGAGTTCACTAACACTCACAATGCACTAGGCGAGACAGTGCAAAGAAACACCACATCCTGAACCTGTGTCAGGCACAACACCAACCTCCGTCCACGCTACAAATACGTGTAAAACAATTCTTCAACCAGAGTACAAATCGAAGGGGAGACACAATACACTGAACAAGGGAACTTAGTACGTCTCCTTCAACACATACCCTCACTGTCTCACATAAAAAGTGAGCATATAGTTTGTGTTCAATTTGAATCAAAAGATGAAGACATCAGTAAAGAAGATACCATAGTGACCTGGTTAAACCAACATACGTCTGAAGCTGTGCTTAGAGAAAAAGATATCTTTAAAAATTGGGGTATTGGTGTAAGTGCACCAGAACAAGAAAAGTACCCATTAATTCTACTGGAGCCAGTAAACATAACAAACGATCGTGAAATAGCACTCACAAGGGATACTGCGAGGCACATCAAAAATACATTTGGACAAAAACTATAAGAAATTAACCATATCAGTTAGGAGACAGGAGGATATGACCATAAGTAGGATTGTAAAACACGATGGGCTACTGAAAACGCAAACAAACAATCAATTCAGTAGGATAAGCAGAGAGTTACAAAGTGGCACTCTTTAGTCCTGATGTCCAAGTGATCACATTAGACACTCTATGGAATCCACAAAGGTCGCCCACTGCAAAACCAATAACATCAGAAACGTCCAGTACACCCTACATTAATCATAAATCACTTTCCAACCTCAAAATAATCTCTTGGAATGTGGTAGGAATACGTAAAGCACTTAAACACGAAACAGCCACAAAAACACTGCAGGAAGGAGACATCGTATGCCTACAAGAGACCTAGGCCACAGATTATGTACACCTTGAAGGTTATGCTGGTTTTCATAAACTAGCAACCAAACACAATCGGTTTGGTAGACCTTCAGGGTGTATCTCGATTTACGTACAACATCTAAAACAGATAATAGTAAAAAGGGTAAAAATCGAGTCAGATGTGTTACAGGGGCTCGTAATAGAGGGAGAAAGGGACAGAGATGATAGTACCCCAATCCTAGTTATAAACCTATACCTAAACGCATAAGGTCAGAAAAATTGAATGCTTCTAAAAATATTATTTCTTTAATAAAGGAAATTTTACATACTAACGTGCTATTGGCTGAAGTGATTGTAGGAAACTTTAATCTGCACCACCTGGTAACATATAAGAATGACCGGTTGTGTCTAACCAGCTCCGAAAGAGTTTTCGATTCCTTTTTGCAAAATTATGACTTAAAGTCCGCCAGAGACACCTGGAAAAGTCTGGATTCCAAGCACTCTGATACTGCCACATTTAAGAACTGTTCCACAATTGATTACATCTTTCTATGCAGCCTGCTCATTCAGAAAATTGTCAACTTTGAAGTTAAAACACATGAAACTAGTGATCACAAATTGTAGCAGGTGGAACTAAATTCTGACATTACACAGGCAGCTGTAGTATCCCACTCAACAGGGATTGAAAAACACACACTAGTTAGAAGGCTAAAATGGAACAAGCATCAGGCAAGGCTGTTTAACGCATGGAAAGAAAAAGAAGAGTGCAAAGATAAGCATCCTGGAAATCAACCTAACTTGGAAAATTGGACGAGGTGGATTGGAGCTCTAAAAGCTATACTTGTCAAAAACCATAAAGTCAGCTTACATGGAACTACAATGTACACCTCACAACTTAGACATAACAACATAAAACTAACCACAATAATACATAAGCTAAAGAGCACAAAAAATTGCAGGAACCCAAGAAACAAGGGAGAGGTGTAAAGACTTAAAAACAGCAGACATCTGCTATGGTCACTTAAACAAGATAAAATAGAGAAAGATTGGGTAACAATACACAAGCTCTCACAACCACATAAACAACGCCAGCTTTGGCAATTCAAAGCAAACCTGGAGAAAGGTAAAGTAGATAGGCGTAACTCTGTACACGCAGATGCCTGGCTGAGACACGTCGCTACAATCCATATTGAAAACGCAATCTCCATAGACCCTGAAAGCTCTGAGGTTTGCCCCTTGTACAGTGCAGATACAGACGAGGAGGCCCCAGTGGAATTCTTGGGTAAAGATCAAGATTGTACCGCAGCTTAACAAGTAATAAAAAGGATAAGAAAAGACGGGGCACCCGGACCCTATGGTCTTCCAGGAGCTATCTTTAGAGAAGATCCCGCATATTGGGGAAAAATGTTATCGAAACTGTTCATCGAATGTAGACTGAAAGCAAAAGTGCCCGACTCATGGCGAGGGTCATTTTTACATCCAATTTGCAAGAGAGGAGACAACACAGACCCAAAAAATTATAGATTAATCGCCCTCTTGGACATTGAAGGAAAAGCCTACGCCAGCACCTTACTGAATGAATTAAATAGATGGATTAAAGAGAACGAAATCCTCCCCCACTATCAGACCGGATTTCGTAAAGGCTGCTCCACAACTGATAACATCGTGGCCATGTCGTATTTAAGCCAGCAAGCAAACTGCAAAAATAATAAACCAGTCTTTGCATGCTTCGTTGACTACTCAGCTGCCTTTGATGGGGTGCCCCGACATAGGCTTTGGGATAAATTGCGTAACTGGGATATCCCAGTAGGTCTCCTCAATGCCATTATTTCATTATACAGAAACACCAGGATCAAAGTGAAGTTAGCAGATAACACCACAATAAAGAAGTGCTTTACAAATCGCAGACTAAAACAGGGATGTGTACTTGCCCCCACATTGTTTAATCTATACACTGCTGACCTGGGGAAGAAGCGTCATAATGCCAGTCTTATAACCCCGAAAATTGGGACCAGCAAACTGCAAATATTACAATATGCAGACGAATAAGTGGTAATGGGCCACACAAACATCGGGCTACAAAGGGGCCTAGACACCCTCAATAAGTATAATGAAAGAAATGAGCTTATATTATATGCTCAAAAAAAGAAAGTAGTCATTTTCGGTCATTTTTCCAAAAAAGCTTTACTGAAATGGCATGTGGGCAAAGAAATCATCACTTCCGCGAGATCGTACAACTATCTCAGGTGCTGGCTAAGTGAAACGGGTAAAGCAACATTACATCTGCACAAAATGAAGGCCAGAGCACAGTCAACAACTTTTGTCCTATGCAAACTAAATGAGTTAATGCATAGTCCAACAACAGACCCCATCAGAAAAGTAATACAAGCTAAAATTAGGGCAACTGCAGTTTATGCACAGCAGGCATTTCCAGGCAAAATGGAAGCAATGTTGGACAAAGCACAATGCCTGGCCTACAAACACATTTTCAAACTCCCTAAATACACTCGCAACAGCCTAATTCGTTTGGAATTCGGACTGAAGCAACAAAGTAAACAATGCTTGGGAATGCACGCAAAATACTACTATCAAGTATTACCAGCCCCAGCCGGAAGTTTAAAGAGCATGCTGAAGCCAATCTATGGAGGGTCTATCAACCCATGGCAATGTTACATGGAAAAAGCTGTGATAATGTTGAGTTTGGCAATTGGAAATTGGCACAAAGGGTCGATAAACTATCTGGCCATTAAAAACTCAATTAATAAACAATGTTTCCAACTGCCGCACACATATGACCTAGCGGAATATGTAACAGGAAGAGGTCCACCAGGGCTGTTAACATCATGTGCAAGGCACAAAATCCAGCTCTATCTTAATCAAGCTCTGGGAAGGAAAGCACTCAAAAACATTATATGGGCCAGATTAGTGCCCCTCCCAATTAAAGAATTAAACCCTGGGTGGAAGTCCCTTGAACACAAAATCAGATGTAGAATCTGTAACTTCAAATATGAATCTCTGCTACACTTGAAATGTTGCTGTCCCGGTATGCTTCAGCCCCGTCAGAACCTTTTTAAACAAATGTGGCTGCGCAACGGGGTCCTGACAGTAAAAGAAGCTGTCTCTGTACTCTTTGCCTGCACTCTACCTCCAGACTTGGCCAGGTTTGGGAGATACATGGCCGAGCTCCGACTTAGGCTTATGAAAGAAGAGGGGCCAGGCAATACAAAAGTCAATCAGGTTTATTAAATATTTTGTCTCCAGTAACCAGCCGGTGAAGTTGTTATTTTAACTCTTAAATCTTAGAACTCGTATGAAATTTTGCAAAAATGTTGAACTGGCAATCTCTTGTCGTTTTACTAATGTATAAATTCATCCTTTTACTATGCTTTGATAGTCCTGTATGTTAATGCTTTTTCATGGATACTTTTTTAAACAATGGTTGTTCCAACTTTCTTTTTCATTGTATGTAAGTTGTATTGCAAATGGTTTTAAGTAACTAAGCAATATAAATAAAATAAATTCATTCATTTATTCATTCAACTGTTACTTTTGACAATCCTCCCTCGTCT
Organism: Lissotriton helveticus; assembly: GCF_964261635.1. Classification (NCBI taxonomy): domain Eukaryota; kingdom Metazoa; phylum Chordata; class Amphibia; order Caudata; family Salamandridae; genus Lissotriton; species Lissotriton helveticus. Next base: position 1,503,731,316 of record NC_136059.1, on the reverse strand, counting down.
TTTTTCTGTTTCTTTTTTTCCTTTTTCCCCCTTCTCTCTTTTTTGTTCACTTTTTGGCACTCTGTTTATGTCGTGTCTTTGACTTACTAAAATCGGAAGGGGGTGTTTCCTTGCTCCTGGATTTAACTTCTGGGTTGCATGCACGCACGTTCACCCGTTCAGACATGCATCGGACCACTGACTGCATCTGCCATGGTTTTGCAGCACTCTGAGAAATCTACAATCATTTAAGTTTACTTTGGACACCACAAGCACGCTTTTTGGCAGCGGATGGAAAATGTGTTTGATTTCCGCACAGTAAGCTACAGTCAACGCTTCATTCTTTGAAGACTTTCTGTCATCTTTTATCGTGTTAATTGTGTTTTAAGATGATATGTTTCTTTCTGTGCAGTGCAGTGAATTTGTTTTTAATCATTTCGACTATTTCCAGTTGTCTCCTCGGGGTGCTCAAATTGTAGGTTTTAGGTAACTGTTTGCTTTTCGTTACCACTTCTTTGTTTTTCAGTAGTTTTCCAAATCTCCTCATTTGCACGTCACTCCTTTTTTAGCTGCATGCATATTTTTTGGAGTAGTGTTGTCTGAATATGTATCTACAACTTTGGCATATCATACCATCCCGTATGTCTTTTCAGGTTTCTTCATTTAATACCATACGAGGAGCAGCATGTGTTTCTTTGCATGAAGGTCTGTCTTTTTTACCACAGTGGGTTTGCGTCTGGTGAAGGTTTCTTGTCATTTTCTTCTCTTTGGGCTTGGTTATTTAGGAACATTGTTAGGTTATGGAGTAAGAGTTCTGGTTAGAGTTGTTTCCTTTCAATCTAACTCCTCAAATGTTCTCCTCATGGCCGTTTGTGAGATTTTTTTTGCATGAAAATGTTTAAATAGAATGTATTTTGACATTAATTCATTTGTTTGTAGATTCCCCTAACGACGGGCAACTGTTAATGCCCAAAATACATTGGGAATTGTTTAACAGCCATGGGATTCATGTAACTATCTTCTAAGGCATGTGAATCAAGTTTTCCCTGTGATGTGTACAAGCTTTCTCAATCAATTTTGAATGAGTCACAGTCAGCGTTCCAGCGATTACTTCATGATGGACTTTTTGTATCTTTGAATGTTGCTTTTGATTTTCACTTGGAACACTTACTAGTGATATCTGATTAATTTTGAATGTAAATGGTTAACACTCTTTTGAGTGTATATTGGTAGTGCACCTGAAGTCTAGGACATTTGTTCTAGACTCCCTATTCACTTTGAATCGGGGGTTGGGCCGAGCCTCCTCTGAGGGGGCACACTTTACTGTTTGACTTTGTTTCTATTGATGACTTCGCAGTTTCATTTGTTTTCTTGAGTGCATACTGGCTGTTATTTTGTATTGCAAACATTCTAACAGTGGCATATTATGATTTCAGCAAAACAGGCAATTAAAGGCCAAAAGTCTGGGGTTATACCACACCAAGGATGTCAGGTCTAACATTAAAAAAACAAGTAATGTACATAACATTTCCAAAAATAAAAACATAAATAATTATCAATTAATCAATTATTAGTATACTATACTTCCAATACCACTCAATTCCCCTGAAAACCAGCAACCCTCCACGAAAATATAAATGATAAAGAAAATTGAAACATTTAATCATACTGTAAAATGTCAAAAGGAATAATTTATTAGAACAATTACGAAATAAAGCAATCTTCATGATTAATCATCAATTGCATCATCAGTTAACAATTAAAAAATAAAAAATAATCAGCACTAAAATAAAATTATATATACTTTACTCAACGCTGTTCCCCTACAAAACTAACAACTCACTATTAAAATATGAATAACAAACAAAATTCAAAACATTGAGATATATTGTAAATTATTTAAAAAAAGATTCCAACAGTAAAAATTTAAGTTTAAATAATTAATAATAAATTACATAGTTTATAAACAGTAACAAATGATTTAGCATTAATATAAAATATGAGTAATTTCAAAAACCTCCCAGACTATTTCTCAACAAAGACAAACAACCATCTATTACAATAATAGTAATTAAAAAATAACTACTCAAAATTTAAAAATGCAAATATATGTTAAAATAACAAATTGAGTTTAAATATATAAAGTAACAATTAAACAAATAAACAATTTAAATAATTGTAAATCAATATATATTCAATTTAAAGTTCAATAATCAATAAACAATAACATTACATTAATTATAATTGAAAGTACTTCCCACCCTATTGCCCTACAAACTCAACAACTCCCACTACATTATAAATTACTAACTCGATTAAAAAACATAATAAAGTAAACATTTAAAACTACAAACTATATAATACAATAATAACAATTATACTAACAATGATAACACCTAAAATTCATAAAACTAATATATATTAAATTGCACAAAAAAGTTTATTTTTAATTCTATATTTAAGTAAACTATATTAAAGAAAAACAATATTATGTAAAATGATACTGTATACCAAAACAACAATATTCTTGACACCGATATTTAATGACAATATTTCGACACTAAAGATTTTTCTTTCACAATATCAAAAACTTCATACTTTATCCAAACACCTGAGCATATCGTCTCTCTCTTCACAGGCAAGTGAAACTTGCAGCTCACGAGTATTTGCAACAGGTAAGTGAAAGTGTCTCCACTGATTATGAACTTATTGAGAAGCCTGTGGGTCAATGTACTATATGGACGCATTCCCATACAGCTTGTGTGTAAGGTAACACCAGCAGTTCACTAGCTATACTTAACACAATGAGGATGAACTCACCACTTTTCGCTTTTGTACTTGTTCACTAACATCCCATAAGAGGATCTCTGAGGTATGGGCATATTACTACCACCATGAAGGTATCAGTGGGAAGGAAGTATTGCTTTGTCTGACAACTCTGCTAGAACCTGCCTTGTATTCTCCAATCTTTCTTCCTGAAAACCCTGGAATTTTCCAGAATCCTCCTTGGCACACCCATTCCTGGTAGTGTATGGCCTGTTAAGATGCATTGCTTCTAGGATTCCCCTGTGAGATGATCTATCTGGGGTCTATCAGAAAATGCTTCTTTTTTGCTGCATGAGTCTAGGGCTCTAAGCACAAGGAGGAGATACCCATCAAGTTGGCAAGCTAGCTGGTGCATGTAAAAAGTCAAGATGCTACTGATGTAGGGGAGGTTTTTATTATTTATCACAACTGGAAAATGAAGGTCAGTAAGCAGCTTCCGACCATCTATGTATGTATGTATTTATGTATGTACGTGTGTATGTGTGTCAGAGGTCTGTACAGAGGGAAAGGCTAAGATACAGCCAATGAGTGATTTCAGGGGTAGCTGATTTCTAAGAGTAAAAGTGAAATGTTACTGCATCATGTTACAGTGATCTTCAAGGATTTGTGTTTCAACTCTTTCTTAAATTGGGGCAGGGTTGAGGCAATCCGGATTAATACGGGATGTCGTTCCATTTACTGGGTGGATACAAGAATAAGATTAGTTGCCTTTTTTGTGCTTGTCTCCAGTCTGATTGGTGTCCTGGTTGCTTTTGTGTAAAGAGCCACCAGAAATGGGGAGTTTGCCTGATACATAGGGTGTTAGTTATGATGGCTTTGTATTTTGATGTTTTACAGATCCTTAGATCTCTGTGGCAACAGTGCCTGATAACAGATGAGAGGGATATAAAAGACTTTAAGAAAGACTTGACAGATAATGTTTTAACACCCATTACCAAAACATTTGCTCCAGTGTCGACATCAACATTGGCCAGCTGAGTGAGAAGGCCAGCATTTAACTTTGGGGCACCCTCAGCTAGAGAGATTCTGATATCCACAACATTCCAAACTCAGTCTAGGCTTGAGAATATTTATAAAAGTAAAAAAGGGAAGATATTTTTAGAATCACTGGCCACATGGCAACTTTGAAAAAATGTAATGCTTGCCTGTAGATACTCTTAATTATTGTACTGTAAAATCTTGCTTTTATTAAGGATACACAGGCAAGCATTAACCCACCTACTGAATAATTAAGAAGCATATATCCTGAAAGGTAAAGTTAAGTTTACTCGAACTCCTTTTGTGCTCATGTGAACGTCTGGAAAATATGGTCTGCTGATAAAAATTGATATTATTGCTGTGGATGTCCAAAGTAAAGGTGGTGTTAAATCATATGCATTCTCTAATGTTTTTAGTAGAATTCAGACTTTCCTTCGCAATACCTAAGAAAATATTTTACCTTCAAAGGGACTGGTAGCCACAAAAACTAATAAACTTTATAACACAAGATCAAGACTTATAATTTTCATACAATAGTAAAGTATGTTCTTTCAGTCACCAAGGAACCATCTTTTCTGATTCTATACATCAGTAATATGGCCCTCTTATAATCAATACACAAATTCAAATCAACCAGTCTCCTGCTTATCAGATTGCTTTGAGTATCTAACTAAGACTGAGGATTAAGTGTTAAAGGCAGTGGAACTCAAACAAAGGTGACACACAAGGTCCAGATACAGTCCAAATTGATTTCTTTAAGGTTGAACCTTTGTTATGGAGTGTTTACCTTATCTATTTATTCACTCATGTACTGAGGAACCTCTCAAAGTATTAATTGTGCCTATTTATTAAAAAGGATAACACAATGTTCCTAAAGAATTCTGAACCTATTTGCATGCTAGAATGAGGTGGGTAAATTGTTAGGTAAGCTATTATGTGTCTATCTATCGAATTATTTTGAATCTAAGCATGCTATTAGTAATTGTCAAGCTGGCTTTCTCCTAGGCATGTGGATCATAGAACAAGTGCTCCTATTACATCTTCCTAAAAATTAAATATTTCTGTGACTTAAGAGTAATAATGGACAAAATCGGGAGACCCAGATTAAGAGGGCCCCGCAGGTGTTAGACAATGATTCTCACATTTTATTTCCTTATATTAAAACAGGTGCTGTATCCTTGCTAAGAGAAATCATATGTCTCTAAGAATATCATTGCTACATATGGACTTTAAAAAAAGATTGTTTAGGTCTCTGTCACTGATCTTAAAATAGCACATTGATACTTTGTATACATAGAATAATCAATCTCAGAGCCTTTTTGGCCTCTTAAAAATGTATCTCTTATTCAGTATTTACTATGAAGGTGTTTCAGCATGGCACACCACTATGGGCCTGACTTAGAGTTTGGTGGACTGCTTCTGTCATACAAACGTAACCAGGGCCGGACTGGCCGTAACAAGCAACAGGTGTTTCCCTGGTGGCTGGAGGGGTGGGGTGCGGTTTTGTAGACGTGGGGGCTGGTTTTGTCACTGGAAGCCGGTTTTGCAGCAGTGCTGCAATATCTGTCCCCTGTAACAAAAGCGGGAACAGTGCTTCTTACTAGCACTTCTACTCCCCGGCTCCAGGCCCTGTTGAGCAGCAATCCTCTAGGGATGGATGCTTTTCCAAGTCCGGTCCTGAACGTAACAGGTATCTTATCCACCTTATTTCAAGTGCAATTGGTTATTATGCACTTGTAATAGCCAAACAGGCTATTGATCACATCTGTGACGGAGTAACCCGTCCCCCAAACTCTAAATCAGGCCTAATATCTGATGTAATCAGGGTCATGTTCTTTTGTTTGATATGTAAATATTACGCTACCAAAACCGCAGTTAAGATATCTTTTTGCTATTGGAGTTTTGCTGCACCTGAAAAGTATTTCTCATTGAAAAGGCCATACAATACCAAATCCAATCACACTACATAGATGTGTTGCTATATACTGTTAAGCATCCTCAGGGGATATTCTCAAGAATGTGTGATAATCAGCACAAAATAAGCATAACACAAATTTGCACATCGCAGTCTATCGCGGGAAAACAACCCTGTGTTAACGGCGTATTCACAACACGGCGGTACCATGTGATAGGCTCACGATAACACGTCAAATGTCCGCGTTAAAAGCAACGCGATGCCGAAAAAAACGCGAAAAACCAACGCGAAAATAGTAGCGATGAGGCCAATCGCGATACAAACATCGGCGATAACCAGCGACAGGCCTGCGATTCCCACGCATCATGCGAGAAAATGCTCCATAAAAGCAGAGTAAAAAAACGGTGAGATGACAACATACGAGGACCACCCCACAGCCGTGATGTAGAACAAATGACCACTGTCCCGTATCAGATAGGCATCTCCTCACAAACAGCCACAATGTACATTGACATGCATTCTGTATGTAACCTGCACCAATGCTGAAACATACATGGAACACACTGTGAAACCGCATCTCCTCTTCACATTGCAGAGGGACAATCAACAAACCCTGCACACAGACGTGCCATGTCCATGATCAAATAATAATGAAAGCATGGACTAATGTAGGGGCAGTGACTCCCCCTTACGTACATGTTGTCCAGGTCGTGGGACTTGAGTCACAGGGTACATCCTTGCATCATGGCGGCACATATCAGAGCCCAAAATAAGCCCTGTTGTCAATTGTAGGCCACAAATGACAGCCAAAATGGAATGAATTGGGACACATGTGAAACGCTGAAGAGTTGGATGCGATACCAACTGTGACACACAGAACTGGCAGTCCGAATACATGAAACCCTAAACTGCCTCATTGCCCAGAGGTGACACATCTACCATTCATTAACAAATTCCAAAACTGCTAGCACTACATGTCGTACCCACACTTGTCTGAGTGAAGTACCTGTACAGATGAGTGACATGCATGCAGGGAATGTGTCATGGAATGCCTTTATTTGCACATGCTGTGCCTGTGGTCATTCATCGTACTGTCCCGAGATTGCTAAGGAACGTCACAACGTGACGTCAACATGAGAAGAAATTGTCAATGATGGTGTTCCTACCACTATTCCTGCTGCGGCTGCAGTGGGGTATGGTCCACCTGCCTCATCTTCATCATCATTGTCCGGTGCATATGGCATTCGTATCCTTGGGGCATTGCTGTGACCAACTTGCACAGGATGTCTGGGCTGTACAGGAGCCTTCCACCTGTGACGTCCAGGCACCTGAAACATGACTTCAACATGCCAAATGTGCGCTCCACGATACCCCCGGTGCGTTTGTGGGCCAAATTGTACTGTCTCTGTGCCTGAGTGTTTTGGTCTCGGAGAGGTATCATCATCCAAGTGCAAAGTGCATTTCCTTGGTCACCAATGACAGTGCAGAGAGACATGAGTCAAGACTGCGTACTATATGATGTGTTGGCAGGCTCACTGGTTCATTGGTGTGTGATATGTGTGACTTAGTGATTCCTGTATGACATGAACTGCTTGTTGTAAATGAGCGGCATCAATGTGTATTACGTAGCCTCACTGCTGCTCTTCCCTCTCCCCGAGCATAGCCACTAGTGTGCACAGTGTGGTTGCATCACTTGCACCCCTACGGCACACTATTGACATGCCTGTCTGCACATGTCCACAAGCCTGACTATGACACAGTGATGATGTGTGCTGAAGGTGGCCGGCCACGTGTGTGCCGGCCCATTGTAAGGACAGGGCTGACAGATGTAGAGCACCTTCCTGGCTGAACTCGTCATGCGGTTGAGGGTAGATCTTTGGTTTATGCTGCGCTAATAGCGACACACACAACAGTTGGCATGTGTGATCCCTGACCCCGAGCGGGCATGCCCTCCCCCATGTACTCCTTCAGCTGAGCCCGCACTTTAGGGGCATGCCACATATCAACATTGTCCATTGCGGGACGTGTGGCGCAGACACTACAACAGAGACACACACATTAGTTACTTCCTTTGCAAGGCCTGAACTTAACCACACCCAGATCCATGTGTGGAGGAGCCACACACCTATGCTGTACTTTTGTACGTCTGTCCACTCCGCTTAAGCTCACAGGGAGGTACAACACAGCTACATATCCCTGGTCTACCCCACTGCCTGCAGTGACATGGTTGCACCCACTGTACACAGCACAATGTAATGTGGTACGGCCTGGGGCCCCATGCATACATAATGACCACATGGACACACTGAGTGAGTTTGTGGAACTGGCTACTGGTACGTGCACCCGGCCCATTTTATTGCCAGGGTCACATGTCCAGTGACGCCTGTGCTGGATGGGTGTTGGGTAGTGTAAGGCTTGGTGCTGGCAACAACCACAACAGTGATCAGACAATCAGCAGTACAAGGTTCAAACAGCAAGGGTCCCTGACTTGAGCAGCACAGAGTTAGTGGCCCCGGATGCACTGCGGCTCACACAGGCACAGCGCCACAGGCGGTGACTTGCGGTGCACTGAGGTAGGGCCACGCGAGCTGAGCGGATTCTCGTCGATGTCCACGGTGAATGTCGTGGAGGGTTGTGGGGGACAGTGGAAGGGGTCCTTCCAGGGCATGATGCAGAGGGCAGAAGCAAGCAGAAACAGGCAAATGGCGGAGTTGAATGCTACAGACTCATCTTTACCACCATGTCAGTATCAGCTACATGATGATGAAGACAACCCCCAGCCCATGGACTCAGATGCCACCAAAGTTCAATCAGAGAGTGTCCATGAATTTCGGGGCACATACTTAGTGGCACCAGAGCTGAAAGGGGATGCAGTCTGTGATGAGGCCTGTACAATGACATGAAGTGTGCCAATAAGAGAGCAAGACTCAGTTCAAATTGTGTGACCTACTCCACCGCAGTGTGTGCCGGAGGCAGAGGTCAGCAGTGGCCCACAGCCACATGCCGTAGGCCTGCGATGCACAGTTAGTGGCACCAGTGCAGTTGTTGGTAGTGTCCCATCACCTCCGTAACGGAGAGCCTTTTTTCCGCCGGACTGAAGCGCGTCTTCCTCTTACTCCTCTCCTTGCGTACTGTGACATGAACACTGCCAGGAAGAAATCAAGACTCAGTTCCAAATATGTGACCTAGTTGACCGCAGTGTAGGCCAGAAGCAGCAGTCAGCGTGGGTTAACTGATGTCCAGCCATCTCCTCCTGGATCTCTAACACACGACGTTGGAATGTCATGTGGAGAAGATTTGTAGCTGACTGAGGTAGTGGCACCAGAGCTGAGCGGGTGTGTGTAGCCTGCGATGATGCCTTGTCCTGCCCGATACGGACTGCATTGAATTGGTGTGAGACCTACAGGACCGCAAATGTAGGCTGAAGGCCGAAGTCAGCCAGGGCCCACAGACAAGTGTGGTTGGAATGCTATACACGGAGTTGGTGGCACCACATTGAAGGGAGTATAGTGATATGAACTCTGCCATACAATTAGTACTCTGCCATAGTGTAATCAAGACTCAGTTCCAAATGTTTGACCTACTAGTCCGCTGTGTCAGCCAATGGAGTACGTCAATGAGAAAGGAGTACTGGGGGCCTGTGTTGCGGAGGCCGTGATGGTCTGAGGAGGCTGCCAAGGCCGGGGGCCTCGGCCTTGGAGCTTGCAGTGGCACGTGGTGGGCCTTCTTTGACACATGCTGGTGTCGGCAGGTGAGCAGTGACGCCTGGATGCACAGGAGAGGGCATGATGGCTTCAGGTACCAGCGGCCCTGGGTGCAGGAGGCGAACAGGATTGCAGGCACCACCGTTCACGGCGGCAGCCTCGTGGTGAGGTGAGAGGCTTAGCCCTGGCAGGGACAGTGGCCATTCCCGAAGAGGACCACGCCCAGGGCTACGTGCTTTTTATTCACACCCCTACGCTACTCTGGCGTTCGCCGGGCCAGCCCACTTCGCACACGCTTACAGGGGGGACATAACAAGCTACATTTCTGTGATCTTCCCCACTAGCTAGGGTGACATGGTTGCGGCCACTGTCCACTACACTCCATACACCAGCGGTGTATGTTGACTTGGATATGTGTGTGATCTGCATACTGCAGTCTGTCCAGCACATCCACGCCACACTTGGGATTGTGTACATTCTCATTCATGGGTCACTTGCCTCCTTTGCACATGCCTGGTTCCCACCTCTCCCCACATTCTGATAATGTGTGGCTGAGGTGCCATGCCGTTGATGGCTTGTGTACATGGATGGGCCAGGTTCCCACAGTAAGTTGTGCTGTATGTCTGGTGGGTGGGCATGTTGTTTGGCATGTCGTATGTGACTTTGTGATGTGTGCATTCCCAAAGTTGTAAATTGCATGATTGTGTATTTGAGGTGTGTGGTGTGTTCGTTTGGTACTTACCAACGAGCAGTGCATTTCCGTAGGGAGCGCTGGTTGATGATGGACTGTCGGAAGATGTATGAATCAAGCACACTGCCTCGGTAGTTGGCGACGATATTGGTGAAGAGTGCCTGGTGGTCCACCATTGCCTGCACTTTGATGGAATGCGTGTGCTTTCTGTTGTGGTAATTGTGTGCAGTGTCAACAGGGGGCACAAGTAGGACATGTGTGCAGTCAATTGCCCCAACATGTGCGGGAAGCCAGCTATGGCGTAGAAGCCTTGCTTGGTCTCAGCTGTGTGGGGGAAGTATAGGTACTGGGGTACCAAGCTGATGATGGCATCCAGGACAGGTTTGAGGAACTTTGATGGGCTGGGTGTGAGACTCCTCCGACTCTGACGGTTGTTGGTTGGAAGGTACCAGAGGCCAACAAGTGCAGCACAGCCAGCAGCTTTGTCTGAGGTGGGATGTTGGTTGTCTGCTGTGTTGGTACCGTCAGCCTGTGGGCAATGATTTTCAGGATGCGGAGGATGGTTGTCCTTTTGAGCCTCAGTGGGCAATGACATACTCTGGTGTTAAGTCTGTGAGACTGGTGCGTTGTATGAAGATCCGCTTTCTGTGTCTGCGCAGCCTCTGTGGTGGTCCGGGGGGGGGGGGGCGGGGGAGGTGGCGGGCCTGGGGTGGTGGCGGTGGGTGTTGTGGCCCTGTTGGGGCTCCGAGCTGCATAATCAGTAGCTCCATGGCTTCTGTTTGTATTCAGGTGTGGCTCTGGGCTGGGCCCCATTTTCTGGTGCAGCCTGTCGTCTGACTTTACACCAGGTCAGAGCAGGTGTTAATTTCCTGCTGCCAACGCGCCTTATCACCTGTTTTGTGATCTTATCGCCGATCTGGCTGGTCCTTGAGAATGTTGCGGAGTGGTGTTGTTGCGGCTTTTGGCACGGGAACGCCTACTCTGCATCTCATTAGCGATAGTTGCCGGGCTCATCGGTGACGATGTTTTCTGCGGCTGCTATCGCAGGTAAACTGGTGATATGGGCTGTTATCACCAGCTTGTGAATGGGGTGATAGTTTTGTCGCCACTTTGGCTGAGATAAAGTGCTGTTAACTCGGCGATAAATCCTTGAGAATATGCCCCAATAAGTTATGTCATCAGCACCAACATAAGAAATCAACTACATCAGAACCTCTCTACCACTTAGCTCAATAAAGGCTAAAGCGTAATAAGTAATAACAATATTTTCAAGAAAATTCATACTTACCTTATCTTTGTTTGGCTCACATATTTAAAGTACATTGTCTGGTGGCATGCACAACCTTCTAAAGGTTCTAAAAATACACATATTTCTGAATGGGCTGTATGGCATACACCACTAGAATAACCCATACAAACATACTGCAACTTGAACCATTTGTGATAGATTCACCCATACATTATATATTCTTCAACATTGTATAATGTTTTAGAATATTCACTGAACTGCTGGAAATAAATATTACCACCTTATAAATGATCAGTCTTTGTTGATATTGTCAATAGCACTACATGAGAACTTTTTAATGTCAGCATATGCACCAAAATCCACATGTAATTAATATATTGTAACAAGAGACTTCGGTTTTTAACACATATTTTGTCAACAGGACTTTGATTTAAGTTACATCCTATTTGAACATAGGGCTGCAACTTACACTGTACCGCTCAGTCTCTGCCTTGTTTAAATGAAGTAGTGTTTGCACTTAAAATGTTACTGGTACTTAAACTGGGAACCATCTACGTTTAACCATACTGAATCAGACATGTTTCCAGTACCACATTATTTCCATTTCGTACATGCATTCTTATACATGTACATGAAATCAATCTATGCTGTGTTGTGGACAGTTTACAGCCTACTTTGTTTTCTAAAACAATCCTGTGGTTTATGGAGTCATTTGAGGAGTAGTAGCTTGGATGATGTCATCAGTGATGTTATCAGTGATGTCATGATATTTTTATTTTTTAAACAGACTTTATTAAGTTTTCAAGTTGCTCACAAACATGGATTTCCAGATACATTTCTAATACATAAAAAACGCCATCCAAAAATCAGTGGTCAGGATGTCATTTGAGACGTCATCAGTGATGTCATCTATTATGTCATTTAACAAGTCATGAGTGATGTAATATGAGCGCCCTAAGCAGTGCATGGTGATGGTGCAAGTTAGAATTAGTAATTTCAGTGTTTTTTGGTTTTGAAACTCACTTTAACACTTAACTATAAAATCACTTTAACCTTTTTTTCATTGAATTTCTGGGGACTGGTATAAAGTAAGAAAAGATGATATTACCACACTTAACTATAACGTCTCTTTAACATTGCTTTTTTCCAGTGAATGTCTGGGCTTTTTTAAATCAAATTTAGCCAATGTCCCCATTGTGCACTGCCTTCAGCAATGTGCATCGGGAGGTTGGCCTAGTCATAGCCCTGCAGGTGTGTAACCCACCACACCCTGCCCATCATGTTCAGCTTTCTATCCCTGCCACCTTACCTTCTGTCCACCATTCTTTATGTGTGTTCCCTGACTCCCTTTCTCTGTTCTGTTATTCTGCCACTTTTCTGCCACTGTCCCGTTACTGCCCTGCCCCTGCTGCCCCCTATCCTCTGTTTTCTGTGTGAATGCCCCTGCCCCCTCTCTCCTTGTCTGTTGTGCTGGCACAGCCCCTGTGCTGCCACTTCCTTCTGTTGCTGCACCTCTCCTCTTTTCCCTATCCTCCAAGTGTGCGCCCCTGCCCTGTCCCTTCATGGTTTGTTTTGCTGCCACTGCCCTGCACTGCTGTCCTTGCACACCTCTACCCAGCCTCCTTGTTCTTGGTGTGTGTGTGCCCCTGTCCTCTCTCTCCCTGGTTCATTGTGCTTCCACTGCCAAGGCCTCTGTCCTTACCCCGCCCCCTCATGTTCTCCGTGTCTGTGCTCCTGCCCCTTCCCTTCCTGGTCCATTGTGCTGCTACTGACCCAACCGCTTGCCACTATCGTCTGTTGCTCTTCCTGCCCCTAACATTCTCACTGCCCCCCTTTCGCCATGTTTGTGTCCCGGCCCCTCCTGCCCTGCTCTGTTTTGATGCCACTGCTCGTCACTGCTGCTCCTTCCCCCTCCTCGTCTCCTTATCAGTGCTCCTACTCCCTCCATCCCCTGTCTGTTGTATTGCCACTGCCCTTGAGCCATTGTTGCCCCTCCCGCTTCCCTTTGTACCCTGGTTCCCATTCCCTGGTTTGTTGTCCTGCTGCTGCCTTCCATTGCTGCCCCTCACACTTCACCCTGGGACCCTGTTCTCTGTCTGCATGCCCCCCCCCTCGCTGGTCCCCCCTCGCTGGTATGTCATACTACCACTACCCCTGAGCTACAGTTGCCCTCTGTTGCTGCCTTTGCCTATGCCCCTCCCCCTTCCCCACTGGTCCTCCATTCTGTGTGTGTGTACCCCTGCTCCCTTCCTCCCCCCTCCCTGGTCCATTGTACTTCTACTGCCCCAGTGCTGCTACTGCCCAGTATGACTGCCAGTGCTTTAAATGGGCCGGTACCCACCGGTACTGAGTACCGGCACTTTTCAGTTTTCTCCCCCTGAGTACCGGAACTTATTATCGGGCAAAGAGAGTACCAGTACTCCATGAAGCAGCAGGGCTCAGGCCCTGAAGTACGGGTACGTGCAACAGATGGTGCGTGTTGATGTGCTGCTCTGGTTGGCAACAGCCTGTGTATTTCTGTGTATTCCTGCAGTATTAGGTTCTCATCAGGCGCCCAAGCCCATTGGGATCAAAGGGCTTCAGACCCCCCCACCCTCCCCCGTCGTGTGTGGCAGCCCGGGATGAGACAGCTTCCTGGGCGCGCACACAGCCCCACCCAAGTACTTCACAGGTCTTTAACCGCATGCGTGCGGGCAGAATTCCGCTCGTACGCGGAGATATGCGAAACCGCACTTTACGTGACGAGCTGGGCTCGTCATCAGCGTACCAGGAGGCTACCTCATGACGAGCCCAGCTCGTCATCAGCGTGGAAGGGGTTAAAAGACCAATTGCTTTATAATGAGTCTTTGTTGTTTCTCACCCCTTCTTAGAGCCCCTGCATCTCCACTGCTGCCTATTGCTGGAAGAATTAGCCCCTGAAATGTAACTCTAGTTGCGCCTCTGGTTCTTATTGGCTTCGCAACAAGAATCGGGATATGGTCAGAGGTGCCGAGAGTGGAACTGAAGAACCAGGGTCGAATCCCGACGTCCGCTCACCATCCTGTGGTTCTGAACATAACCAGGGGTCTTAAGAAAGTAAGCTTTATTGCAGATGTTCTGATTGAATGTAAATCGCTTAAATGCCCATGGCCCAAATTCGCTCAATATCAAACTGCCAAAGATTAGGCTCTGTACATATGACATACAAGCTGTTGCTTGCATGTCTCTTATGTAAGGAGGCAGTTTAATTTTGCGTGAATTTGGCCCATGGGCATTTAAGCGCTTTACATGACAATCAGAGCATTTGCATTAAAGCTTAAATACGTGGCTATTATTAAATTCCTGGCTCACAGACACGCCCCTAAATACCTACCCAGTCTAATTAGTGAGTACCGGCACTTCTAATTTCCCATTTAAAGCACAGATTACTGCCTTTAGCCATCTCCTCTCCCCCATCCATTCTCCGTGTGCATGCCCATGCCCCCCTCCCTCCTGGTTCCTTATGCTGCCACTGCGTGTATCAGAACCTCACACATCCCGGGGGCGTGGCTTGGATGGCAACGCAGGCGGTTGCCTAAGTTCGAGAGCTCCGTGACCCCGGGGAAAGAACTGCGAAAAGGAACGGCGAAAAGATCTACAACTACCACTTTGTGGATGTAAGAGGTGTAGGAGCATAAGGAGCAGCCGGAGAGGAAGCGCGGAGGAGCGGAACACTTGTAGGAGACAGAAAACAAGCCGATCCCCTCAGGGCAGTGAGCAGAAGGGGGGCGGAGCAGTAAGAAGGACGAAGCTCCCTGATCAGTCCGCAGCTGTCACTGATCGAGCCCGGCACAAGGAGGAACGCCGAGCAACAGCGAAGCCAAGACAAGCAGGGCTATACGGAAGGCAAGCCAAGTGCAAGTAAGGAGCCGGAGCACAACGGAGAAGAAACGGAACTGAAAGCTGACCCCGCAGCGGCCATCTTGCGCACTCCGCCGCTGGGCAGCAGGGAGAAGCGTGTGCGGTGAGCCCCACAGCAGCCGACTGCGAACACGGCGGCGAACAGAAGTAAGTCCGCTTCACCCCCGCAGACAAAAAAAAAAAAAAAAAAAAAAGAAAAGCGCAGCTGAGGCAGGAGGTGAAAGGGGATTATCCGGAGCAGGGCAGAATATACGGCGGCCATCTTAGTGGGGGCACAATAACAGCCAGCATTCCGCCAAGCCAATCGACCACAACACGTCGCCCTCGCCCGGCCCCAACAACTCCGGCGCATAGAAGACAAAGGGCATAAGTAGAAGCGGTGAAGAAACAAGGAACTGGGGGCCCAAGAGCAAGCACCGTCCTGCCTAGTAAGGGGGATATCGGTGGCGGCCATCTTAGAGGGGAGGAACGACCGCCCAACAACAGAGCAGGCAAACAGGGCAGCCATCTCAGAAGGGGACCCCACCGTACCCGGCGACATATACCGAATAGGCAATACGTAGCGACGTAGAGAGGGGCAGACGGAAGTAAGAAGCAGCCAGCTGGCAGCATTACCCCTAACCGAACAAAGAGGAAGCGCAGACCTGCTGGGGAGGAGCAGACAGCTGGGGCGGCCATCTTAAAGGGGAGAACAAATACCCTACCCCACGAACAGCGGGAGCAGAGCGGCAGAAGAGCGGGAAGCAAGAGCACAACACCGCCAGTAAACAAAGTAGCGGCACAGGCCACTCAGGTCTGTAGGGCTGCACAGAGAGAAGGCAAGGCACAGTCAAGTGCGAGCAAACCCAACGGTAAACCCGCAGGCAGGCAAACAGTCAGTCCTGCGTAGGACACGTACCCTGACCTGCACCAATACACAAGAGCAACTGCCAGCAGCGTCACACAAAGGGGATACTAGACGTCCAAGCACAGAGCCCTGGCGTCCGGGAAAACCAGGACAAGGACCATAAGGTGGCCAAGCAGGTTTACCTTCGGAGCCACTAAGGCAGACAAAGACTCGATCGACACAAGAAACAGCCTATCACAAGAGACACAACAGGCAGGCCAGCAAAAGCAAGACAGCAGGTCAATATACCAAGGAAGAAGAGGTTTCGACAGAATGTCAAACAGCGACATAAAAAAAATCAGGAAAGATCTGGACTCACCTGTGAAACTGAAAGGCTTGCAAAACACGGAGCCAGCAATGGACCTGCTCTTAAAAAAAATAACCGAA
Source organism: Lissotriton helveticus (assembly GCF_964261635.1). Taxonomy (NCBI): domain Eukaryota; kingdom Metazoa; phylum Chordata; class Amphibia; order Caudata; family Salamandridae; genus Lissotriton; species Lissotriton helveticus. The sequence goes on along the minus strand of NC_136059.1, from coordinate 1,503,714,822 downwards.
TCAAACGACCTCGCCAAAGCGACCAGGAAATCCATGGACAATGTGCAGCTAGAGCTCACAGCCATACGGGCGGATCAGAACAAGATAACAAGCAGAGTAGGGGAAGCTGAAAGAAGAATCAGCGACATAGAAGACAAATCTAACATCATGGACAAGGATGTACGATATATCTCAAAAATCTCCAGTAATATGCAAAGGCTGCTTGCGGAACAGGAAGACAAGAACCGCAAAGGCAACATCAGGATCCTGGGAGTACCAGAGGAGGAGGAAGAGGAGGCAGGCTCCTGCACAGCACTGCTTGAGGCACTGATACCTAAAATAACTGGTCTAAACTTTGAAAGAACCTTCGAGATCGACAAGGCCTACAGAGTGCCGGCCATAAGACAACAGCACATGAAGGGGCCTAGAACAATCATATGCAAACCCCTGAGAGCAAACCACACAGATGCGATTTTTGCCTTCGCGCGAAAGGGCCAAACACTCAGCTGGAAAGGCAAGAAAATAATCATAACCCAAGACCTCTCTAAAGGCACAGTGGAAGCAAGGAAAGGCTTCCTGGCACTGAAAGACAACCTGAAGAAAGCCGGGATAACAGGCACCTTTGCGGGACCGGCCAAGATGAGAATAACAGACAAGAGTGGAACACGCCTGTTCGAGGATCCGGCAGAGCTACGAAGGTACCTGCAAGAGCCGGCCCAGGAAGAGATGGAGCACAACTGCCCAGGCACAGCAAAGAGAAGGGCGTCATCGGACGGCTCGGACACAGGAGAAAACGCTGCAGCAGGCCGAAGATAGAACGACCCGATCAGCAGATCACAAAGGAACTTTCCTACCTCGCAAGACAACACCTACCTCATCGGAAGAAGGAACAACCTCAACAATGGGAACATAGGAACCTTGGACACTTCAAGATCACAGAACTTTCCTACCTTGCAAGACAACACCGATCTCATCGGAAGAAGGACACTCGAAGACCATATCCTTTGTCTAAAATGCGCAGCACGGGAGGGAGGCAGAGATGGTCTTTTCTTTGCTTTAATACACCCGGGGGGGCGGAGGGCGGGAACCGTTGCTGTCGCACGTTTACAGTACGTTGACAGGGGGGAGGGGGGCGAGAGGGCCGGGGGGGAGGCCATGTAGCACGGACAATCTTAGCCTGGTGGAACCACTCATTTTCTTTTCTCTTCTTTCCTATATCCACACATACCCCCTCATCCCATCCCACATCCCAGGGGGCACCAATGACTGGTGGCGGTTAGCAAACAAGCAAAGAACAAAGAGAAGCAACACAGATCCCTCTCTAAGGTACAGCGATAGAACTATCACACCATGACTACACTTGACACTAAGGGCCAAGCGCAGATAGCCTCGGACATAAAAATAGTGTCACTTAACGTCAAGGGCCTCAACCACCCCGTCAAGCGACGGAAAACACTAGACTACCTAAACAGACTGAAGGCTGATGTATACGTCCTCCAAGAAACTAGAGTGTCCTTAGAAGACGCTAACAGGCTTAAAGCCAACTGGATAAGCAAGGTATTATGCTCACCTGCAGTCAACAAAAAGGGAGGAGTCATCACCATAATCAGTAAGAAAGGGAAGTTCCAGGTTCACAACAATGTCGCAGACACTAAAGGGAGAAGGCTGCTTACATCCATCAAAAGAGGCGACGAAACAATACACATAGCAAACATCTACGGGCCAAACGCGGTGGACAAAAAATTCTGGGAGGACATAGAGAGCGAACTAAGCAGGATCCCACTGGGCGAACTACTAATCACGGCAGGAGACATGAACCAGGCGATGGATAATGCCATAGACAGACATCCACACAGACCCAGCCACACCTCACAAGAACAGAACACACTCAAAAACCTATGCACCAAACTCGCACTAGCGGACCCGTGGAGGCTACAAAACCCTAGCGCCAGAGAATACACCTTCTACTCGAACCCCCACAACTCATACAGCAGGATAGACTACATACTCATGTCCGACACACACACACACCTGACAGACACAACTGAAATAGGACCCATAACAGTCTCGGACCATGCACACATATCCCTCTCCCTAAGTGGCAAACACATCGAAACACCAAGTAGAAGGTGGCGCCTCAACAGTGACATACTCGAGAACCCCGCCAACATTACCGAAATAGAGGTAGCGATCAAAGAATATCTCCAGTATAACGACACAGTAGACACAGAGGCAGCAACACTATGGGACGCGCTTAAAGCAACAATAAGAGGGAAACTCCTGAGTATTAAAGCACGCATGAACAGGGGCAGGAACAAAAAAATTAAAGAGCTGGAGGAGCAGATTAAGGAGTTAGAAAGGAATCACACAGCTAACTTAATGGACAGGAATACACTCACAACACTAACAAAGAAAAAATACGAGCTAAACAGAATCCTAAGTGAGAGAGCCTCCACATGGATCAACAAATATAAATCCATAAACTTATGCTCGGCCAATAAAGCAGGGAAAGCCTTGGCAGGGTACCTGAAAGCCAAGCAAAGGCAGCACTCAGTCGCGGCAATCACAGACGCAGATAACAAGACACACACAGCGAATAAACATATCCTCGAAACATTCAGGAAGTTCTACAAAGACCTATACACCGCGGACACATCGCTAGAGGCAGACGGCGGGGCAAGCCTGCTAGAGAAGCTCGATTTACCCAGAATAAGCGACGAACAAAGAGAGGCCCTAGATCAAAACATAACCAAAGCGGAAGTAGGGATGGCCATAGACTCACTAAAACCAAACAAGGCCCCAGGACCGGACGGCTTCACAGCCACCTTCTATAAACAATTCCAACCGTTACTCAAAGACACGCTTGTCAGAGTATTCCAAGCGTGTGCGGAAAAAGGCAATATGACAGACTCAATGGCAGAGGCAAACATTATTGTTATCCCCAAAGAAGGGAAAGACCCCCAGTTCCCACACAACTACAGGCCAATTTCCTTAATTAACGTGGACTGCAAAATCTACGCTAAAATCATGGCAGCGAGACTACATGCACAACTCCCCTCTCTCATACACAAACCTCAGGTGGGCTACCTGGAAAATAGACTCTCGCAAGATAACACCAGACTGCTATGCCATTTAATTAACCGCACGGCCAACAGCGCGGAAAAGGCTGTCATGATCGCATTGGATGCAGAAAAAGCCTTCGATAGAGTCTCATGGCCCTTCCTTAACCAATGCATGCTCAAGTTTGGACTTGGCGAGAAGTACAGGGGCATGGTCATGTCCCTGTACAAAAATCCCCGGGCTCGAGTGGTGGTAAACGCAGCTACATCGGATACACTCACACTAGGCAGAGGGACAAGGCAGGGCTGCCCCCTCTCACCGGGGTTATTCCTGCTGGCCCTAGAACCACTCCTCCACATGATTAGGTCAAACCCCCGGATCACGGGGGTGCAGATAGAAGGTCAAGCATTCAAGCTAGCTGCATACGCGGATGACATTCTGATCACCACAAACAACCCACAAGAGTCAATTGAGGCACTTGTGCAAACAATAGAGGAGTATGCACATGTCTCAGGCTACAAACTCAATAGGGAGAAATCCGAATGCAAACCTATGAACTGCCACACCACCAAAGCTGTCCTGGGCACGTCCGGCCTGGCATGGCAAACGAAACCCCTGAAATACCTAGGCCTCCTCTTCGGAAGGGACCTAAGATCAACACTAGACCACAATGAGGAGGCGATGTTAAAAAAAATTAAGTCCAAGCTAGACACGTGGGGCCCCAAATTCATAAGCTGGTGGGGAAGAATTGAGACAATAAAGATGATGGTCACCCCCATGCTAAACTACCTGCTCTCCATGCTGCCTCTCACACTCACAACCGATTTCCACAAACACATAGACAAAAGCATCAACATGTTCCTCTGGGGAGGTAAAAAACCAAGAATCAGCTTAGCGAAACTCAGACTCAAAAAAGAACAGGGCGGACTGAAGCTCACAAACTACAAGGCCTTCCAAACGGCATGCCTTGCCAAACATGGAATACACTGGATAGCCCCCACACCAGAATACATGCCGGTATGGCTGGATCTGGAAAGGGGTATTCTAGGAGGCACAGACCCAATTATGGCTCTCACGGCGCACAATCACCCAGAGGCCAAAAACGCAATTATCCGCAACACAAAGACAGCGCTGCTGAGAGTAGACAAGGAAATGGCAGTAAGTATCAAAGGCACCAAATGGGAGTCACTGTGGCACAATACCAAAGTCACATACAAGGGAAAAACACTAGACAGCAAGGAATGGTATAGCAGAGGCATCACAACGCCGTCACAACTAGAAGCAGGGAACAACCCACTCACCTACAAGGCACTACAGCAGACAACCTCCCTACCAGACAAGGAGTTCTACGAATTCCTAAAAATCAAAGCAGCAATCACCAAAGCAAGCCTCTCGAAACTTAAACCCACCATCATACAGTACGCACAAAACTTAAACAAGACAGGCCACCAAACAGCGCAAATTTACAAGTTAATCATACCACGCACCACAACTCTAAACAATAAGACACTGGCCTTTTGGGAGGGGACCATACAAAGACCGCTGAATGAGGATGAAAGAGCCAAACTATGGACGTCACCGTCCAAAAACAAAATCACGCCACAACTAGCACAAACGAAATACTGGTTACTCCACAGGCTACACTGGACACCAGCGAGACTAGGGAAAGTTGGAGCTAGCGAGAGTAACACATGCTGGAATTGCCAGAAGGCAACAGGAGACCTATCCCACATGATATACGAATGCCCCAGAGTCAAAACCTTCTGGAACAAGGTCTATAACGTCATAGACACAGTCACGGGAAGCAAGACACAAAGAGGACTAGCGGGGATAGCCACTGCCTTCCTAGCAACAGAACTCCAGTCCAAAGAAGTACGAGACCTGGTCGATGTACTCCTGACGGCTGCGGTGAAAACGATCTTGGGTAACTGGAAGGACACCAGCAAAGCCACCTTCAAACGCTGGTTCAACTGGGTAACCTTCCTCCGGGGGGCAGACAACATCACTGCCAAGCAAACGAAGGCGAATCATACTGCCAAAGACCGCATGTGGGAAGCTCTCGACGCCTATCTGGAGCAGTGACCCCCCCCCCCTCCTTTTTCCTTCTCTCTTCTTTTCTTCTCTCTCTCTAGGCCCCCACCAGGCCGCAACATTGTAAGAACAGTACAAAGTATGACGACTGTTTTGTTTCTGTATATGGAAAATTTACTCTCAATAAAAAAAAAATTGAAATAAAAAAAAAAAGAACCTCACACATCCCATACAAGTTTACTACATGGGACAAAAAAACACGCACTCAACAAACACATGCATGGTCGGCTTCCATTTTACGTGGCTAATGCATGCTTTACAGGTGGCAGTTAACAAATGCGTATGTGTGTATGAATAATTATCAAAGCGACTGTTCAGCAGGATATTGTGCACTTGTGGAGTAGATAGGTAGATAGTTAGTGAACATATATCTTGTACAGGTGTGTGTGTCCCTTCTTATCAGCCAGAGGTCTGGGCAGGAGGCATGTGTGCGGACTGGACTATTGAAGACTGCACCCCACAGGCAGATTAGCCTGATTGCACACGTGGGTGCCCAGGGTTCACCTGGGGGTTGTGTTTTGGGCCATTTGTTGCGCAGCAGAAAGCTTAGATTGTGCAAGTTGTTCGGTATTTTGTTTTAGTGAGGATTTACGAGCAGTGATCGTTGTTTTCCCGAGGAGTAGGGGCGTAACACGGGCCACTGCAGCGCAGAGAGGGCCCAAGTCCTGGGGGGAAGGGAGGGGGCACTTCCGTGGGCCCATATTCCAAAGTCCATGAAACTGTGTGAAATAGTGTAGACTCCGAGCCCTGATTACAATCGGCGAGCGTGGGGGAGAAGGGGCGGGTATCGATTATGTTACAACACTAACAAGCAGTATTAACACTGTGCTCTTTATCTACCTTCCAAACTTCCACTTGGGTTCTCCATCGCGTTCCGGTCTGCAGCCACTTCTACATGTCTTCCTGCTTCCTACACATTCCTTTGCCCCCTCGCTTACAGCACATGCTGAAAGCAAGCACTTGAACTGAAGATTCTTCACTCAAATAAATCTGCAAGATTTGCCTGTGTAAACTGCTGATGTCACAATAGTACCACCGACACATCTTTCAGGCAATGGCTGCGCAGCAGAAGTCTCACTAAAAATTTGGGGGAGGGCTAGAAGATATGTTTTTCAGAAGGTGTGAAAAATGTTGAATTTTCAAAATATGATCCTCGTCCACGACGAGTCATCAAAAATGTCAACTAAGGCCAAAAGCGGCAGACTGGTGATTTCATCGTCCCCTATATTAGTGTTTTATCTCATTGATGTTTTAAATGGCTTCGCATTTGAGGTGCACTGTGTGTATCACTGCCCAGGCGACAAAGGAGTACGTACATGAAGTCCAGATACAATCCTTGCCCATACAGACGGGTGCTTTTCCGTAGGGATGCTGGAATGTATATCAAAGGCACTTACACGGAGCGCGTCACAGGGAAATATGGTCATGGTCGACTGGAGAAAGCTATTCAGACTGATATATATCATTTTCATAAGCAATACTAAATGAAAAGGCTCGGGGGTCTGCCCCACGCTGCCTGCGAGGGAGGGTTAACACTTGTATTTTGAAGCAAATTCTGACTTCTTGATTGGTCAAGAGAGAAATATTCGAGGGGTCTTTTTAAAGAGGGATTGAGAGCTGTATTCAATGTTATAAGACTAGTACAGTTTAAAACTTGTTTTTGCTTTTTTAAATAGTTGGAACCAGGTGAAAGCATGCTTGTTGCATCTGCCTCAAAACTTTAAAAAACAGAGAGACACTTTCGAAAAGGAAAATAGAAATATAGCCTCTGTCTTGACTAACTTGACTGCGTGTGATTTTTTGTTGACTGTTGAAAGAACACAGTGCTTTCACTGAGGCCTAGGCCTGCCCATGGTTAAGCCATGGTCATAGCTGTCAAGTTTTCAGTTTGCGTATATGTGACATTTCCATGTTTCCAGTATACGTATTTGTGACATTTCAATTGCCTTATGTGTCACACTCTAACACTTATAGAGAGAAGAACGAAGCAGACATTCTCAGATAATGAGATGAATTTCACAAATGACCCTTTTTGTGGAATATATTAGACAATAGATGGCTTTAAAAAAGCTGCAACACAAAGTAAGTGCCTATGCTAAATCAGTCAATATCCTTTTTTCTAACATGCCACAGTTCCTTCAGCATGGCACCTACGTGTTCTTCCCTTTGGGTACCTCTGGGTCCTGTGACAATAAAATATTTCCAACTAAGATAAATGGTGAGTGGCCATCATGCCCAGAAGCCATCAAAGACTACTAGTTGCCACGGACCCAAATGTTTGCAGATGTGAAGTGTTAAATCTGTAAAACGTGAGACTGTGTTTACATTATTGGGAATCAACAACATTTGATAATTTTCTGGGACCAAATGATAGTCCCGGACTTTTTAGGATGTGTGTCGGTACTCTATGTCTATTGACTAGTTCTGCCAACAAATCATGAGTCTTCCACTGGGAGGACTCGAAGATAATACTAACATTTCAAATCTGGCTGGGGAAGCGAATATGGGAGTAGATCACCGCTCTCAATTAGCTACCATCCTGTACTTGGAGCCTTAAAAAGACCAGTATGGTGCTCTAAACTAAGGTCTTGGTGATGGCTGGACCGAGAAACGCATCAGTTCTAAGCTTGGATCTCTCTACCTGCCATCTGTTGTAAGAGCGGGGTATAGGACACGTGAGACACCAGACTGAAGATGCAGTATCTGTTTATTTCTACGAAATAGGATGACAGTTAATATTGGTAAAGTTATCTTTTCTACTTCTCTTCTTCTTCCTTAGGTGCAGGACAGCTGGGATCACCGAAAGTGGATGTGCGCTTGGGTTAGCCATGCTCCTCCGGTAGCAGGGAGCTTCATCATGTCGGTGGTCTCTGGGCTCCAATTATTGTTCTTGTTAAATGCCTGGTCAGTCTGGAGGAATGTCTTTCCTTATTCATGACTTTTGATTGGACACTAGCATTTATATCTTACGCATGTTTGAAACCTGGCTTGGTGATGCAGTCAACCCTTATATTGAAACATTCATCCAGGACAAATATAAAATAATTTCCCTAATCCACTGAGACAAAATTGAAGCAGAATTAGTCGTAAATTAATGTGAAGCAAGTTTAATCTCTTCTGTTGAAATACCTCAAAGTTAAATTCTCACCATCCATTATCAGCCTCACACCTGAAAAAAATCCCAACTTTCTTGTGACTTTTTTGACTTCATCTCTGTGTTGATTTTCAAATCAAATGCAATATAATTCACAAGGGGTGTTGATGTCTTGCTGTAGTTTGAGGGATACACCCAGCACAAAGGCGCCACAAGACACTATCAAATATATAATTAGCACCTTCTTGGCAATTAGAGGGATATTGGAGTCTGAGGTAGACCATCTCAACCTGTAAAGTGACCTGGCATTTAGGTAGGGCATAGAAAGCGAGCCTGGTTTAGGCCGATGGAAGGAGGGGGATGGTGAGATTGAAAGTTCAGAAATCAAATGACAGTTAGGGCTACAGAAGGGATACATAAATTAGTGGGGAATTTGAGGGCATGGGGAAATATGTTCAAGATCCACAATATAACAAAATTGAAGAACACGTTAAATACCACCTGCATTCTTGTTTACTAGAACGAAGCAGAGAAACCCATATATATATTGTATGCTTTGATTCAGTTGGAAAAGTTGGGAAGATGGAGCTAGCCGTAGACAATTCAAAATGTCTATGTATGCTTTAGCTTGTGTACATGCTACACATGATGTTACATACTAATCAACTGTTTATTTGAGGCCAGAAATGCCATTGAGCCACTAACCCAAACTCCTCTGTCTGCCAGGCTGTCCCACAACAAACCTATCACGCGCCCTTGCCTTGCTCATCCGTGGATGTACAGCATGGTTATATGTAAACACTTTTGTTTCAATCCCAAATGTCATTGAATCTGAAATCTTGTTTCTTTTTTGCATAGAAAATGAAAATTTTTATACAATGGCATATCTCTAATTTTTTAACAACAATCTACTAGCCCAAGTTACAAGCATCATTTCCAGTTAGGGATAAGAACTCACATTTTCTAATTTTCATTCCACAACAGAAAGAGCTAATAAAGTAAAATACCTAAAAGAAAAACCTCCATTTGCTTGCCTTTTGTTGATACATTAATTGGGTTAGAGGTACCACATTTCAATAGTTCGAAAGATTGAAAAAAATATTTCAAATGGTTTCTTTATATATTTTAAGTACTGAGTTCTAAGTTTGCAGACAGCCTAAATGATAACTTTTGGCTTGGAAACTAGTAGCTTGCCTGTTGAAATTTGGAAAACCAAGCTGCTAACCGCCCCAGAGAAATTTTTCAAATTGGTCAAACAGCAATCAGTGGTAGGTCCAAACCTCTCTGACTCTGGAGGCAGCCCACCCTCATGCGACGAACTTGCTGCTTTCTTCATTGAGAAATCAAAACTCATCACCATCAATCTCGCCTGTAAGAAGGCTCTCCTGCCATCCTCCGGGTCCGCACCACCCCTTGACCTCTTAGAAAAGTGCAAACCTATCAGCCTTAACACTAAGAACAATGTGTCATGGGGCACCTTTACCCCATTCAGGGAATAAGACATCAACAAGATCCTTCAGCATATCAACCCATCTAACCACTTCAGTGACCCGTTGCTCCCGGCCATTTTTAGTATTAAATCATTTTTATTGAGAAAACTGTACAGGAAGGCATACACAAAAATATCAGTGACATTACTGAAGTAGCTAGATCACGGCCTGATACACCATCTAAATCCCACCCAAGCAGCAATCACAGGTCAAAGCAATGCAATGTGTATAGGCGTGTAGCACCTCTGCCAACCCCTACAGAGGTAAAGGGTAAAGACTAAGAACAAAGGAAAGAAAGAAAGCGCACCCACCCTAACCCCAACCCCAACTTCACCCCCCTCCCGCCCCCCCTAACCCACCCCTCCCAATGGTCCCAGTCTATCCAGTTCAAGCTAAGTTTTCACATGCTATCCTGTTTCCCTTCGTCCGTGTCAGAGAGATTCAACAGTCTAAGATACCGAGGACAGGTGACCTCGCAAAACTCTGAAGCTAACAGGGACAGAAAGGGCTGCCACAACTCCGCATACTTCGCTCCCTCCCCCGCCGTCGTCAAAGAAAATTTTTCCATGCCAAGCACAATCCACAAGCTGTGGAGCCATCCAAGCAACGAAGGTACAGTCCCCGTCCGCCAATGAGCCACAATATTCTGCAGTGCAGAGCCCAGTGCAATCGCAATCAGGCGGCCCTTAGGGGAGCGCAGTGGATACATCAGAGGGTTTGGAAGCCCCAGCAGGACATACGATGGGAGGCGGGGAATCTCCGTTTTGAAATGTGAATCCACCTCATCCAACACCTGTGTCCAATAACCCTTAAGATGGGGACACTCCCATAGCAAATGCACCAGAGTCCCCACCTGTCCACAATCCCGCCAGCAAAGTGGATCCTTGGTGCGATCTATCTCGTGTAGCCTCTCAGGGGTGTAATATCAATATATTACAATTTTGGTAAGCGTATCTGTCAGTCCCATATGATAAGTGGAATGACGCGCCCTATAATAAATGCCCTCCCATTCTTTACGGGTAAAGGTCCTGTCCAGGTCCCTCTCCCACAGCACCCTACCAGCATGTGACGGGGCGGGTACACCAGTGGGAGTACAGACTATGGAAATGGACTGGTGGTCCACCACCCCGTTTTTACCTGCTTCCCTTCCATCATTTCAGCGTCCCGGAGCCAGCCTACAGGAGGAGTGGACAGAAAGAGACCTTGACCGCTGGTGGCATGAAAAGGAACCAGAGGAGCCGGTTCCCTTTAAGTGGGAGTATACATCATCTGAAGCCCCGCCCCTGTTAAACGTCACAACGCCAAAAACGGAGAGACTCCAGGAAGCGACGGACGGCGTTATCCCGGAGGAGCAAGGAGTTTACCAGAGAGCAGAAGAGAGGACGGAAGAAGAGGACGGGACCGAACAAGACCTGAAGACCCGAGGGAAGGCGGAGAAGCCAGGAGGCCACCGTTCCCACGAGTCGCCCCGTCACGTGCCCACGGCAGGAGCGTGGCTACAACAGGTACGGGGCAGAGTGGCGGGCTTGGTGGGACGTCGAGTCCATCCTACTGTGTAGCCTGTAAAATTGTATAGCCCCGTGTACAGTCCAGTCTCCCTTTCCCCGTACAGCACGAGCACCCCTTCACTACTGCTGTATAGACTCACTGTGTGCACTTGGTTACCCTCACTCCCGGTCCCTGTATCCTCGAGTCCCCGAACCTTGCACTAACGCCGGTCCCTTTCTCTTTCCCTACGGTGGCTGCCTCGGGATTCCTTGGGACAAGCGGACGCCTGACCTGAGAGCAAGCTGGAGTCCTTCAGAAAAACAGCCATAGATCCTGTTGCCTTTGCAAGAGAGAGACTTACTAGCCGGAGGAGAAAGTCCTATATGAAAATAAAGCCTTCACTAAAAACCTTCCTTAAAGTTTCTGACTCGATCTCTCCCGCACCTTCCCCTCCTCCCTCTCCTACCCTCACCAACCCAGGACACAGCATTATAGACATGTGTGATTTTATTCAAAAGCATCCTATACAAATCGGAAATTAAGTTCTTGTCAGTCTTACGGGTGATTAACCAGTATTCGTAGGCCGTGAGCCGTCTAGCCGCTCCTGAGCGGACTTGTTCACTAAGGGCCCAATGGCCTGCCTGCAAGTACCACAATCGTTCCCCCTCCATCAGTCCATAGTCCTGACGAAGTTGAGCGAAGGAAATCACCCCATCTGGTGTATGAAGATGATAGAGGAAGCGGCAACCCGCCTCTCGCCATCTCCCAAAGGCCATGTCATCTTGCCCTGGTGTGAAGTCCGGGTTATCCAAGATCGGCGTAAGGGGGGATGGGAAGGTGGTAAACTCGTGAGAAGTAGTTGTCCTGTCCCATATTTCCAACGGAACCCTAGTGATATAAGAGGCGTACAGATTGGGGGGTCTGTGGTGCTTACGGATAAAGGTAACTCCCTGCAAAGGCCTGGCTGCTACAGCCTGGTCTTGGAACAGACAATGCTTTTCTGATTCCCACCTGCTCCATTCCACCAAGTGACGGAGCTGCGTCGCCTGGAAATATAATGACAAGTCTGGGAGGCCAATCCCTCCTGCCTCCGGCTGAAGCATCGCTATTCAGAGTTTAAGGCGCGGCTTCTTCCCGTTCCAAATGAATTGTGCCAGTTCGGATTGTGTCTGCTTTATCCAGTCTTTGGGAGGGCGCAGGGGGATAGTGCGAAATAAATATAAAACCTGTGGCAAAACCGTCAATTTTATTGCCGCAACCCTGCCCAACCATGACAAAGGATAGTGCTTCCACTGTCCCAGTTCCCTCCGGATTTTGGTTCGTAGCAGAGCATAATTAATGTCTACTGTATCTTTCAAAGAGGGGGCCAACTTAATTCCTAACTAAGGAACCGCCTCAGTTGCCCATTGAATGGGGGACTCCCTAGCCAGTAGCTCCCTGGTGCCCACCTTCAGAGACAAGTCAAGCGCTACCGATTTGCCCAGATTGACCTTAAAACCGGATATGCGGCTGAATGCCTCTAGATCAGCTATACAGGCCGGCAAAGAGGTCGCGGGTTGCGACAGCGATATCAGGACGTCGTCAGCATACAAGCTTATCATATGCACGTATCCCCCAAATTTAATCCCTTTGACCTCTTGGTTGCAAAGTAGTTTCTGTGCTAACGGCTCCATGTACAGAGCGAAGAGGAGGGGTGATAATGGGCATCCCTGCCTCTTTCCTCGCTCTATGGCGAACCGTAGGGAGGTGAAGCCATTAACTCGGACTGTGGCTGTCGGGTACTTCTAACAAATCAATATATGGGTTCGAAATTTTGGGCCCAAACCAGCTATCTCCAGGACCTTCGCCAGGTAAGGCCAATGGACCCTATCAAATGCCTTCTCGGCATCAATAGCCAGCATCATGTATTCCCCCGATGTCCTAGCAGCCTTTTCGATGAGATGGAGCGCCCTCTTCGTATTGTTGGAGGTCTGGCGGTCAGGGTTAAAGCCAGCCTGATTCGGATCAATCAGGCCTCCAATGTGAATGTAAATGTACAGGAATTTATATAGCGCAAATCACCGAGCGGTTTCTAAGCGCTTGCTTAGGGAACCCGTCCTGGTATTCCCCTGTGAGATAACCCCAGCAGGGTATCCGCAAGGTGAAAGCCAGGCATCCCGCCGCGAGGGGCCGTTGTGGAGATTAAGCAAGCTATTGCCCAGAGTCGCAGAGTGTGAACCCGTGACTCGAGTAGGCACCGGAGCGAGAATTGTCGAGTCCATGGACATTTTAGGACTCAAGACCCTGCCGAGCCGGGAATTGAAACCTGGTCCCGGGCTGACCTCTGCTTCCAGGTCTGCCTCCTCTAACCAGTGAGCCACACTTCTCCAATGTGTGCCTTGAGACGTGCCGCCAGTATCCCTGTGTACAGCTTCAGATCAATGTTAAGGAGGGAAATGGGATGGTATGCCTCACACTATGTCCTGTCCTTCCCCGGTTTCGGGATGACCGCTATCGAGGCCTCCAGGAGGTCTCTCGGGATCGCACCAGTCTCGGCAAAGGAATTAAAAAGGGGCACCAGTAGGGGAACCAACTGTGCGCAGAATGCCTTGTAAAAAGTAGCTGGAAACCCATCAGGTCCTGGAGCTTTTGATACTTTCAGGCGAGATATGGCCGCTATACTCTCTTCCGGTCTGATGGCACTGTCCAGAAGCTCCGCTTGCTCCCTCGCTAGTGTGGGAAGGGAGACAGAATATAAAAAGTCCTCCTCCCCCGTTGCCTCCCTGGACTCGCCCGTGTACAGGTTGGCATAAAAATCCCTAAATTCATCAGCTATATCGCTATCCACTGTAAGAAGCCTTCCATCCCTCCCCACAATCTCTCGCACCATCTGCCGTTGTCTCGTCTCCCTCAGCTTATGGGCCAGCAATCTTCCACATCTATCCCCACCCGTATAGAAGGCATCACGCAGTCGGAATGCAGCAAACTCTCCTCTGTCCTGGTCTAGGGCTGCTAACTGCTGCCGAACCCCCTTTAACTGCCGACAAATCCTGGGGGCCCCCGTCCTCTGGTGCATCTGGTCTAACTCCCTGGTTTGCTGTGTGAGGTTGTCCCGCTTACGCTGCCTCTACATTGTCCGCAGCCGAGATAGCTATGAACTCCCGTCTAAGGACCGCCTTTAAAGCTGCCCACTGAGTCGTCAATGTGGTATCTGTGATGCTGTTATGTGAGAGATAATCTGATAAAGCTCGCTGTATCCAGAAAATCATGTCCTTTCTATGCAAGAGCGACTCCCTGAGACGCCACGTCCGCTGCACGTGTTGAGCCGGAGGCAGAGCGAGGTTGACGCTCACAGGGGCATGAATCGGCAAAGAAGCAACCCAAATAGCCACCTTTGTGACTAAAGCGTGTGTGGGCCCTGTAGCGAGTAGGTAATCCAATCTAGCATACATTTTGTGCGCATGTGAGAAATATGAGTACTCCCGCTCCCCCGGATGAAAACAGCGCCATAGGTCCCTAAATCCTAAATCCTGCAGCCTGGCTAGACCCTCATCTGACAACGCCCCTGCCTGTGTGGTGCGCTGGCAGGACCTATCTAGGACATTATCAAATACCAGGTTAAGGTCCCCCCCCCAACAGAATGTGGCGATCCGTAGTTGAAGTGGCCTCTGTAAGAACCCTATGAAAAAACGCTTCCTGTCCCTCATTTGGTGCATAAACCGAGCCAATAGAAAAAAGTGTGGAGCCCAAGGAAAATCGGTAGAGGAGTAGACGCCCCTTGATCTCCGCAAGCTTATCCATAACTTGTCCCTTGAACCTCTGCGACACGAGGATGGCTACCCCTGCTGTCTTAGTGGGACTAGAGGAGAAGAACTGTAGAGGGAATCTATTAGATCGCAGGCGATGACAGTCCAGCTGTAAGAGATGTGTCTCCTGTAGGAGGCAAATGTCAGCGTGGGTCTGCTTTAGGAACAACAACACTGCCCTATGCTTGACTGGATTATTTAACCCTCTGACATTTCACTTCTGTTACTGGCATCTAACCCCAAGGTTGCTCTCCACCCCCGCAAAGCAGGTACTCCTTGCTGCATGCCTGGGCGATCAACAACCTGCCTATGTTCCCAGTGAACTAAGGACCATTGGACCACGACCCCCCAACCACCCCGAAAAAAAGGAAGAAGGAAAAACATTATGTCCAAACCATGTGTCCAACATCTGTAGATGTGTGGTATTACAACAATAAGGGTAGTTCGAGCACTCCCATTACGCCCCCCCCCTGCCGCCGGCCCGTGAAAAATAAGGAATTCAGACATCAAAGGCCATGTCTACAGTCATTCACCCGCAATTATGCGCGGCCAGTTCCGTCGCCGCCGTTTCCACCGCCGCTCTCTGGCCCTCCTCAATCACTGCCGTTGGAGGTCGCTGAGCACGTCGCCTCCTCCGCTGCTGGCGCCACTGCGGTTTTGAGTAATCTACGGCATTCGTCCTGGCGGGAGTCTCCTTGTCTTCCTCCGGTTCCTCGATGCCTAAGAGCCGACAGGCCTCCGATAGGGACCTCAGCTGGTAAACCTTATTGTCCCATCTGAACACCAGTCGGAACGGGTGACCCCAGCTACATGGGATATTACGTTGTTGCAGCAGCGACGTGACTGGCTTGAAGGTCCTGCGCTTCTGTAGGGTGAGGGCAGATAGGTCCTGGAAGAGGATCGGTGCGTGGTCTATAAACGCAAGGTTGGGCAACTGGCGCGCTTTTTGAAGAATCTCCTCCTTTGTATGAAAGTCCCGCATACATACCAAGATATCAAGAGGTGGGGCTGAAGCCGAGCGTGGCGGTCCCACTCGATGTGCTCTATCTATACGCAATTCTGCCTCAGCTGGGCGGGCCAAAATGTGGTTGAACAGTTTCTGCGCAAATGAAAAGAGATCCTTATTGTCCTCGGCTACCTTCACGCCCCTGATTCTGATGTTATGGCGTCGAGAACGGTTTTCAAGATCCTCTACATGGGACTGGAGGGCCACCTGCTGACCATGAATACGAATGATTTCTTGCTGTAGCGCCTCCATTTCCGCATCCCGCCCATCGCCCTTGCCCTCCAAGTCTGCCACCCGTTCCCCTATGGCGTCCGTGTCCCCCCTGACCTCTTTAATCTCCTCCTGCAGCTCTCACTTTAAAGTATGGATGTGCTCACGTAGGGTATTGAATAGAGATTCGAGAAAGGACTTAGTGATAGGTTCGGAGCCGCCCGACTGGCCTGTGGCGGGCGGCCCGGCCGCCATTGCCGTAGATTCCGACTGTTTGTCTGTTGGTGCCTTAGAAAACAGGTCCTTGATGGTCTTGTTCTTCCGGCCCCTAGTTGAGGCCTCCGGGCCCCGGGCCGAACCACACTCTGTGTCCGTCTGCCCTGGCACCTTGAGCGCACGGAAGGCCTCACCCGATATTGATGTTTCCACCCGGGCCGATCCAAGCTCCCCCGCCTTGAGCCGTCCTCCACCAAGCCCCCTTCTCAACTGAGGGGCAGCCTCCAGTGCACACAGGCGATCTCCAACCGCGGGATGAAGCCCTCCACTCTCACCGGTCTTCTCCGCACCAAAGGCCCGAGCACATCACCAGTCGTGCGTTCCTAGAACCACCGGACCAGGCCCAGTCACCACTCCCGGCTCCTCAATCTCCGGGCTCACCAAGCCGCCCAATCGCAAGCTCCCGCCAGTCCAGGGCCGCCGCCCACGGGATCCACGTTCCTCACAGGCCCAATCCTGACTCCGGTCTCCCAGTCGTCATGGGTCCCGGCACGCGCTCTGTTTGGGGGCAAGGGAGCACAGGCCGACCCTCCTCCTGCACCCAGTTATCTCCAGCAGCCCCACAGTCCACTATGTCCGGCGCTAGGTGGGCCCAGCAGCGTTCTCTCCCGTAGCCCGCTGGGGTCAGACCAGCGCCCCACGCGCTTCAGGACATGCTGCTACTGTCCGCCCGCCAGGCTGCCACACCGCGCCTCACCTCCGCTCCGACCACAGGAGCCGTAGACGCCAGACGCCGCTCTCCACATTGCCACTGGAGCCGTCCGGCCTCCGCTCCACACCCCTTAGCTGCCACCAGTAGGGGCTCAGAAAGGCTGCTTCTTTCTCCGCCGCCACGAGGCTCTCTGCAGGGAGTCTCGCTGGCCAAGCCGCACAACCGCCGGTGGGTCCGCAGTAGCCTCCGGGCAACTCCACTCCCGGCACCTCGTGCCGTGCTCACGTGCGGACCGGACCCACCTCCGCCGCACCGTGTCTCGCGTAACGCTCCCCCGGGGTGGCTGCGCTCAAACTCGGCAGGTTCTGGGCCCGACTCCGGCCCCGCCCTCTCGCTGCTCCACCACTTCGAACTGCCCAGCAGGCTGCGTCGGCCACCGCAGCAGGACAGCTCGCACCACTCATCACCGGCCCCCACCAATGCCAGGGACCACTGGGGGCATCAGGCGGACCGCTAATAAGGCCAATGGAGGGCTCTAGAAAGCTAGAGCCTTTGCTGGTAAAGGCCGGAGGCGGGAGCTCGGGAACACACGTCCGCTCACGTCGCCATCTTGGCCACGCCCCCTCCCGGCCATTTTTAAAGAAATCAAGAATGTCCTCATCCCCAACTGGACAAGGATTGTAAATGCTTCTCAATCACAAGGCATGATCCCAGACTGCCTAAAAGCGGCTCAGGTGTCAACTATACTAAAAAAAACTAACACTGATAAAGCTGACCTCAATAACTACTGCTTTCCTAGGTCCCATGGGCAGGTAGGCCACACATACTGACCATAGATGGCGAAAGAAGGGCTGGGTGTCTATTTCTGATTGGCTGTTAAGATCATATGTGCAGATACGCCAATAATGACAAATGAATGTGATTCTAGAAATTGGGCGGCACACAGGGGAAGAATCCCAGGTATAACACTTTGCACCAAGTAATTAGTGCTTTCTCTTGAGCTTGGGAATTGACTGGGGGGCTGTCAACCATCCCAATAAGGTAGACTTAAAGTAAAGACCCTGAGAGTAGGGCCAGGTCGAACTGGGATAGGAAACAGTTTAACATCCAAAGACAGCATTAAATAGTCGAAAGGTGAGCACTGCCAAGGGCATTCCACTGTGCAGCAACACATGTTGTTAGTAACACATTGATCTGTTTGAACTAGATTTTTTTTTGTTTTTGTCAAAAGCTGTAGATTATGCAGCAGAGGGTATATTATGTGACCAATATAGCAAATGTATTTATTATGCAGCAAATACCAAGGCTGAAGAATCGCTTATTTCGATAGGCCCTGGTTTTAACTCTGAATGAAAACACAATGGAGGCTGCAGTACTAATAATGATTAGACACCCCTTAAATGCACACCTTTTAAAGTAAAATGTTTTATTTACAGTGCTTAGGAACAGCTTTAGCGTGGTATGAAGTGACATATTAAAAGGAGTTACAGTAGTTACTGTGTATGGATTTGAGCGTACAGATTGTTTCACAGCAGACTGATTGGGAGTGTTTACTTGGCAAGCTGCAGGGGCTGTGATGAGAGGAATTCTCTTATCGCTACTATCTTTGTTCAGTACAACTTCTGGCAAGCGCACCGATGTTCCTAATGTTCATTGAACTCTTGTCTTAATGAAGCAATAAAGCGGCAGGGATAAATATTGGAAGCTGGACTGCCGTGAGAGCGTTTGCTGTCACATCCTCCCAAGAACCCTACCTTTCACCTCTGCTGTCCCTGCAAGCTCTACAACCAGCAACAACAAGATGAAAGACCTCTCCAAGGCGCTTGTCCTCACCTGGGTGCTCATTTTAATTTCGGCTACTCTGGTAAGGGGCTCAGTGGAGGGCTTCTCCATTGGCTTATTTGTGGGTTTTTTGGGGCGGTGAGATTGATGTGGGTGGTATCACTGGGCTGTACATGGGTTATTAGTAATAGAAACAGAATACAATGAAGGAATAACCTTCAGGACAGTGGCAGACACAGTAGACACATCGTTTTGAGGGACGTGTTTGGAGCTTTTCAGTGGCTTTTTTGTTGAAAACCAGGTTAAGTGGTGAAAATAAAGGTTGGGGATTTTTAGCACATAAAAGGACAAAATATGTGTTTCTGACATGGGAGAGAGTTCCTTAGGTGGGAAGCACCTACATTAAAAAATCCCTCATTATATATATATATAAATATATATATTATCCACAACAGAGTTCTTACTGCTAATCTGTAATATATTATATATTACAGAGTAGAAGCTGCCACTCTGTAGTTAGGGTTACCAAAGACAGGAATTCCTCAGGCTTTTCATCATTAATAACTTTACGCCCATTTGACGAATCACCACAAAACATTTGAGACCTTTAGCATTTTCTGAATGGTTGAGGAGGTGCACAAATTAATGGGGTGGGGGAGTCCTAAAGCATATTTTTCCATAAATGCATTTTTCATAGACATTTGTATCTCACGTGGTGCAAAAACAGCTTGGACAGATTTCCATGACATTTGGCAGGATTACACATTATGGTGCGCATATGGACCTTTTGGATACTACAGGTAAGTAGAGTAAGTATTTTTGTAAGTTATAAGGCATTTTAACTTAGTGATATCTGTTGTCTCTGTACTTTTGTGACATTTAATAGCATTTCTTGGAAGTATCCAGTGCATAGCTTTGACAAGTCATTATGCGATTGGCTAATGACTGCCTTTCCAAAACTTAAAGGCAGCCATGTTGTATTAGGTACACTTTAGCAGTGTTCTGCGTTACACCTTCAGATATAGGTATTAAGTTTGATATTTTTCCCTTATCTATTACCACGTTACTAAAGTGGTAATAGGTAGGGCAAAATATTTATAGGTTTCTATATATTTTTTTAAATGTACAGAGTACCATGATACTGCTTAGGGAGCACCACAATACTTAAAACAGTTTTTTATATATATAAGTGCTACAAAATAAAAAAAGTCTATGTAAATGAAACACATTTTACATATACACTGGACTAAAGTGTCTTTTTTTATTTTTAACATTCATTTATGCACAAAAAAGTCAACTTACAAACTACCACACTAGTTAAAATAATTGTAAAAAGAATGAACAGTTATCCCTTAACTGTTGCGAAAATATATAGTAAGTAAATGCTTTATTGTACAGTTAATAAAAACTATTACAAATAGCTATTAGCAGTAAAATAAAATGGTCAGTTAAAGGAAAACGGTTAAAAAGGTCGGTCTAAGACCATTAAAAAAAATGGGACAATGATCATCCAGCATTAAGTACAGATAAATTTCTGTTTTAGGTTAAAAATTGTGTATATGTCCTCGCGCTTGCTTTCGGCAAGTGGGTTATTCTATCTCCTCCGCTCCCCTTCAGACCGGCATCTCCCAGAGTGTTCGTGCTTCTTGGGAAAAGTACTTTAATGTTCTTGGTCAGTGTGGGTCTCTTGCCCGGTCTGATGGCTGGAGGTGGATGATATTGTATAGGTGATGTCAGTGTCTGCTTGTGCTCTCGTCGTTTTGAGCCTGGATTCTGCCAATCCGAGATATTTTACCAGTCGGCAGGCCATTTGCACGTCGTCTCCTCTGAAGCAGCTCAAAACTGCTTCTCTGCAGGACCTGATTCCTGTGTTTAAAAATAAGGGTCTCAGTAGGTTCTTCTGATCTTGCTGCAGCTCTTTGCAGATGGTTATGAGGTGTATGATGTTTTCCTCGTGCATTCCGCACAGGCGGCATTTTGCTGGTTTTGATGGTCGCAGCCACGGGGCCATGTGGCCCGCTGCTGGTAGCACTCCAAGTCGTAGTTTTAAAAACGATTCTTTTGTTGTTTTGGAGAAACTGTTCACCAGGTACGCCGGTGGAGTAAGTTTGTTGTATGTTTGCACAGTCAGCCAGCCATGTGCTCTCTTAGCTAATGAGGCTTTGTCTTGCAGGAGGGATTCTTTCTTGACGATTTTGTTTATAGTTTTTTTGAAACCTGACGGGCTCCCTTGGAGATCCCATAGCTGCCTTGCCCCAAGGTGATTGATGGCATCCTCCAGGAAGTGTCTTGCTGGACAGTCACTTTTACTTTGTAGATCTTTCCAGAGGAGCGCGTTAAGGGTATTTTCTCCTCCTCTGCTTATTTTGTGCCAGGTCTTAAGGTAAGTTCCCTTTCGTGCAAGTTCTTCTTTGGCCAACCCAAATTCTAGGCGGATCTGCGCCAGTGAGATGTATTTCGGAAGACCGAACATGATCCGCATTGCTTTTGAGACTACTCTATTCAGGGTTCCCGTGTCCCTCCCTCTCATTGCTTCACTTCCATATGTGATAGATGGAATCAGCTTTGCTTGAATCACTTGTAGGAGCGGTGCGAGGTTTAGGCCAACGATTTTGTTTTTGAGGTTCCTAAGTGATGCTGCTATCATTAGGCCTCTCCTCTTAATCTCCTCCAGTAGTGGTTTAAAGCTACCCCTTTCATCTATAATCACTCCCAGGTAACAATATTTGTTTGTGGTTTCCAGTTTGTTCGAGTCCAAGTACCATCTAAATGGTAGTTTTTGCTTGCGATAATTAAGGGGCATGATTTTTGTTTTACTGTAGTTGATACAGAGGTTATTAGCTTTGGAGTATTCCGCAGTGATGTTAAGGAGCCGCTGTAGCCCAATCTGGGTCCGACTAATCAGCACCAGGTCATCGGCGTAGAATAGGCAGGAAAGCTGTTTGCCCCCTAGTTTTGGAGAGTGCGAGTTGTTAGCGTTAAGCTTTATGGAAAGGTCGGCCATAAAGAGGTTGAATAGGGTTGGCGCTAACACACAGCTTTGTTTTACTCCTGTGTAGGTTTGAATTTTCTTAGTTAGGAACTCACCAGGGCCTAGTTTGACCTGGACGCACGTGTCGCTGTGCAGGAGAATTAGGTGATTCAGTAGATCGTCTGGGATGTTCATTCTTTTCAATTTTTTCCACAACAGGTTTCTGTCTACCCGGTCGAATGCGGCGCTATAGTCTATGAAACACAAGTACAAGGGATAGTTTCCCTCTTGGGCTGAGTCGATCAGTAGTGACAGGGCTAGGATGTTGGTAGATGTCCCCATGTTTTTCCTGAAGCCGGTTTGGTTAAACGGGATTATTGAAGTTTCTTCTACCCATAGAGTTAGTTCCTGAAGTAAGAGGCCTGCATAGTACTTTGCCTCGTTGTCTAGAAGGGATATTAGCCGATAACTTTTGGGATCTTTTCTATCTCCTTTTTTATAGATTGGGGATATTATTGCCCCCCTCCATGATTGTGGGATTGTGGATGATTGCCAGATTTTTTCGAACATTGGTTTGAGGTTAGTTGCCCAGTATTTTGGGTCCTGCTTAAATATTATTGGTGGTATTCCATTTGGACCAGGGGCTCCGTCTCTTCTACCTTTTGCGATCCTTTTAATTATTTGTTCCGTCGTGATTATTACAGCTTCATTCGTTCTCAAGTGTTCTTGGTGTAGGGGCGGATGTTCGTCTATCTTTCTGTTGTCGGTGCCTGTTTCTTTCCCCTGTTCTTTAGTCTCACTAAAGTGAGTGCTGAAATGGATTATCCAGTTGTCTTCTGTCACCTGGGAATCAATTCCTCGGTTTTTCACATTGATCTGAGCGTTGATCTTTTGCCAGAACTGAGCACTGCGATTTGTTTTGACGTCATGTAGGAGTTTTCCCCAAAATGCCTCTTCCTCTTCCCTTTTTTGCTGCCATATTAATTTCTTGCACTCTCCTTTTAGCTGTCTGAGCTCTTGGAGGATGGACGGATCTTTTTTTACTCTTCGTAGAGTCCGGTTAATCGTTGTCTTCAGTGTTTTTAGCCTACTGGTGTTTCTGAAGTAATTGCATCTTTTCTGTTTCGTGTTACAGCTATTTCTTGTTCGTGTTACAGGCTCCTTTCTCAGCGCGTTATCTCTCATTTGTTTTACAAACGCTTCCCAGCTTGTTATCGGGTTATGCGTGATGCGTTGAGCTTCGTTGAATGAGTGTATTGCTTGCTCTAGTGGACAGTCTGGGTTGGAGACTTTGCATTGTACCCGTCTTTCATTTGATGTAAAGTCTGTGCCTACGTTGTTCGTGCTGGGAGGCTTTAGTATCGCTGATGTGTTCATTACTGTTTCCTGAGGCAGGTGATCGCTACAGTCAGTGATACCGATTCTAAAGTCTACAACTCGATGGTATAGACTGCGAGATACAAAGGTAAAGTCAATGGTGGAACTTGCCTGGGTACAGTGAAATGTTGCTGACTGCGGTTGATCCCCTGGAAATCTTCCATTAAGTGCCCTAAGTCCTAGCTCCTCTAGTGTAGCCAGCAAGGTCCTTGTGGTTTTTGTGCTTCTGCCCCCCGAGGTGCGGTCTTGGCGAATAGGTTCCCAGGCGAATGGGTCCTCGTCATATTTGGTGCCCGTGACTGCTTCGCTCAGCAAATTTAGATTAAAGTCCCCTGAGATAATGATGTTGTTCGTGAGCTCGGCCTTCACCAGTTTCACAAGTTCTTCCTTCAGTTGTCGAACTCCCTTCTTTTTCTCCCTGGGGTTCAGATAGAGGTTTATAAAGATTATATTCTCATTTGGATCTTGCACACGGGGTGACAGTCGTAGAGCTAACATTGCGTTTGGGGCAGATAAGTTGTAGTCTAGCTGGTCTACTTTTAGTATCGTTGGTAATGCGGTATAAGTGGCAAGGCCTCCTTTCTTGTGGCCGAAAAGTGAGCTCTGGGTAGGCGGAAGGAGGTTCAGTGTATACCCTGACAGAGTTGGAGGTGATTCAGTCCAAGTTTCTTGTAAGGCGATGATGTCAAATTTTGTCAGGTGATTGCCTAGGTCAGTGTCTGAAAGCTTCTCGCCGGTACCATTGAGGTTCCACGAACATATGTTTAGGGTATTAAGTTTAGTGACTTTTTTTGTTTTTGTTTGTCATTGGCTTGTCTCTTTCGCATTTAGGGACTTTGCGAGCCAGCTCCAATTGGGTGAAGCCCTCTTGTCATTAGTCAGTGATCTTGTTTCTTCCAGACTCAAGTGCGATTGCCTCTCTGGCGTTTTGCTTCGAGCTCCTCTTAAGACTGTTCTTTTGAGAGTCGTCTCCTTGGGCTTCTTTTGGAGACTGTCATGTAAGAGGGGCTCCGGGTATCTTGTAGGCGAGAGAGTTTGAAGTTCTATCCCCAAGAGTCAATCTTTCCTTCTCTTTTATTATTCTCTCCGGAAATTCTCCTGTGGTCCATATGGTTTTTGTCGACTCTACCCCGGGGTGACTCCGAGATTCAATACATTCGACGGATTCCAGGTCTGCCGATGTTATAGTTTTAAGGCTCTCTACTGTTTTTAATAGCCGCAAGATGTTTCCCCTGTTTAAAAAGTCTATTGAACCTCTAGAGTGGTATTCAGGATGGAATATTACGGTCGTTTTTGAGCCGTCTGGCCCACTCTCTCTTGACGTAGTGTTTTCTTTGTCAGCGGGTTTGGATTCCCCTTGAGTGGGGGTTGCCTTTGGTACAGTTTTTTTAGGTTGGTCAGTTTTTACGGTGCTTTCTCGCAGGTTGCGGCCTGTGAGATTTAACCTTGTTGTTATGATCAACTTGGGGCTTCCTTGGGTTTTCGTTTCAGCCCTGTTTTCAGGGCAATTTTTGGTGAGATGTACCGTACTTTATTTTGTTCTTTCTGGTGTGTCACTGTCAGATGAGTCTGAAGTTTTTTGTAGGTTGTGCCCCTTGTCGTTCTCCGCGGGCCCTATATTTTTTTCCCCTATTGGCGTGCTCAACTTGTCTTTCTGGGTTTTGGGCACGGGGCAAGAGGTTGAACCACTGGGTGGGGCTGTGCCGGATCCAGGTTTGTCCTCTGGGCCAGTTTTTTCACAGTTGGTGGTCGTGGGGTTTATTTCTTCCATCTCCCTTGTTACACTTGCTTGTGATGGGTTGATTACTGTTTGATCACTGTTGCAGGCCTTACCCCAGGCTATGCACCCTGTCAGTTTCCTTTGATTTCTTCCCTTTCTTTTCTGTTTTCTTCCCACTTTTCCTTGCGATGGTTGGTGGGAGATTGCTCCCCCTTTTGTGTTACTTTTATCTGAGTCTGGTATGGATGCTGCGGAGTTTTGCCCTCGACCGGTTTGATGACTACTGATGATCGGTGTCTTCAATTGAGTTATTGTGTCCATTGTCGGGTATGAGTTGGTAGGCGTCTTTGGGGGCTCTTGCTGTATTGGTTGTGGATCATCTTGCCCGGTAGTTGTGTTTAATTGCTTAACCTCAGGTTGCTTGAGGGGATGGCTATTTTTAACTACCGTCCTGAAATCAGATAGAAGGTTTCCTAATGCTGTTGGTCGCATTGCTAGTTTGTCCACTATGGTGATGCAGGAACAGTTAGATGCTATCAGCTGTGTCTCTGCTTGCGCCCTTTTTATCAGGTCATTCAGATCTGCTAGCTTGCCGTCAATGTTTGCCACGTATGTGGCCAGAGTGTTGAGGACAGAAAGCTGCAGATCCATCTTATTGAATTGGTACTGGATGGCGTTTACTGAAGATTGCATTGTCTGCAGGAGTGATGCCCAGATGTCAGTATTCTTCTTAGTTCTTTCTTTTTTCGTACTGTCGCAGGAGCCGTTTCTTTGCTTTCCCTGTTCCGGTTCCACTGGGTATGATGCTACCAGATCTTCCCACTCTTCCGAAGTGAGGTACGAGGTGTTCAGGTCAAGCGACGTGGGAATTATGGATCCTGTACTAGGCGGTGAAGACATATCTGGTTGAGTCCGAGTTTTTATGTCTGGGAGTTGTGGTGCTGGCTCTCCCCCGCCTTTTTTGGATTGATTTCTTCGAGTTCTTCTGGGTCAGTGATGTGGGGGAGGCTGCAGCCATAGTCCTGTTGCTCCTGAGTAGTTTTATCCTTTGCTTGTCAAGCCTTGTCGGCAGCGTCTGCTATACTTGGGCCGTGCTTGTTGCCAGGGGCAGTGATCGCTTGTGCCCCCGTTTCCATTTTCCATGTGTACTTGGGGGGTGATGATTCTATTTATCCCTCTTGTGCTTTTGTCGTTTGGGCTTTGTTTGTCCTGGCCCGGAGGGGTTCATCCGTGAGCCCCATTTTTGTTGCTTGGTCTGCGATCGTGTCTGGACCGCAGCGAGCCTCGCGAATTCCTTTTAGGTCCTGGGAATTCAACTGGAGTGCTGGAGGGTCGCGTTTCTCTCCCTCCTTCCCATTATGATTATCTCTTGATCTTACTGGACTCCCTCCTTTTGGGTCCTGGGAATTCAGCTGGAGTGCTGGAGGGTCGCGTTTCTATCCCTCCTTCCCATTATGGATTTCTCTTGGTCTTGCTGGACTTCGGGGGGTTGTGTGGTTTATGTTGTAGCACTCCTTGGTTCCTGTTGCTTCGTAGTTTGCAATTTGATTCCCCCCCGGATTCTCCGGGTTCTCGATTGGGACCCCCGTTGGGTCCTCCTTGTCTTCGTTTTTTTGATTAATGTTCACGTCTTCCGTTATGGTGGCTTCTTGGTTCCCCCTCTCTGGTTTTCTTCTGTTCTCTAGTGCTAGTTCTAGTTCCGATTGACTTTCCTGGGATCCCGGGGTTGGTTCTAGAGATCCCGGTGTTGCCCCTTTTTGTGAATTCTGGGTATAACTCGCCTCTAATACTGCGCTTTCTGGCCCCTGCTCCAAGGGGGTTATCCTGTGTGTTTTGGTTGGGTTGAGTGGGCTTGGTAGATTGGTTTTATTGGCATTGTTGTTCAGATAGAGGAGTGTGCTGGGATCTTTAATAAATGCGAATTTTGTGTAGATTTTGGGTTGTACAGACGGTTTCCTACTAATTTGGCTGTGTCGGTGTCCTTGCGCCTCCGAGCCTCCCGGACTGACGAGTCCAGGGAGCAGAGGAGACAAATGAGAGGGTTCTTCCTCTCCTTTATTCTCTTCCCTGCCCTCCCAGCTTGCGTCGCTCGTGTCCATCAGGTCCTTCTTTAGCTTTTTTTTTTGTATGCCTGGGCTTTCTCGTGAGATTCTGGGGTGCAGTATGGTCCGTGTTGTCCCTTTGCTTCCCCGACCTCATCCTGTATCCCCTTTGCTTTCTTTTTGTTTCCTTGAATTTCCTTGGGTCCTCTGGACTTGATGTCTTGGTTTTGTCACGACTTCGCCTTCCCTGTTTTCCACTTGTTGCCTTTGGTTGCCTCGTTGCCTCGTGGTGTGTCGCTTGACGGCCCTCTGCTTGCCTTTTGTTAGCCTTTAGTTCTCACCACCTTAGTCCCTGTGTTCTGTCTCTTTACCCTTTACACTTTGCCCTTTTATCCCCTTTATGCCTTGTGGGTAGGGTTGGGGCGAGTGGAAAGTTTGTGACACCCGTGGCAACAGTGGCGGTGGTTAGTGGTTAATGGTCAATATGAGCCCCCGTCAGTGTCTGTGGCAGGCTTCGGTAGACGCTGAGCCAGACCTTTTGACTTAGGCTTAGGGTTGGAGTCTCGCCTGAGGTCTGCGAGGCGGGGGGCGAGCTGCTAGTGCAAGCGCTAGGCTGCAGATGCTGTGATATATTCTGTGTTATATTCTGTGGGGCTGCAGCTCTGTATGTGGGGCTGTAACCAGAGCTGGGTGGTGTGGAGGTCGCCAGGCCACGTGCTGCTGGCTCCTCGCCCCCCCCCCCTGCCCCCGCCTTCTGCCTTCTGCCTCCTACCTCACCTCTGCACCTCTGCTTCTCTGCTACTCTCTGTCTCTCTGCCGCCGTCCCCTTGAGCGCCACTCGCTGGTGCCTGGAGCCGGTGCTGGTGCTGGTGCTGGTAGGGCCGTCTGGCTTGGGGCTGTTAAAGTCTGGGGTTTATGGGTTTGGGGTTTAACTCGGCTCGGCTCGGCCGGTTTTTGAGTTCGCAGTTCAGCCCGGCTGGCTGGCTCGGCTGGCTGTCAGGCTCCGTCAGGCTTCGTCGGCCCCACTCACGGCTGCTCAGCCCTCACGGCTCCCCCACTGCCGCTACTCGCGTCCTGCTTGTAGCCTGCAGCCTGCAGCACGGCGCCCTGCCCTGCTTTGACGCTTGGACCGCTTGGGCCGTGCAGGGTCTACCGCAGGGTCTACTGGTGCCGTGGGTCGATTGTCCCCACTCCTGCCTCCGTGAGTGGTGAGTGGTGAACTGTGGAGCGGTGAAAATGGGCGGTAGTGAACCCGACCCTTGCCCGACTCTTGCCGGCTGGCGTGCTCTCTGGCGTGCTCACCGGCGTGCTCGCTGCTGTCTTCTGTCTGATGCGGTGTGGACTGGCTTCTCCGTAGCTCTCTGGCGCCCTCCTGCGCTCCACTGGGATGCTTGCACTAGAATCAGGCGAACTCTAGACGCGCTTCGAAAATATATAGTAGATTATTAATACATATCTCTACCTATTACCATTTTATGAAAGTGGCAATAGGCATGGAACAACAAAACCTACTACTTACCAAAATCTAAGACCCTAACCCAGAATGCAGCAAAACGCAGAACTTAGCCAAACTGGCTAAAAACGTAATGGCTGACTTTACCTTTGGTAAACACAGCCATTAGCAAATCACATACTGCCTTCTCAAATGCATATTCCATGGTATAGAGCAAACGTACTGCGGTATACTGCAGCACAATATATAGCTAAGTATTTTAAAACATATAACTGTAACGCTACTTACACTATCCACACATACTACCAACAATTACCATTTACATCTCATAATGTTTATTTCTGCTATATTACATCTACATCTGTTCACACACTTTACCACTATGTCTGTTTCAATACCACACTCAACCTTACGCCACTGCACTCTACTCTATTACACTCTAGGCCACGCCACTGTACTCTAATCCACTGTATGCCACTCCACTCTACGACACTATTCTCTCTACCATTCCACTGTACACCATTCCACTGTACACCACTTCACTGTAAACTATTACGTTCTGCAACACTGCATTCTATTACACTCCAGTCTACGCCACCCCACTATAAGCCCTTCCACTCTACCCTACTCCACTGTATGCCACTTCAATGTATACCATGGCACTATATGCTTTTTTTACTGTACACCACTCCACTCTACATCAATTAATTGTACTCCACTTTACTCTATGACACTCCTCTCAATGACCCTACAGGGTATGCTATTCCACTGCACTCTACTCGACTCTACAACACTTGACTCTACTCCATTCCATAGTATGCTAGAACACTGTACATCACAACAGTCTTCCCCACTACACTCTACCCCACTCCAGTCTATAACACTCCACTCTACAGTATTCCACTCTACAACACTCCCACTAAACACACCTCCACTGTACACCACTCCACTCTATACTAGACAAAAGAGGGCGCCTGTAGACTATTATTTGGAGAAAACAACACCAGGGGGAAAAGACAATTAAAAAAACATAAGAAACAGTGCTCCTCTACTTACCTATATTTAGGCATAATTCTAGAATAATCACTATCATGAATCAGACATATTCAAAGATATTTTATTGAATGATAAATATTACATTTTCTGTTACAATCTTCATTTTATAAATATCAAACAAGATTCAAAGACACACAATCATCAAAACATGCACTTAAGAATATGTTCAGTGTGACACATCAATTTAAATTCTTATTTATTCTAATTTATCTTGGGGTCCCAATTCAGACCACAAAAAGTAAAAATCCTACTCATACACCAATGCAACCAAACATATTTATTTAAAAAAAAGACACTCAATCTACTATTTAGAAAGAATGCCTAGAATTCCATGTTGACAAAACTTCAATTCAGTGATCATTTATGGGAAACAACCTCTACAACACAGTCATTACATTGCACTACCTTAACATAGCAGTCCTTACATCGCAACATCCTTTACATGGCATGTCATTACAACGCAGCCATTACATTGCATGACAATACAACGCATGTCATTACAATGCATGTCACTACAACGCAGGCATTACATCGCAAGTCATTACAACGCATACCATTACAACGCATAGTACCCTTACACTATCCGACACCCAAACATCCTTTAGATCGCATGTCATTACAACACAGCCATTACATTGCATGTCACTACAATGCATGTCTTACAATGCATGTCACAACAATGCAGGGATTACATCGCTAGTCATTACAACACATACCATTACAACGCCTAGTACCCTTACACTATCCAACACATACCCTACTGTTGCACTCACTGGAGTTAGAATAGTAATTTTTACCCCTACACTATCCAACACTTACCCTACTGTTGCACTCACTGGAGTTAGAATAGTAATTATTACCCCTATACTATCCAATACTTAACTTCAATGCAATGTAATGGTATGCATTGTAATGGTATGCGTTGTAAAGGTATAATGCGATGTAATGGAATGCGTTGTAAAGGTAGTTTCTGAAAATGCGATGTAATGGCATGCTATGTAAAAGAATGTGTTATAAAGAATGTTGCGATGAAAAAACTGCGTTTTAAAGGCATGCATTGTAAATGTATGCGTTGTAACATCATACATTCAACATTTATATATATTCCAGATGGTGATTAACATTCAACAAAATAGATACAGTATATGTTTGTATTTGTAATATTTAGTATATATCATCAATATAGACCTATAAAAAGTTTAAATAAAAAATACAGCCAGACAGTTGCGCCAACCCACGTTTCAGTCAATCAAATGATCAGGATTTGTCATACCACCATCATCAGGGTGCTGAACATACTATATGGGTGGTGGCAAAGGCCATCCAAGCAACGGAAAAACATATAGGGAGCCCATAGCCAAAAAAGTAATGTTATAGGAATGTGCAACTTTACACTTTAGTGGAATAATGTCCCTAACAGATGGAACTATGTATTCCCACCTGGGGTGTATTGGGGATTCCAATTAGTGTTTCCAATCAAGGGTAATCCTCTTGAACTAATCCAGACAAGGGGTAACAATCATATTAGTTAGAATGCAACATAAAGTGTGTGTCCCCAGGATCAGAGGGAAGCATAGATTTAAATCTTTCTTCTTTGCTAGACTAGATAGAAGTTCTGATATGACAAATGGAAAGTCCTGCATCTATTCAGCCATGATGACAGATGGCGTTATACCTATATAAAAATAAGTGGATAACCATTTCACTCTATGCCACTCCAGTCTATGATATCTCACTGTAAGCCACTACCCTGTACCTCACTCCACTTTACTCCACTCTATGCTACACCACTGCAGGTGACACCATTCTACGTTATTCTCCTCAGCACCACTCCACTCTATGCCACTCTGCTATTCCACTGTATGTCAGTACACTCTACCACACTCCACTGTATGACACCGCACTATACACCACTCCACTGTATGCTACTCCACTGTATGCCACTTCACTGTATGACAGTCCACTGTACAATGCTTCACTGTACACTATTACACTCTACTCCACTCAATGCTATTATATTGTATGCCAATACACTGTACCTCACTCACTCCGCTGTAACCTGCTCCACTCTATGCCACTGCACTCTATGCTACCCCACTGAACACAATTACACTCTACCACACTCAATGATACGCTCTCCACTGTATGCTTTTCTACTGCACACCACTCCACTCTACGCTACTACATTCTACAAGACTCCACTGAATGATATTACTCTCTACACCACTCCACTGCACTGTACACTATTTCACTGTAAGTCACTTTACTCCACACCGCTCCACTATACACCACTCCACTGTTCTCCACTCAGTATCACACTTTATGCCAGCAAGCTCAACATTGTTCCACTCTACACCACTTCAATGTACAATACTCTACTGTCTGCCACTTTACTCTATGCCACTGCTTTCTATGCCACTATACTGTATGCTAGTCTACTGTACACCACTCCACTTTAGAACAATCCACTCTACACCACTCCACAGTATGCTATTACACTGTACTTACCTACAGCCAACCCCACTACACTCTACCATGCGCCACTCTATAACACTCTGCTAAATGGTGTTCCACTCTACACCACTCTACTGTATGCCAGTACACCCTACGCCACTCCAGTCTACGCTATTACACTGTATGTCACCACACTGTACCACACTCCACTCTACGCTACTCCAATCTGTGCCACTCCACTCTACGATATTCCACCATACACCACTCCACTCTAAGCTATTTCAGCATTACACTTTACCTCACTCCACTCTATGCCAGTCCACTCTGCACCACTCCACGCCACACCACTCTACACCACTTCACTCTACACTATTCCACTGCACATCAGTACACTATACCATACACCTCTGCATGCCATTGCACTGTATGATATTCCAGTCAATCCCACTCCACTTATGCCATTCCACTGAACGCCAGTCTACTCTACATTATTCCACTATGTGTAACTTCACTGTACGACACTCCACTGTATGTCACTCTACGATATGCTATTCCTTTGTATGCTACTGCACTGTCTGCCACTCCACTGTCTGCCACTCTACTCTGCTGCTTCACTTCACTGTGTGCCACTCCATGCTATGGCAAACTACTCTATGCCACTCCAGTCAATGCCATTCCATTGTTCACTACTCCATTCTATGCTATTCCAATTTATGCAACTCCATTCTCACCACTCCATTCTATGCAATTCAACTCAATGCCACTCCTCTCCACGCCACTGCACTCTATGCCACACCACTGTACACTAGTCTACTGTGCTTCCACTACTCTATATGCCACATCACTATATACCACTGCACTATATCCTATTCCACTGTACACCACACCTCTCTACGAAACCACACTGTATACTGTCCTACTTTATACCACTACACAGTACCTCACTCCACTGTATGCCAATCCCCTAAGCCACTGCACCCTAAGCTACTCCACTGTATGCTATTACAGCCTACCACACTCCATTCCACACCACTTCACTGTACACTATTCTACTGTATACCATTCCACTCTACTCCACTACACTCTACAACAACCCACTGAATGCTATTCCACTCTATGCCGCCCCACTGTATGACATTCCATTCTGCACCACTCCACTGCACACCACTCCACTCTACGTCACTTCACTATACACTATTTTACTGTAAGCAACTACACTCTATGCCATTCACCTCTATGCTATTTGACTCAATACCACTCCACTCTAAACTAGTCCATGCCACTCCATTGCACACCACTCCACTCTATGCTAATCCTCACTGCTATGCTCCACTGTATGCTATTTCAGCATATGATATTCTACTATACACTATTCCACTCAATGCCACTCCACTCTACACCACTCACCTCTAAACCACTCCACTGTGTGCTATACCACTCATCACCACTCCTTTCTTCCCACTCCACTCTAAGCCACTCCACTCTATACCACTCCACTCCACTCCTCTGTGCGTCACTACACTTTATGCTATTTCACGGTATGCCACTCCAATCTACGCCACTCGACTCTACGCTAATCAACTCTATGCCACTCCAATTTAAGGCCAATGTACTGAATCCCACTGCACTGTACCTCACTCCACTGTATTCCACTCCATGTCACTCTAAACACAGCACTTCAGTGTACTCTACTCCATTGTATGCCACTCCACTCTACATCACTGCAGTTAACGTGACTCCGCACCACTCCACTCTATACCACTGTACTCTATGCTTTTCCACTGTACGTAACTCCACTCTGCCCCACTCCACTCTATTCTATTCTACTCTATGCCACTCCACTATATGCCACTTCCCTGTATGCCTCTTTACTGTACACTATTGAACCGCATGCCTCTCAACTCTACGCCACTCCACTGCACGTTACTTCATTTTACACCACTCCAAAGTACCCATCTACACTCCATGTCTCCACTATGCTCTACTAACCAACACTAAACTCCACTCAACAACAGTCTATGCCCCTACTCTGTACCACAATGTACTCCACTGCACTAGACTGTATAATAATGTACTCCTTTCAATAACAGTGTACATCACTGTACTTTATTCTATTGCGTATTACCACACTGTACTCCACTCTAAAACACTCTACGCAACTCCCTTTATGCCTCTTCACCCCAGTTACCATAATCTACTCCATGAGACACTACTTCACTGTACTCCCTTGTACTCCACTAATGCACTATATGCCACTCCACTATATGCTGCTCTTCTGTACGATAGTCTATCCTACTCCAGGCTGCCATATTGTACAGTACTCTACTCTACTGCACGCCACCCCACTGTACAACACTTTCATCCACTCTGTGACATTTTACTTTACTCCACTCTACAACACTGTCCAACAGTCTACAACACACCAATCTACTTCACTGTACCACACACACCTCCACTCTATAACACTTTACTCTACTGTAACCTATGCCATTCCACTCTATTCGACTTCAACTCACTTTACTGTACAACACGCTACTTGACGCTATGCTATGCCACTCCACTGGACTCAACTCCATTACGCTCTACCCCACTCTATGGCAAATACAGCACTCCACTCTATACAGCCCCACGGTATAACACTCTTTTCCCATGCATGCAAGTCCACTCTGGAAAACACTACTACAGTATGTGCCCCAATAAAACACTGTGCTCCAGTCTACACCCCTACACTACACTGTACAAGCCTTCACTACACTCTGTGCCCCTACATCCCAATGTACCACACTCTATTCCATTCCACAACCAGCGGCAACTTCTCTGCAATGGTGGAGGAGCATCGCCCCACTGCCTGGCTCAGAGCCTATGCATGGGAGGGGGAAGGAGGAGTGCTACGTGTACTCCACTCCCTAAGTGCTTATGTGTATTTGTCCGGCAGTCTCAGGCCAACCAAAACACACATGCACACTGAGGTTTGAGCAGGACGTCTTTTGAGCCCGCTCAGGCCAATCCCTCCGCTGCTGTGCAGCACTGGGATTGGATAGGAGTCTTTCACAGGGGCTGCTGGGACCAAGAAAGAGAAGGAGAGGTGGCACGACGGTGGAGGCAGCTGGCGGCTGAAGGTATGTATTTTTTGTTTAAAATCAATGATTTCTAACCACTTCCCTGCCCCCGCACACTCCTCCTCCCGCCCCACTACCCTTTATTTGTGTCAGCCTCCACTGTCTACAACACTTTTTAACGTTATACAACAGACCACTTTACTGTTCTGTACAAGTACCTACTGTAATTTATAAAACTTTACTAGACTCTATCCTACTCCTGTCCACTCTAGAGCACTCCATACCACTATACTATACAACATGCCACTGCACTATATAACAATGTACTCAACTGTACTCTATGCCACTTCACTGTTCTTCACTCCAGCCTACTGTACTCTACAAACTCAGAGAATCCACCTACCTCCCTTCAGCTTGGAACACAACAACACCATGTACAGCGTCCCTCAGTGGTCATCTCTCAGCCCCACCCTCTTCAACACCTACATGACACCTATAGTGAGATCATCAGTATCCACGATCTCAACATCATATTCTATGCAGATAATACCCAGTTCATCGTCTCGCTCTCCACAGACCCCACCACCAAGAATAACAACTTCATCAGTTGCATGAAGAATGCTGCCGACTGAATGAAGGCCAACTGTCTGAAGCTCAACACTGACAAGACTGATGTGCTGATCTTTGGCAACAACACCTCCCCTTGGAACGACACCTGGTGGCCTACCCAACTTAGACCCACTCCTACACTGACAGACCACGCTCGCCACCTCAGCATCATCCTGGGTGGCAAACTCCCAATGAAATGACAGAGTAGCTCAGACTCCTCTGCCTGCTTCCCCACTCTTCACATATCCTGAAGAATCTTCAAATGGTTCCCCATCAGCACAAGAAAAAAGTCACTCCACGTCTTAATCATGGACCGACTGGACTATCGCAACACACTGTATGCAGGAACTAACATCGAACTCGTGAGAAGACTTGATACAATACAGAACTCAATAAACAAAAGAAGAGTGTCTGGGAGAAAATAGGGAAGAAGAACTACGCTTGGAGCTCAGTAACAACCACACTAGGATGTTTTGGAAGGCCCTCACTCACCACCTAGTGATGACATGCTTCATCATCGGGCCCCACCAAAGAGACCGAGTGTCTCTTTGGTGTGCTGCAACGCCAGGATTACTGCGGAGCTGGATGGTGAATATAGGGCGTGTTGAGTGAAAATGAAAAAATTAGTGAGTGATGAGGGTATTTATAAAAATTGTCAGTAGTGTATCTGAAGCAATTTTATTAATGATCACTAAAGACAGAAAATTTAAAATGTATTAAAGGATCCAGTCCACTTTTAATTGAATGGTGGGATCCTAAAGAGTAGTCAACATGTTTCTTGCCATCGAAACGGTGTCAATTTACCCGGCAATTCTTCAGGACTGGGTGTGATAAACCCTGGCGGTATGGGCACTCTAAGGCCCACCCTTACCTAGGGACGTGAGATGTGAAAATTATAAAAAATGTGAAAAAGTGCAAAAAAATTAGGAATAAAGGATTAATTCCTAATTTACTCCTGGTTTAGGAGGCTTCAACTGATCGTTTCTGCACTTTTGAGGTGTTAAGAATAAACACCATAGGTCTCAGGAGGGGGGTGGGAGCGTATTTGGCACACCGCCCTCGACGCTCGGCACCCGTAGTGTACCTACGTCGCCCTTCTACCGGACCCCGACGATGTCCGGTAGAAGGGCGACGTAGGTACACTACGGGTGCCGAGCGTCGAGGGCGGTGTGCCAAATACGCTCCCACCCCCCTCCTGAGACCTATGGTGTTTATTCTTAACACCTCAAAAGTGCAGAAACGATCAGTTGAAGCCTCCTAAACCAGGAGTAAATTAGGAATTAATCCTTTATTCCTAATTTTTTTGCACTTTTTCA
This sequence comes from Lissotriton helveticus, assembly GCF_964261635.1. Classification (NCBI taxonomy): domain Eukaryota; kingdom Metazoa; phylum Chordata; class Amphibia; order Caudata; family Salamandridae; genus Lissotriton; species Lissotriton helveticus. The sequence goes on along the minus strand of NC_136059.1, from coordinate 1,503,677,852 downwards.
CATTTTTTATAATTTTCACATCTCACGTCCCTAGGTAAGGGTGGGCCTTAGAGTGCCCATACCGCCAGGGTTTATCACACCCAGTCCTGAAGAATTGCCGGGTAAATTGACACCGTTTCGATGGCAAGAAACATGTTGACTACTCTTTAGGATCCCACCATTCAATTAAAAGTGGACTGGATCCTTTAATACATTTTAAATTTTCTGTCTTTAGTGATCATTAATAAAATTGCTTCAGATACACTACTGACAATTTTTATAAATACCCTCATCACTCACTAATTTTTTCATTTTCACTCAACACGCCCTATATTCACCATCCAGCTCCGCAGTAATCCTGGCGTTGCAGCACACCAAAGAGACACTCGGTCTCTTTGGTGGGGCCCGATGATGAAGCATGTCATCACTAGGTGGTGAGTGAGGGCCTTCCAAAACATCCTAGTGTGGTTGTTACTGAGCTCCAAGCGTAGTTCTTCTTCCCTATTTTCTCCCAGACACTCTTCTTTTGTTTATTGATTATTGACCGGGGAACAAGAGTGTCAGATATTTTCCCTACCTCTCTCCTTGATATTTCACAATACAGAACTCTTCAGTCCGACTCATCATCAACCTGACCAAATAGACCCACATCACCCCACACCCCAGGAACCTCCATTAGCTCCCCGTCCCCCCAAAAAAAGACGGTCCATACTGAAAACAAAAGGTGCTGGAAATAACACCCTCCCTCCCCCTACACCTACAACCCTCACTCTGTGGTATGGTCAGACACAGAAGAAGGAACATGACAGGCCCATCACTCTCTGGAAGCGGGCACCCCCTCGCCCCGACGAGCCTTGGAGCAGAGTGGGCACCTGGTTCATGTGCTTGCCATGGAGCACTACGGAGCACTATCAGTGAGTGGTGAGGTTCATTAGACTCCCTTTTATATTTCCATTTGGCCAGAGCAGAGACAAAAGTGGGGACAAAAGATGAGACTCTGAATAGTAGTACAGCCATAGCAAACACCACACAAAAAGACCCACAGGACCTGGAGGTTCAGTGTGACTGCCCACCCCCACATAACCACAAGCACCTGCGGAAGCCCCAGGCTGCACTTCCTGCAACCAGTGACTTACTGGGGCAAAAATCCCATAATAAGCTCTCGATCCCTCAGCATGCTTCCACTGAAAGGGCCCCTGGTCCTCCCCAATATGAGTCCACCTGCAGGAGTGAGGGGGTAAATATTGTATATAACAGGTGAGGGCTTGATAAAGGGCCCTAGCTCTTCCCCCTTGACAAAATAATGACATCCACACCCTCTAACAAATTAGAAAAGGGACGCAAGTGGTGCACTGCTACAAGGATGATCTATGAACTTTGTAGGCTCCTCTCCCTCCACCTGATGACCCACCCAAAAAGGCACTGGACAAGGGCCTACTGGGAAAGTGTGATCATCTTGGCACCCATCGAATGGGCGAGGCCTTTAACCTCAACATGAAGTCTTCCACACTAGATCAACCTCTGGTCATGTGCCTATGGTATAGGATAAGCACCATACAGTGTTCGATATGTAGAACTGTACAAGGGACGGACCTTGCACATTGGAGTACCCCCACACTGGATTCAATGCCTGCAAGCACACCTATCACGCTAGACTTCATGAAGCACTTCCTGGCAGGGATCTGATCATATATTGGACTTCTACGCACCAACGTCTTCCTGCATATAAGCAATCTTAATAGGCGATTTGCTTTAAAAAAAAGCCATATACGAGAGGAACTAAAACATTTCTCCTCATATCACCTGTTTAACCCCTTGCTTGCGCACGTCGGCCAACGGCAGCACTACCTCCCTAGTGCTGCCGTCGGCCGACGCAGCCCCGCCCACTCTTCAGAACGCCCGCACCGCGGCGGAAAACCCCCCGTGGTTAAGGCGTTAAGACCAGGTATTTCCTGGTCTTATTTTTGGCACTGCCCCATACTTTTTAAATAATGGGCAGCATCAAAAAGCAATTGGTGTTGTGGCGGAATGCCCACTGCAATGGTGGGAGCTTAAAGAGAGGGTCAAGGACCATGCATCCCTAAAACAGGAGATCTTTATTTGGTATTGGGACCTAGTGGAGTCAGACCATTAAAGGTGTAAGATCATTCTCCATGCATGACAATAGTACATGTCAGTAGAAGGGTAAACTAATGCATGGAAAGAGTCTTTACACTTTCTATATGCCACAGTTAAACCAACAGCACTCTGGAAAAAAACTCTTATTCATGTAACTCAGAATATATTTGTCCCCAGAGAAGATGGCTACATTTGTGAAAGATCCTATACCACGATGTAACACATGCGGGAAGGAGAAAGCAGACAATGTCCATATGTTCGTCACCGCCTTCAAGTTGAACACTTTTTGGGAGGTTGTATCTAAGGCTCCCTCTAAGCTAGCAGGTCATCGAATGGTGGTAATTCCTCTATACGATCTTGTTGGGGATCAATGCGCAACTGAGCTCAGTCAAGTATCAGGAGACTTTTCTTTTATTTGATGTTGCTCGCTAGGAAGGAGATTTGTAAAGTGGCATCTGGAATCCCCTCCTATCCTGTATAGATGTTTGAAGGCAGCAGATCACGTGTGTAGTTTGCATTTGGACTGTTGTGGTAGCAATCATTGTCAGCATGCATATGTGCTTGTTACACCAAATGAAGAGAGGGTCATCAACCTCTCAGCTCCAATGATTAAGCATGTTGGGAGCAAAAGAAAATCAGTTTGAGTTGGGTTTCATCCAACCTCTGCACTGGAATATTTGGCAACAATCGTTCAGACAGTAAATGGCACCTCTCAGGTCGGAATTTATTTTATCTTAAAGCTGATGAGGACCACAAAAAAGAGAAAAACAATTGAAGAGTGTTGCTCCTACTGTGTCTGCCAGACATAACTGTCCTAATAATAAGCAGTAACCCAGATCCCCTGAGATGTATTCGGTAAGGATTCTCTCTCTCTGGTTGGAATATTCCCAACTGTATGATCGGGCATCTGCCCTCGCTTACCCTGCACCTTCTTAGTGATGCCTGCTGCTGAAACCCACCAGACAAGTCATTCTCCTTCCCTTGCTGCCAGTAATCTACATCTTTCAGGCAACAGGAATTTGCAAACTAGCTTGCGTAGGTGATGCTTCCCTGAAGTATTCAGACTCTGACTAAGAACTGTTTCAGGTTTTTTACACCCAGTCCAAATGATTCTGGTTTTGAGGCACACAGAGACAGGTTTTTTTACGTTCATGGCTCAGCACACTGTCAGAATTTACACCAATATCAGTTATGTACCTGGTCATTCTCAATCTCCTGCTTAAAAGGCACCTTTCTTTTACCTCACCACCTGTCTCTGGGCCCGCTGTCCGATACCAGCTCCAATACCTAAAGGCAGCCCTAGCTCGTTCTTACTGGGTCTTTCTTGCTAGTTTGGGTGCAAGGCTGCCCCAACCACACCTCATAGCTGTCGAAGTACTTAGCCACTGGTCGTGGCCACAAACTGCATAACGCGTATGTGATCTGTCTCATGTCTCTGTGACACCATACTTTTCTACAAAGACTCAGCTATGACCACCAAAAGCAGTGCGCTGTTGAGGAACTTCAGTACTTGTGACCATTTTTTATTTACATATCACTTGTATGTAGGCCACTGCGCCGTAGCAGCAACAATCAGGCAGAGAAAATATATCATCTTTGTCTGCTTCCTACATACCTTTTCCATTTGATTTGTCTTTTATGCCTTGCTAATTTGCTGTTTTAAGACACAAGGGGGACCCAACAGATAGCTAAGTACCATGGGTATAACAACGTTATAGTGAACAAGGGTCCTTAGCTTATTACAGAATCCAAAAAACAATACTGTATAGAAACACAATGGAAAGCTATACGTTATAAAATTTTTTCCAAACCCAGCCGGGAAAGGAGTTTATTTTATCAAGAAACAATGTTCAATCCTTCAATACAAACGTAATAACAAGACACAAGCCTGTGCCGTACATAAAAGGGGGAAAAAAGAAGAATAGAAAAATAGAATAAAGGTGAAAGCGGTGTCTATCAGGCAAAGAAAGAGAGCAAAGACAGGGCACTGTCAATAAGTAAAAAATCAATAACAGTATCGCCTGGAGTGGAGGATACACAATCTTATTTGTGAATATTGTAAATGTACATCCACTCATGGGTGTCGACGTTTCGATCCCTATTGCTCAACTAGATACATGGGATCATCATCAGGACATTTGTAATGAACAAAGCATGCCTGATTGTAAGAAAGCCTGTTTAGGAGAAACGAAGAGAAAAAGAGATATTTCAAACACTTAAGAGTAGTTTGCAGATGTATGCCAACTATGTAACGAATTCGCAGTGTGTGACCAAGTGCACGGTGTTTTTGACCTAATCAAGCACAAAGTAACAACATTTTCATACTCCTCGGAATCGCAGTGACGTGCGTGAAGGGCTGCGACTACCAGTTGTGCCGTGATAGTGATCAATGCAGTTTGTAGTATACTGGGGAACAGGGATTTCCATCGTGAGGTGATGGTGCAGGTTCAGTAGTTGCGTGACTAGGGATAAGGAGATAGCCCTATGGATTATGAATCAGAATAAGTGTAAACATACCCCAGTGGATCTATGCATGAAACCTCACATGGGAGGTGTGCTTCAATTCGAGGCTTGTGGCCGAAGAGATCGTGCTGAAAGGGGAGTATATTTAAAACACAAGGTTACGAATTCCCTGGTTCACAATTACCGCGAACCGTAATGTCAAAAATAAAAATAACCACGTACCACGTAGTAAAATGTCGTGGAGATCTTTTTTTGGGGGTCCAGACGAATTTTTCAATAGAATTCGTATTTCGTTTCCAACTGCATACGATGGCAGCGCTGAAAACAGAGCGGGAATTCAGTATCAAGGTGCAAGGGGGCTACAAACTAGGGTGGTAGTGTGAGGAAGGGCCTTCCTTACCTTACTTAGCTCATCAGGGGAGCCGGATCAAAAGTTTACGTGTAGGCAGCGGTGGCCATACACGGGGGTTGCCAACAATGTGGCCTTCAGACGCTGTAAAAGCAAGGAGTATATATCAGCACAAGCCTAAGAGCGGGCCATAAGCGGACAGTGTGAAAACACCGCAGTTACTTACATAGTCAAAATAAAGACTCGTCTCTCCCGTGGCTTCTCGGTCAATGCCGGTTGAAAGTCCACGGATTGAAAGTGCGCGCAGAATTTACTACGGCCACGCTGGTCACGTGACCTTCATTGCGGGTGCCATTGTGGAGCGGCGAGTTGTCTTTGGTGGGGGCCATCTTGGAGTGGAGGCTAATGTTAGCAGTGTGCGGGAGTGCAAGGGCAAATAGGTGGTGATTGTGCCAATGTGACATTAAAAACGGTGATAAGTATTCAATAAAATAAAACAAAATAAAATGAATTAAACCAAATAGCATTTCGCTCCCAGGAGGTCAGATTTCTTGTATTCCAGCCAATCATGCATGCCATCAAGGAGTATTCATCTGGGAACACCACCCTTGCAGAAAAAGGCCTTTCCATTACTGTTTCCTGATGTAGTCTCATTGGTCATTGAATCAATCACAGTAACGTGGTCCAGTCCTCACTCCGATTCAGCCCTGTGTGAATGGTATTAAATTGAATAATGGATTTCAATTCCTCACGGTTGAGTAACTGCTGTAGGTTGCCACCTCTTTGTGGTAGTTTGATGGATTTCAGGACGGTCCATTGGAGGTCATCCGCTGTATGCTTCATACTGGCATAATGTTCAACCAAAGGGGCATTGGGGGTGCTGCACCTAATGCGACTCCGATGTTGACTTATTCTGGTCCTTATTTTTTGTGTAGTTTGTCCCACGTACATCAGAGGGCAAGGACATAGAATTGCATAAATCACATTGTGACTGTTACAGTTTGTGAAATCTCTCATTTCAATTGTGATGTTATTGTGACTAAACGTGCGCCCCTCAAGTGTCAAATCACAAACAATACAATGTCCACATTTAACGTGACCCCTCAGCGGGGGCAAGCCCCAGTTTGACTCAATCGTACTTGTTGGGGGTGGTGAGGGTAAGGCAGCTCGAACCAAATGGTCTTTTATATTTCTACTTTTCTTGAAAGCAAACAAAGGTTTATCAAACGTTAACTGGCCTGAGTTTAAGGTTGGCCAATGCCGTAGAATTGTTTTACGGATTTTGTCAGAGATTGGGGAAAAAGTTGTGACACAGGCAATTCTCTCTGCGCTGGGCCTCGTCTTGGGTTGGAGCAGGACCTCTCTAGGACAATACCAAGCCCGTTTGGAGGCATTCCTCACTATCCTGCTTGGATAACCTCTTGATTTCAGTTTTGAGCACAGAATCCCTGCCTCTTTGAAATAATCAGTTTTTGAGGAGCAATTCCGTCTAATCCGCAGGAACTGCGAATAGGGAAGTGAATCTTTCAGAGCTTTGGGGTGGTTACTGTTGTATCTGAGTAACGTATTCCGCTCGGTCGGTTTCCTATAGAGACGAGTTAGTAACTCCCCTGCCTCATGATAGATCATGAGATCCAAGAATGGTATCTCTGTTCTGTGATATGAGAGAGTGAACTGCAGATTGTCGCAGTTGTTGTTCAGCCAGTGTAGGAAAGAATTCAAACAATCTCTCTCCGAATTCCAAATTAGAAAAATATCATCTATGTAACGGCGCCAGATCCCAATGCTGATTCTGAATGGATTTGTGTCAGCTAGGATTGTGCCGGTCTCTAGTGCATCCATGTACAAAATGGCCAGATGGGGAGCAAAAATCGCTCCCATCGAGCATCCTTTTATCTGTTGGTAGAAGGTCCCATCAAAGACAAAAAAGTTTTTTGTGAGACATAGTTCTAGTAATTGCAATATGAACAATGTCGGTACCCTGTGTGGTCTAGGTCTGGAATCAAGTATTCTTTCAATGACCCGTAGAGCCGCTCCCTGAGGGATATTAGTGTAGAGCGACTCTACGTCCAATGTGCATAGTGTCTGCATGTTAGGATCAAAGGGCTGGTGTTCAACAAGATTGATCATTTCCATGCTGTCACGGACATAACAGCACGTAGAGGGCACAAAGTCCTTAATGAAAAAGTCCACATAGGACCCTAATGGTTCCAAAATAGAGCCACAGGCCGACACTACTGGAACAAGTAGAGAAAACAATAGCCGATTACTGCCGTATCGAACAGAACAAAAAGGCCAATAAAGTTAAAAAGGATATCAGAAATTATAGCGCCGAGACAACTTATCCATATTTGAATAAAGATTTTAACACCAACAGACCATACTTCAACCCGCAGAATAGGCCCTGGGGTCGTTTTAACAAACGACAGAACATAGTTGGGTTTTCAGACACCTCAGAAGACTCATCTGACAACTCAGATCCAGGTGAGGGAGGTAGCAACCGGGGTAGAGGGCGTGGTGGTGCACAAGGCAATTTTTTAGCCAGAGGCCAGCCAGGAACCCCCCAGAGAGGGAGGGCCAAGAAACCCAGAACATGGTTCAACGCTCCAGGGGAGCGGAGGACCCGCAACAACTTTTATCAGTGGTGATACCCACAACAGAAAATTTGACTGAAACATTACCTATTTTTAATTTATCTAACCATATTTTGCAGCACTCTGAATTAGAACTTTTGAAGAAAGGACTTTCCTTTGTCCCCACGGTTCGCCCAAATTATATGGAGTTACAAACAGAGTTACTTCGTTTTTTCAGACTGGTCCGGCTGAAAGCATTCTTTCTACTGCACCCTACGCCTGAACCAAACCGTAACACCCCATTTGCCCCCCCCTCCACTTTCCTACCAACGGCGAGCATGATTCCGCCTGAGATCATCACGTTTGAGAAACTTATTCTCAAAGAGCTTGAGATTCTGGAAAGGAAGAGACTATACATTCCTTACAATATTTCAAAAATCGAAAAGGAGGCAATAGACTCACTCAAATCTAACACTAACTTAATCATTAAGAGCGCGGATAAGGGTGGTGGTATTGTCCTGCAAAATATTGATACCTATAAGAACGAAATTAACCGGCAGCTGAGTAACAGGGAACATTACTTGAGACTTGGCCGTAATCCTACAACTGAAATCCAAGCCCTGATAAAACAGATTACTACGGCTGCCAGGGATGAGGGCTTTCTTAGCAAGAGGGAATTTAATTTCCTTAATGTTAAGTGTCCTCGCCTTCCAGTCATCTACACCCTCCCTAAGGTTCATAAAGACAGTGAGAACCCGCCAGGCCGACCAATAGTGTCGGCCTGTGGCTCTATTTTGGAACCATTAGGGTCCTATGTGGACTTTTTCATTAAGGACTTTGTGCCCTCTACGTGCTGTTATGTCCGTGACAGCATGGAAATGATCAATCTTGTTGAACACCAGCCCTTTGATCCTAACATGCAGACACTATGCACATTGGACGTAGAGTCGCTCTACACTAATATCCCTCAGGGAGCGGCTCTACGGGTCATTGAAAGAATACTTGATTCCAGACCTAGACCACACAGGGTACCGACATTGTTCATATTGCAATTACTAGAACTATGTCTCACAAAAAACTTTTTTGTCTTTGATGGGACCTTCTACCAACAGATAAAAGGATGCTCGATGGGAGCGATTTTTGCTCCCCATCTGGCCATTTTGTACATGGATGCACTAGAGACCGGCACAATCCTAGCTGACACAAATCCATTCAGAATCAGCATTGGGATCTGGCGCCGTTACATAGATGATATTTTTCTAATTTGGAATTCGGAGAGAGATTGTTTGAATTCTTTCCTACACTGGCTGAACAACAACTGCGACAATCTGCAGTTCACTCTCTCATATCACAGAACAGAGATACCATTCTTGGATCTCATGATCTATCATGAGGCAGGGGAGTTACTAACTCGTCTCTATAGGAAACCGACCGAGCGGAATACGTTACTCAGATACAACAGTAACCACCCCAAAGCTCTGAAAGATTCACTTCCCTATTCGCAGTTCCTGCGGATTAGACGGAATTGCTCCTCAAAAACTGATTATTTCAAAGAGGCAGGGATTCTGTGCTCAAAACTGAAATCAAGAGGTTATCCAAGCAGGATAGTGAGGAATGCCTCCAAACGGGCTTGGTATTGTCCTAGAGAGGTCCTGCTCCAACCCAAGACGAGGCCCAGCGCAGAGAGAATTGCCTGTGTCACAACTTTTTCCCCAATCTCTGACAAAATCCGTAAAACAATTCTACGGCATTGGCCAACCTTAAACTCAGGCCAGTTAACGTTTGATAAACCTTTGTTTGCTTTCAAGAAAAGTAGAAATATAAAAGACCATTTGGTTCGAGCTGCCTTACCCTCACCACCCCCAACAAGTACGATTGAGTCAAACTGGGGCTTGCCCCCGCTGAGGGGTCACGTTAAATGTGGACATTGTATTGTTTGTGATTTGACACTTGAGGGGCGCACGTTTAGTCACAATAACATCACAATTGAAATGAGAGATTTCACAAACTGTAACAGTCACAATGTGATTTATGCAATTCTATGTCCTTGCCCTCTGATGTACGTGGGACAAACTACACAAAAAATAAGGACCAGAATAAGTCAACATCGGAGTCGCATTAGGTGCAGCACCCCCAATGCCCCTTTGGTTGAACATTATGCCAGTATGAAGCATACAGCGGATGACCTCCAATGGACCGTCCTGAAATCCATCAAACTACCACAAAGAGGTGGCAACCTACAGCAGTTACTCAACCGTGAGGAATTGAAATCCATTATTCAATTTAATACCATTCACACAGGGCTGAATCGGAGTGAGGACTGGACCACGTTACTGTGATTGATTCAATGACCAATGAGACTACATCAGGAAACAGTAATGGAAAGGCCTTTTTCTGCAAGGGTGGTGTTCCCAGATGAATACTCCTTGATGGCATGCATGATTGGCTGGAATACAAGAAATCTGACCTCCTGGGAGCGAAATGCTATTTGGTTTAATTCATTTTATTTTGTTTTATTTTATTGAATACTTATCACCGTTTTTAATGTCACATTGGCACAATCACCACCTATTTGCCCTTGCACTCCCGCACACTGCTAACATTAGCCTCCACTCCAAGATGGCCCCCACCAAAGACAACTCGCCGCTCCACAATGGCACCCGCAATGAAGGTCACGTGACCAGCGTGGCCGTAGTAAATTCTGCGCGCACTTTCAATCCGTGGACTTTCAACCGGCATTGACCGAGAAGCCACGGGAGAGACGAGTCTTTATTTTGACTATGTAAGTAACTGCGGTGTTTTCACACTGTCCGCTTATGGCCCGCTCTTAGGCTTGTGCTGATATATACTCCTTGCTTTTACAGCGTCTGAAGGCCACATTGTTGGCAACCCCCGTGTATGGCCACCGCTGCCTACACGTAAACTTTTGATCCGGCTCCCCTGATGAGCTAAGTAAGGTAAGGAAGGCCCTTCCTCACACTACCACCCTAGTTTGTAGCCCCCTTGCACCTTGATACTGAATTCCCGCTCTGTTTTCAGCGCTGCCATCGTATGCAGTTGGAAACGAAATACGAATTCTATTGAAAAATTCGTCTGGACCCCCAAAAAAAGATCTCCACGACATTTTACTACGTGGTACGTGGTTATTTTTATTTTTGACATTACGGTTCGCGGTAATTGTGAACCAGGGAATTCGTAACCTTGTGTTTTAAATATACTCCCCTTTCAGCACGATCTCTTCGGCCACAAGCCTCGAATTGAAGCACACCTCCCATGTGAGGTTTCATGCATAGATCCACTGGGGTATGTTTACACTTATTCTGATTCATAATCCATAGGGCTATCTCCTTATCCCTAGTCACGCAACTACTGAACCTGCACCATCACCTCACGATGGAAATCCCTGTTCCCCAGTATACTACAAACTGCATTGATCACTATCACGGCACAACTGGTAGTCGCAGCCCTTCACGCACGTCACTGCGATTCCGAGGAGTATGAAAATGTTGTTACTTTGTGCTTGATTAGGTCACAAACACCGTGCACTTGGTCACACACTGCGAATTCGTTACATAGTTGGCATACATCTGCAAACTACTCTTAAGTGTTTGAAATATCTCTTTTTCTCTTCGTTTCTCCTAAACAGGCTTTCTTACAATCAGGCATGCTTTGTTCATTACAAATGTCCTGATGATGATCCCATGTATCTAGTTGAGCAATAGGGATCGAAACGTCGACACCCATGAGTGGATGTACATTTACAATATTCACAAATAAGATTGTGTATACTCCACTCCAGGCGATACTGTTATTGATTTTTTACTTATTGACAGTGCCCTGTCTTTGCTCTCTTTCTTTGCCTGATAGACACCGCTTTCACCTTTATTCTATTTTTCTATTCTTCTTTTTTCCCCCTTTTATGTACGGCACAGGCTTGTGTCTTGTTATTACGTTTGTATTGAAGGATTGAACATTGTTTCTTGATAAAATAAACTCCTTTCCCGGCTGGGTTTGGAAAATTTTTTATAACGTATAGCTTTCCATTGTGTTTCTATACAGTATTGTTTTTTGGATTCTGTAATAAGCTAAGGACCCTTGTTCACTATAACGTTGCTAATTTGCTGTGTCATACATGTGTATTTAATAACAGGTATTATTTTCCTTTCTGATGGTTGCTGATGTCTTTGGCTCCAGATAGTCAAGCTTTAGATAGTTATCAACATCTAACAACCTGCTCACTCTGCTGGAGACATTACTATTGCTTTTTTTGCCACCTCTCCGGATGCCATACTTGGTGCAAGCAATCATAGGACAATGCCTATGGTGGATATTCATGTTTGAAGCAGAGAGCCTACAAACCTGCAAAGCTCAGCTGCACCAGCATTAGAATCATTAACATTCCTATGCAACCGGCTCAAGTTGCAGGTGAAAAAATGATTCTTGCAAGAGTTTCTAATCTTGGAGAGTTATAGAAGACCCACCCCCCACAAATCTGCAGATCCACATTTTGTCACAAGATGGCCATAAAAAGTTAATTAGTCTGATTTAGAGCTAGGTGGGATCAGCAATTCCTCTGATTTCTGAAATGCCGAATCAGAAGTGGATCCACTGGTACAAATTGCTTAATCTTTTGGATAGAACATCATAAGACTGTCATATCTGTAGAGCTTCTGAGGTAGAGTCTTCTCTGATTGAGATCTCATCCTAGACGTTGTTCACCTAAGATTTATTTGGCTTAAGAGGTTATATAGCTTGCTAATGGAGTTGAACTATTTGCTACAAAGGTTCATATTAATGTTGACATTCCATGTGCTCAAAATACTCCACTTACGGTAACTTGAAGCCTCATCCCAGTGCAGACAGTATGTATTCTTTGATGATGTTGGTCACTGTGTGTCTGTCTCAAGACATGTAGCTTTCACTTCATCATTCATTAAGACTGGTCTATTAAATTCAATCCTGCACATTTTGTAGAACTTGCTATTCCACCTGAATAGGTATGAGCAATACTTTTGCAGATTTGTGTCTTTGAAATTGCAAAACATTCATGCAAATCTTTCTTTTGAATCTCTGATGCAATTGCGCAACTCCCACGTTTAGGTCAATGAAATCTATTAAAGCATTGTCAGCCAGCATTTTCCCTGAATTTAGGGGCAAACCTTATCCACAGCTGCATGTGAATAAGGAGAGCTTCTCTCACTTGCTATTTTTTTCACCAGAGGAAATATAACATTTCTCCCAATGGTGAAGTTTTATGAAGATGAAGGGCAACATCTTAAGACATCTCCTTTGTAAATACCTTCACACATAGGGCCTGATGACAAGTTTGGAGGTGTGAGAGCGGGACCGTCATGCACAGCCCCACTCCCACACCACCAAACCCATGTGCGCACTGCCCGCCAGTTTACAACTTTTACAGTCAGTTCTTTGGCAGTCCCGTGGTTGTGCCTATAAAATGGGCACCACAATGGGAACGTCAAAGGCAGTACCTGCATGGCATGAATTGGTGCAGTCCATGCTGTGCAAGTACTGGGATGTAGGCGCACAGAGGGGCACAACATGTGTCCCCCTGCATGCACCCCATGGCCCTGAGGCAACAGAGGGCCTAGTAGGGCCTCCTTTGTTTCCTCTCTGCCACAGTTTTCATGGAGTAGGAATCGCCATGAAAACCGTTGCGGAGAGGAAACTCATAATATGCTTGGCGTGACCACAGTGATCCCGCCAAGCATATTGAGCCTCAAGACTGCTGCAACACCGCCAGGGATCTTTGCCTCTGGCGGTTGTGGCGATGCACTGGTGGTCTAACCACCCAAGTTGTAAGAGGGTGGTCAGACCGCCGGTGCCTGCTCTGCCACCGCGGCTACAGAGGTCGATAGGACTGCCGTAGTCATAATCAGGCCCACAGTTGGGTCAATGAAACAGATACCCAATCATTTTTATGTCAATGTAAGAAATGTTAACATTTGCAGCTCTTGGACATTAATAAGATCTTCCGAAGCATCAGAACACATTTGGGTATCCTATTGTCCTCTTATTTTCCCTATGTCTTGGAGTTAAGGAGAATGGATGAACTCAAGAGAGGAACTCTTTTTTTAGTTATTTTTTTCAGAACCTTTACCCACTATAAAGTTGCATACTTAATCATCGGATCTCATCCTCATCCCTATAATCCAAGATGAGCTAAACTATGTTCTAGGGAACATATTTAATATTTATCCAATGAGGTCTTAAGAATAAAAATACCTTGGGCACACCCCAGTTTCCCTTTAATTGTGGATGCCTTTGGTGTGGTTAAAAATTTTTATACGGCAGTCTTGATGGGCTATATTTCCCCCAAACCACGCACACAAGGCTCTCCACGACATGGGCCCGAAGTACCTCAACAACCGCCTCACTTTCTACACACCCACCCGCCAGCTTCGATCCGCCAGCCTCGCCCTCGCCGCCGTACCACGCATTCGCAGAGCCACCCCTGGAGGAAGGTCCTTCTCCTACCTGGCGGCCAAGACATGGAACTCCCTCCCCATCCACCTACGGCTGACCCAGGACCATCTCTCCTTCAGGAAGCAACTCAAGACCTGGCTTTTCGAGCAGTAACGAACCCCCCCAGCGCCTTGAGACCCTTCTGGGTGAGTAGCGCGCTATACAAATTGCTGATTGATTGATAAGAAGTTGACATGTTTCAGTCTATTCTATGTAGCCTCTGTGGATCCAAGGCTTTCTTCAGGACTGATTATATTCTCCGGATTAAAGGGTCATTCCTATCTGTTGTCATATCCCTATTAGTCTGAACATACAGCATACAATATATAGTCTGCATGTAGTCTTACTTGCCCCTTTTAACAAAGCATATGTTAATGCTCTAATGCCATAAGGTATTTTCTGTAGGCAGACAAGAACAAAGCGGGATGAAGTGTAGGTGTGAATAGTGAAATGGGACTTTTGATGATTTTGTGACTACAGGGGGATGTCCACTGCCTGTTGTTATGAAGTACTACAAAAAACGAGATTAGGACATTGGTATATGTGTTGATAAAAGAGGCAAGTAAACCGGTATTTTGTGCCTCAGGAGCTTAGTTTAGATTGAAAAAACAATTTGCTCCCTCATGCATTGTTTGGAGCTTTTCCCTCGCTAAGGACCTGATAACTAGTCTTGCAGTCAACAGACTGCCAGACTTACGGGGCTCGGCGGTGACGGTCTTCCCACCGCCCTATTATGAGATGGGCAGTGGGACCTCCACAGCCCCGCTGCAGCCACCAGGGAACCACCATTTCCTTGGTGGTCTATAGGCATCTATATGCTTGGAAGGACTGCTGCTGTCCTGCCAAGCATATTCGGAGTTTCCACTTATCAGGGTTTTCATGGCTGTTCCTCCTTTGTTTAAACCCTGGCAGTGAGGAAATAAAGAGGGCCCGGTAGGGCACCCTGGTGCCTCTGCACCCTGTAGGCGCACACAGGGGTGCACAACACTGCCGTGGGGGAACTGTTTTTGGCTATCCCATTGCAGTGTCTCTTTTGAAAGGCACCGCCATGGGAACATCAAAAAAAAGTCCGCCAGACATGAGAAACACTCCTAATCTGGTGGGTGGACTGACCACTAGTTTTGTGGTGCAGTGCAGACCTGGTGTCGCACCACTAAACTCATAATCAGGCTCTAAATGTGTTATCATTCCAGTAATGTGGCCGTTTTGCACTGTATGTATGGTTAAGTGTGAACTGAGAGCTCTGCAGTCCAATACAAGTCTATATGTTCCATCAGGTTTATCAACTGAGAAAAGGTGGGGTATTCGTTGTGGAATTATAGGGCACCATTACTCAGTGACACAGTAATTCAAAATGTAATTTTTATATCCTGTTTGCCACGGCCTTTAAAGTGTATTGAGCTTGAACCTGTAGTTTGTTGCTGAGAGTGGAGCTGTTTCTTCATAATATCCCTTTCACTGTTTCATAAAGCAGGGCTAGCTTGAATGTTCATGCTGCTGTTTATTTCTCTTAAGGCAGTATCATAACTAAGGTAGAACACCTCTTATCCATCAACTCCCCACAAAGGGATGCAGCTGTTACAAAGGGTGTAGACCAGTCATCCTTGAATAGATGGATACCATCATACTTATTTACATATGGCCAGCAGCAAACTGTTTAAAACACCTTCTATGTAACCCACCATTCAGAATTCAGTCTTGTAAACTTAAGCAGGGGGGTTTAATGGCCTTTTCGGGTCTCTACTTTAATATACTTATTATTAGTTTGTTTTGTATCCAGAAACTCATCTAAATTGTGGTGAAGTAGTATGAGCATAGAGAAGCTCCATCACACATGTTTACTTCAGAATCATCCCTTTCTGGGGAATGCTGAATAGTGGCTAATCTAGTTACTGTCTTTTTCTTGAAGTGATCTTTTTGGTCTGAACCTTTCTTATCTTGTTTAGTTATGTGCTGTTGTCCGGGCAGCCCTTTTTCAGAAGCCTTGTATCTGAGGTAATCCTCCTTTCTCTGATAATCAGCCCGGTTGCTTCTCTACTTCTCAAAATATCAGTTGAAGATCCTTCTGTATCGCATTCTGGATATTGAAAATAGAGATCATTAGAACACTGACTCTAACAAGGTAGTTTCAAACCATTGCAGTCTCTGGATATTGAGAATAGCGATAATTAGAACACTGACTCTAACAAGGTAGTTTCCAACCACTGCAGTCTCTCCTTTGATAAACCCCTTCTGTATTGTCCCTTATAGAATGTGGGAGCTACCAAGGCGGCATTCCACTCCTGGATTTCACTTTCTCTTTCTGCTTTTACTTCACATTTTGTCCCTTCCCTCTTCCTTTAGCTTGAATTGTGATTTTGGTTTTGGAGTGCATGTACCAAGAGTATCTAAGCCCATTATTGTATAGGTTTGCAGAATAATTCTATGTAGTTCCCGTTTCCTCTGGTCTACTCGTCTAGTAGTGAGATGCTGCAGTTAGGCCAGGATGGCTGCATAACTCCTTAGCTCATATTGATGAGAAGAATTTGTAATACTCTGCCCAAAAGTTCTCATCAATTTTATCACTATATCTACAGCTGGGGGGTAGGGGTTCATGTTTATCCTTGATCAATTGCATGATGTTTGGTAACATCGATCTAGACAGTCCTACTACATATCAGCATCAATAATATTGACACATAATAATATTGATGTCAAAATATAGGTAATAAAATATCATCAACCCTGCACCTATAATTAAACCAACAAAGGTATTGAATTCAAAATACTTTAATACAAAAATCTCAAACAACATAGATTACAACAACATAGAGCTTTAGAATTGAAATTAAAATGAACAAGAATATTGAAGATCAAAACATAGTTTGGAAAATATGAATACTATACTTTACAAATACTATATGTGTGTGTATATCTATAATTTGGGATTATTTTAAAATAGGATGTTTGGAAATGAAGATGCAATTGGACATAAACAAGCGTCATAAAAAGAGAATTTGTGTTGTAAACAGCATTCAAAATTGATCCAGCTAGGTATTGATTCATCATTGTATTGTCAGTTCAAAGCATAAATCTGTCAGATCAAAAAAGCTGTGTAATATTATTTAAAATTAGGATATCGTACACCCCCGTTGGTTTTTGGTTTGATTAATTTAGATAGAGCAATATGAGCAGGTTTGTTGTTCCAAAGAAATTTAGTACAGAGGGGGTTGATTTGATTAAAATAGTAATTGGGGATTTTACAGGGCAGCATAGAAAGTAAGAATAGAATGAGTGGTACAGTCATTAGTTTGATGGTATCCAGTCTACCCAACCAGGTTTAAATAGAGGGGGGACCAAGAAGAAAATACGTTTTAAATCTTGGTTTTTCAAATATTAAAATTGTGGGAGAGA
The DNA here is from genome assembly GCF_964261635.1 of Lissotriton helveticus. Lineage (NCBI taxonomy): Eukaryota > Metazoa > Chordata > Amphibia > Caudata > Salamandridae > Lissotriton > Lissotriton helveticus. The sequence continues at coordinate 1,503,660,494 of NC_136059.1, read as the reverse complement.
ATTTGAGGAATTTTAGAGGAAAACCAAACACCTACGAATTTTATTTTAGAAGGACACCATCTAAAGTTGCTATCAGAAAAGATTAATTGATAGCATGAATAATTTAAGGGTAAAATCTCAGTTTTAGAGAAATTCAATTTATACCCAGCTACTTTAGAGTAGAAGTCGATTTCCTGTAGAAAAGAATGCAAGAAGGTTAAGGGTTTTGAAAGCTTAATCAAAGTATCATCTGCATAGGTGGATCATTTAATTTCATGAGAGTTATGTTGGAAGCCAGTTATCAAAGAATTCTAGTGAATGCGTTCAAGAACAGGCTTGAGACATAAAAGGAAAAAAAGGGGAGAAAAGGGACAGTCTTGCCTAATACTCCTATGCAAGTTAAAATAAGGGGATACAACACCATTAACAGAAACACATGCACAAGGTTCTGAATACAATAGTTTGATGAACAATATACATTTGGGGCCTAAACCAAACCTGTGAAGAGTTTTCAACAAGAATTGCCAATTTATACTGTCAAACGCTTTTTCAACGTCAAGGGATAATGCAGGTAAAGGATCAGGATACCGTGTTGCCATAGTAAGGATATTAGAGAACTGTCTAGCTGACCCTTAACAAAGCCATATTGATCAGTTTTTACCAGTAATAGTATTACATCTTCTAATTTATAGACGAGGATTTTAGCCTATGCTTTATAGTCATAATTGATTAAAGAGATTGGACGATAACTTTGACAATGGGAGTGATCTTTATCAGGTTTGAGGATAATTACAATGAGGGCATCAAGGAAAGAACCTTCAGGTTTGCAGTGTACTAGAAAAGAGGCAAATAGCTCATTTTACTGTGGAACAAAAATAGATGAAAAAGAAGGGATAAGTTCAGTAAAAAACCATCAAGTCTAGGGGTCTTAGCTCTCTTAAGAGATTTAATTGCATCTCAAATCTCAAGAAGTGTTATATATTTTTCTAGGAGGGTCATAACATCCAGTATAGAACGAGGAGAAGGTCTCCGTCAAATAACATTTGAGTATTGTTTCAAGGGGATGGGTACCTTCCATGTATAATGAGTGATAGTTGGTCTGGAATACATTGAGAATATCTGAGTCAGAATGTAGGAAAGTGTTAGTGTGGGCATTATGAATACTGACCCCTATGGTATTTAGATTGTATTTCGAGTAGAATATTTCAAGCATCGGTTGTAGCTAGTTTATTTAAATCAGACTATGCCTTCATGAGGTCCCGGAGGTGATCCGGGGATTTAGAGGTATAGTAAGCATGTTCAAGTGTTTTGATATTTGTTAGAGTGGAATGGTATTGGAAATGTAATGTATTTTTCTTTCTGGCAGTATAGGCAATGGTAAAGGCTCTGAAAGATGTTTAAAGGCATCCCAGTTATTGTGAACAGAGGTATCACTTGGTTTGTTAAATTGGAAAAATTATTTTATAAATGAGGTAGCATCAGAAATATAAATTTGGTCAGAAAGTAAGGAATTATTGAATCTCCATCCAGCATGTTTGGGTGTACCAAGGAATAAATCAAGAGAGACTGAAACAGGGGCATGATCAGAAATACAAATTGAGCCAATCTCATAAGTTTGGAGTATGGGGAGTAAAGGTTTTGAAATCAAAATATAATCTACGGGTAACATGGTGTGATGGATATTTGAAAAATATGTATACAGTTTATCAGGGTTGCTAGATTTCCAGGCATCATAGAGTGGACGGGAGGTAATAGCAGCATGCAATGCTTTGTGTGATTTGTCTGGTTTGAATTTAGTATCTGATTTCCTATTGGTAAAGGGGTCCATCCAATTATTGAAGTCTCCAGCAATAATAATATTGGGATTAGTGATTGAAGATAATTTTGATTTAATAGTCTGCCGAAAGTCTTGATCAAACTTAACTGGTCAATTAATATTGAAGAATATTGAAGAAGGTGACCTGTTTATTATGGACCGTAGCATTAGGTATATCCATCAACTACTCACTACTCACATCATTTTCAGTAGATACAATTTGTATGTTCAAAGATTTATGACAGAGGATGGCAACACCACCCTTATGGTTGACAGCAGCAGAGAAGACAACCTGACCCACCCATTGATGTTTGAGTTTCAGTGCTTCAACATCAATATAGTGGGTTTCTAGCAAAAAAGAAATCTGACAATTAAGTTTCGATAAATGAGAAAGTACCTTTTGACGCTTGACAGAAGGACCCAGATCACAGACGTTCCACAATGCAACATTAAACATGTTGATATTTAAGAAACAACGGTACAGGCACAATGATGACAAACTGCAGGGATAACAATGGGGACAAAAAGACACCGATCATCATAAGTCAGGTAACATGATGAAATTAATAAGCACATAGGGAGGTAAAACAAATATGCACTGGTGTGAGTATAAGGACAGGAGACAGGAGGTAGAAAATGAAGAGGAGAGTGAAGGGGAGGGGATAGAGATAGAGAGAATAAGAGAAGAGTAGAGGAGATAAAGAAAAAAGAGACAGATCAAGGACATGAATCCAGATCTGAAATAAGAAGAGAAATGAACATGTATCTGGCATGTCCGTACTTGGAAACAAGAACAACGGAGAAGAAGGAAGTTAGAGAGGTAACAGTAAGAGATATTTAGGCAATATAACCCATAGATCAAAGGCAGAAAGTGAGTAATATGACAAAAACTGAGATGCCCAGAGGCAGGAATTATTTAACAGTTTAAGAGCATTGAACATTTGTGTCCATAGCTGTCTTAGTATTGCTTGGTTTAAGTTTCAATGGGTCTTCAAGTGAGCGAGTGTCACCTTCATGAGTAATTTTGCAAAGATAAGGATGTAAAATGCCATAACGGATGTTCATGGATCTCAATTGTGGATGAAGAGCTAGCAATTCTTTACGTCTGGCATTGGTTGCATTGGAAAGATCCTGTGAGATAAAAATGTTGTCACCAGACAAGACGGCGTTTCTCTCTAGCAACTTTTAATATGTGCATCAGGTCATTAAAATCTAAGAAGAGCATTATTATCCCACAAGGTTTATTAGATTGAGGCTGAGGATGACCAAGACGATGTGCCCACTGGATATTAAGATGAGTAGAAGATTGAAGATTGAGAAGGTCAGGCAAAAGTTCTTTAAAAAAGAAAGATCAGGACCATCAACATTTTCAAGTAAGTCATACAGTCGGAGATTGTTCCTTTGATTGCGGTTTTTGAGATCTTCAGTATGTAGTTTAAGTTTGTGAATTTCTTGCTCCAGCAAGGGTACTTTAGTAGCCTTATCCTGTAGATTTCTTATATGTTGTTCCATCTCCAACATTTTACCTTCCATGTTGATCCAACCATCTTCAATTAACTGTAGTTTTTCATTGATGGTATTTATGAACGGTTTTAGTGCATGTAATTCATCCAGAATAGAGTCTAAGACCGGATTGGAAGATGACTGGACTGGAGATGGAGGATCATTTGTGACTCGTTTTGGCTGAGTGCCAAATAAAGAAGTTTTCGCAAGACTATGTGACTCGCTGGCCATCTTGACAATATGAACCTGTCAATGAGGAAGGTTTTTAATAGTAGAAAGCCTGCCCATAAAATAGGTGATCAATAGTAGAGAATTGTAAAATGGTTCAGTGACTGTAGTTGATAGATACCACAATCAAATCTCAGGTAACAGGATTATATCAACCTAGCAGGTTATGACGTAGAGAATAATAAAGGTACACATTGACTTGGGATGAGAGATCACTTCTGTGGTAACACCTCACAACATATGTACGCATAGTCACATCTCTTCAAGCACTGATTCATTAATGCTGCTATGACACATATATTATACATATTTAGGGTAATTAATAGGGTCATTAAGGATAAAGGTTGAACTGTTGAATGTCATACTAGATATCAGAGGAGAAATAATGTGAGAAGTGTGAAGTGCGCTGACAAAATTGTGCCCCTATCCACGAGGATTCAAAATATCACAGACAACAACACAGGCACATGAAGAAAACCAAGAATAGGGACAATAACACCACCTTTTCTCCTTCATTAGTTGCCTCTTCTATCCACTAAAGGTGCTCTCCAGAACTTCCGTTGAAATTTGCTCGCAATTCTCATCACTGCACGCCGGTGATACCTGGCACAGACTGAAGTAACCTGCCAGTATAATCATGTGAGGAAATCCAACTCTGTAACATTAATCCTCTTGAATTGCATATGGATTTGTCCGCACACAGTTCCAATTGAGAAAGATGGAGAAATGCTCACCCAAGCGAAGAGTGCCGCATTATGAATCCAAGGAAAGATGTGCTTGTAAGCACTGTGCAAACAAAATGGTGGCTGCTCATACCTTGTAAAACAGTGATGTTGCAGCAAAATATCGCCAAAAGGCGAGTTGAAGACTCACCCGGTGTACCACATGGGGGCAGCACACAGCAAGAGACAAGTCTAGCTTGGGGTGCACAAAACAAGATTTCTATGCGGCTGAAAATCACCTCATTAGCTCTGTGAGGAGATGGAGCTCAGAAGACCGCAGGGCGATTCGTACGGAGAAGAACACATTCACATACACACCAAATGGTGCATACACCCCATGATGGCAGGGGTATGCACCATACCCCTGCGATCATGGGGTGTTCGCACCGTACCCCACGATCACAGGGTGTACGCACCGTACACCCAGCGAACATGGGGAACGGTGCGTACACCCTGCGATTGCGGGGTACGGTACGTACCCCCCATGATCGCAGGGGTACGCACCGTACCCCACGATCGCAGGGTGTATGCACCGTACACCCAGCAACCATGGGGTACGGTGCGTACACCCCATGGTCGCAGGGGTATGCACCATACCCCTGCGATCGTGGGGCGTATGCACTGTACCCGGGGGGGCGTTCCGTACCTGTTTCGAGGTGAATTCTACTTCTCCTGACGTTTTCGGCTCCTGTAAAAAAAGCGGTGTACGGTGCGTACCCGACACGATTTGTACTTGCTGAGTTGGAAAAACCAGCTGCGAACTGTACGGATGTGGCATACAGCGGGTTCCGAGGGAGATCCGTACGGGGATTTGATTTGTACGGAGTCTGTACGATTTGTACGGAGTCCTGCTCCTGGTATGAATCGTACTTCGTTGTGCGTAAGGGGGTCTTTGCGGAGTACGACTCATACGGGAAAAACGCTCCATACGGCTATTCGGAGTGGTTTTCCCCGAATCGGAATCGACCCCTAATATTAATATTAATAAATAAAACACCTGCAAAATAATGTAACTGGTAAAATTAAATATCTGCAAGATGTTTGCATTCAACAAAAAATACAAAATACTTTATTTTAAAACTTTAAGCAAATTAAAAACTATATTATCTGAAATATGTATTCCAATACAGTTAATGATATAACTCTGAAAGTTTACATTTTAAAATATGTTTTATTTATGAAAAATGAAATAAAATCATTATAATTTCTAGGAAAATTACTAATTCTCGAATAAAATGCATTATAATACTTCAATAATACAATCATTTAAAAAAAAAAAAAGAAAATAACATTTACTACATTTTAAGACACTGCCCATCCAAAACCACTACAGAGGCCAACAACATGAAAAACAAAATATTTAAAAGCAATTGAAAAAAATCGATAAAATGTAAGCCAATTAATAAAATGCAAACACGCTCTACCCAAAACTCGTATAAATTCAAACAACCTGAAAATGAAATAACATTACTTAAAAAAATATGTATTTGGTTAAATTAAAAAAACATTTAAAACAATACATATCCAAACCCCTATACCACCCAACAACCCCCTAACATCTATATTTAAAAAAAACATTAAAAGAATTCAAAACATTTGATTATATGAAAAACTAAAAACATTATTTTAAAACACTCCCCATCCAACAGTCTTATAATCCCAATATCTTAATACAGAAAATTAACTTAAAATACATTATTTAAAAATAATTAAAAAATATAAACATCAACATTTATACCAAATAAACATAAAATAAAACACTACCCACCCAAAACTTCTATACTGCCCAACAACCCAAACATCTGAATAATACAAAAAATAAGATTTAAATGCCCACATGCATCAAACAGAATTGCATTCGCAAACAGTGCGAATCGCAAAATTCGGCCGTTTGCGAATGCAATTTTCTTTTTTGAGATGCATCATGTTGAAATCAGTTTTTTGCTAAATTAGAAATCGCAATTGGTTTTGCGATTCCTTAAAAATTCGCAAATTCAAGGAATCAAATTTTTTCTCCAAAAAGTGCATGCATCAAAAATCGCAAATTGCGAATCTCTAAGAAATCGCAATTAAGAATTCTTATATTTAGAAGTACTGAGAGCAGGTGGTATTTTTTTTTTTTAAAACATGTGAAACTCATTTGTAGAGTATTTAAGGGGTCCCACAGTTCATCTACAACTCTTTGAGGATGGCAGCAGTCATTGTCCTTGCACGTAGGTGGAGGTTGAGAGCAGCAGGAAGGAGGAGAAGGATGCTCCAAGAAAGAATATTCAGAATGCGCATCACTTTGTTTGGTCAGACACAGGCTGAAATTTATGATAAGTATAGGCTTAATGCTGACTCCATTTTAGATCTCATAGCTGAATTAGACCCCATTTTGCAAAGACACACACGTAGGACCCTAGCCATACCCACCCATGTGCAGGTGTTATGTTCTCTTCACCTTCTAGCCTCGGGGTCCTTCCAGGGAGTCATAGCTGTTGCTGGGGGGGTTTCACAGAGTGCACTATCTAGATTTTTTAATGATTTTCTCAATGCAATGCTGCAAAGGATAAGGCATCACATTTTATTTCAAAAAACACAGCAGGAATTGCTAGAAACAAAGTTAGACTTCTACAATATGGCTAATTTTCCACATGTAATAGGCTGTGTAGATGGCACACATGTTCCCATATGTCCCCCATCTGTGAATGAGTACATTTTTCGCAACAGAAAAAGTTACCATTCTTTAAATATTCAAGTAATTTGTAATTCTAAAACAATCATCACAGACTTAGTTGCAAGTTACCCTGGGAGTGCCCATGACTCCTACATTTTCAAACATAGTGCCATCCATGCTCGACTGCTGTCTGGAGAATTTGGAGATGGTTATTTGCTTGGTAAATACAGTCAATTTTGCATTTCTTTCATTTTGTACCATGCAGTGACATGATATATAACCTTTATATCTACCATTTCCCCACCCCATAGGTGATAGTGCATATGCTGTGAGATCATATATACTCACACCATATCTTACTCCAGCAACCCGCAAAGAACAGCACTACAACCATGCCCATATATACACCCGCAATGTGATAGAGAGGACTTTTGGTGTCATGAAGTCTAGGTTTCTCATACTGCATAAGACTGGCGGAGCATTGCAGTATCGTCCAGAGGTGTGCTGTAATATAGTTGCAACATGTGCCATGCTGCACAACATAGCCACTAGGAGATGCTTAGAACTTGATTTTGAGGATATACTACCAAACATTGATAACCAGCCACAACAACCCCATGCAAGACTTCATGGACCAGATGCAGCAGAAGGAAGGAGAAGAAGGGCAGAAATTACTGAACATTACTTTTAAAATAGGTAAGAGGCATGTCAGTTAAGTTCAACCATATCTTCAATTTATTTTTAATCTTAATATGAACTATGGAGCAACTCAGAACACATTCATGCATGTAAATTGTTAGAAAAAAAAATATTTGTTTTGACTTTCTCCAGTCACTGCACAGTATTTTAATGTTGCCAATCCTCCAAAAGTCAGTTATTTATTTTGAAGTAACTTCCTTTTCTTCCACGAACACCTAAAGCTTTGGTTTTGGAATTACCAACACCCATAGATGTGCTTGATTTTCGTTCAAGATGTCTTGAGCTGCGGCGTTCACCTACTTGAATAGGTTTTGCATTACTACTGGTTTGAGCACACTCATCACTATTGCCACCTTGTATTGACTGTAACATACTTATGTCAGGTTGCATGACATCCTCAGCACTTTTTAGGGACAACATTCTTTTTGAAAGCTTACTACAACATTTACTTAACTCCTTCTGCATGCACACTGTATGTTTAATTATTTGAGCATTGCCACTGGTCAAACGATTTAATGCTCTGATGTAAGTGTGCATGCTTGACATTAATCTCAAGTGCCTATTGCAATGGGCAATGTTTTGTGCCGGTATTGCTTCACACATGGTTTCCATGGCTGTTGCCATGCGTTCCAGTTTATTACATGATGCCATTTGTGTACTTTCAATTACCTTTGCCAATTGACTGAGACTGTTACTCATGGCACTGATGTCTTGACTGATATGACTGAGTTTGCCCTTCATTACCCTTATATCTTTCCCTTGCAGCCGTTGAACTTTGAGCAGCTTCTTTTCAACAACACTGGCCTGGATGTCATCTTGTGTGGCTGATCTCTGGTTTGAAGACCGTGCCCTTCGTCTATAAAATTGTTGTATTCTAGAGTGACGACTTACCTGTGTCTTTTGATTTGCAGTGATTTCAACAGTCTGCTGCTGTTGTACATGCGCATTGGGCTCTTCATCAGTATCTGAGTCTTGTAGTTGCTGCACTCTTTTTCTTGTTTTTTTTGTTTGTACAGTGGGTGATGATGGATTATAATTTTGTTCAGATGTGTTCTGCAATTGAACATTGATAGAGTTGTCCAAATCAATTGTTTCAATTTCCTTTTCATGTTCTATGAATAGAAAAATGTATGTAAT